>NC_056749.1:428288856-428643856 GCF_019279795.1 Protopterus annectens
TATTTTCTTCTCATGTTACAGGTTGCACATCAAATGTGCCCCTGAGCACAAAGGCTTGCTCTTAGAACACTGTTAAGCTAGGGATACAAAAGGAGGAAATTCCAAATGTTAACTGCAAAAGGCCTCTGAAGTCATAATACGAAATTTATTATTAAGATTCAACAACATCAAATTAGACTACAGATTACATTAGAGTTCTTAAATTGAAATTCTATGGCATGTAATCAGACCACAGAGAACAGTACAGAGGAATAGAACATAACAACTCCCTCATCATGCTCAAAATGCTACCTCTCAAGTACTACTAGTGGTCAAATGTATGGATTATGAAACAGTACCTTTCTGTGCTGTAAATGACTGAAATGGAGAATGTGCAAACACAGAGTACATGAAACAAACAGTACTCAATAATACTGATGGTTTCCATTTTTTGTGCTTCTGCATATTCAGTCATAACACACAATATATACACACACATATAAGGAGGAATATGGGAGGCTTGCCCTCACTGCAAAAACAACTGTTTTGGGGAAAGAAGAAACTTCTTACTAAAAGTAAAGCAGTTTCTAGTGAAGAGCAATCTCTAAGTGTCTAAATATCAAGCTTCTGATCTACAATAAAAAGAAACTTTTACATGCTATTTTCAGAAAGTCAGATCCTGATCAAATAATCCCAAATTACATGGTGAGGGGAAACCTCTATTTTGACTTTTTTGTGTGCTTCAGATGATATGTGTGGCCAAATCCTCTCAACTGTTTCTGACACAAAGTTTAGCTGTGCTCCTCTTAATCCCTCTTAAAACTGGGGACCTTTGGAAGTCTGGTGAGTTGTAATTAATAAATAATGACAATAGAGTTACAGACTTTTTTTACTTCGGAAAATGTATATTTAATTCACAATATCTTATTCTGTTAACATCTCAAGTTAACAGTGCTAATATTTTAAAAAGTGCCCTGACTGTCCTTGAATATTTCTGGATTTGTCCCTAATTCTGCTGAGATTTGTACCTATGTAGTTGAGAGCTGTAGTGTGTGTGTGTGTGTGTGTGTGTGTGTGTGTGTGTGTGTGTGTGTAGGTGTTGTGTGTGTGCCATTTTGTGGGTGGATGATGGATCTCTATTTGTGTTTCAGTAAGGGGGGGCTGGTATGGATTTCCTCAGAAAGGTATCCTGGATCCTTCCGGACCCATGTGTTTACCCCATTTTTTTCCAGTAGCTTTAACAGAGAGCTTTACTGAATGGCCAAGACATGCATATGATCTAAAGATGGTATTTATTATGGAATAAGTGAAATCACTCACTTTTAAAATGTACGTGATGTTAGTACTGAATGAAGACAAAACCAGTCATCTGGCATGATAAACCCGACTTTTGTAGATAAAAAAACTAAATGAGGTAAACTCAAAATGAGTGCTGGTTAAGGTAAAATTAATCTGAGAACAACCCGTACTTTTTTCTGCGACATTTAAAATGAAAATTTACTTTATGCGAGTGCTTCTAGGCAAAATTAAATCTCAGTTCCTTGAGTTATTAAGCTAGAGTTACTAATACAATGAGGAACTAAAATAACTTATAAACACAGATGTATAAGAGATTAAAAGAAAAAAATTATAGTGCATAGGACTAGAAAAAAATACATACCTACAAAACCTCTTGTTTCTGTAACTTGCATCTTGCAGGATAAACACACTGGGGAACAACATGCACGTGTGTGCAAGTATATTTACATATTTTTCTCAGATGACTATCAAAAAATGTAGCTAGCCGTGGTTTCCTAACTACCAAAAATAACCCAAATCATCTGTAAAGTATCCACTACTAAATGAATCAGCAACAGCAACATCAGTTAGTTTGAAAGCATTCATTTCACACACTGACCCCTTTTCATGTCCATTAGAATAATTTAAAATGTGTTCCCATAGCATTATTATAAGCAGCACTAGTCATTTATTATTAGCAAATATTGATGTACATGAAATGTTTTTTAAACATGCTGTCCTTTAAGGCAGACAGGTTCATTTTTGTATTAGAAAGGTTATCATAGGCAGTTATGTTAACAAGCAATCATTCTGTTTAGTATGGTGTATAAAAAGGAGGGCTATGACTCTTGGTAATGAGCCAAGATGGCTTCTCAAAGAAGGGGACATTTGTGCCTGGAACAGCGATTTTATAGTGTATGCTACGGCAAAGAAGTGGCAAGCTCAAAGAGTCTGAAGTAGCCTGAAGAACTTCTACTAATAATCCAGATAGAATGAAACTGAGTAAAATTACCTTGATAAAACAGATGAACCTATACGTATGAGTGACTGCAGAATTTTTATGTATTCTGTATGCCAAAGAACAGTCTATATCAATATTTTCCTGTTTAATAAAGCCATTTTATGGACTAGTTGCCACTCTTTCCATATCTGGTGTGTGTGTGTGTTTCTGTGTGTATGCATGCGCACACACGCACACTTAAACATTATTAACTAGAGGATTGTTACAGTGAACAAAAATGTTTCCTGTCCCTATTAACCTGGTTCTTTTTTGAGTAACTGACTTGTCATGATTTGCATCAAAAATATTTACTGCAAGCTTCAAAACTGGCACTTCTACAGGTAAACATCAGCCTGAATGCCTGTGACATGCCATCTACATTAAATTTGTAAATAATGTAAATAAAGCATTTCATTATTATGCATTAAAACGTATAAGATCATTTAGGAGAAAGTCTAATATGCCATAGATACCTTGTTAGCTACAGCATTCACATTTGGTCTAGCATCAAAGATGGTCAATTTCTGGGTTTGCCCATTGGTTTCTCTGATAAGATCAAGATATTTCTCATCATCTTTGTTCCTCTTGCCACTCATTCCAACCAGTGGCTGGCTACAACGCATAATCACAGCGTGATTCTCTGGATGAATCCATGACAGCACCTGTAAACAGAAACAAGAAAAGAACTAAATAAAACAAATAATATGAACACTTCAAAAGTACAGTTGTGTACACTTACCATAAATGTAGATGTTCGAGTGTATTCACTGTTGCAGTCCTGACATACGGGTTATCCGGCTCCCAGTAGCCCTCAGTCTGCCCGAATACCAGAGTCCTCGGTATATAACGTCAGCTGTCGTCGTCTGTAAAAATGATGTCAGAACGTCAGGTATAAAGGGAGACAGCTGACGCCCTTTCCCCAGTCTTTCTTGCTGCAGAGCCCGAAGCAGATGCAATTCGCACTAGTGCCGGTTGGCTGTTTACCTTCTTTCTGGTTTCCGACTACCAAGTACCCCATTCGGGACCCTCTTTTCTTGTTTTAACAAATTTCAGATAAAGTTAATAACTGCCTTGCCTGTGGAAAACAGATTCCGCACCGTGACTTTCATTCCTATTGTATAACTTGTTTGGGCCTTGAGCACGCCGTCCCTAACTGTGATCTCTGTGCTTCTTTCAACCTGCGTACCTGCAATCAATCAGCTTTGCCATATACACCAACTGCCTTCCTCCAATGTTATCTTGGTTTAAAATCTCCAAGTATTTTGGGTTTTTAATACCATGAAGGGAACGGACCCCATTCCTAAGTCAGGGTATGATCAAAGTTTATGAGATCAGTTTTGTTTCAATTTTTGATGTTAACCAAAAGGGCTCTTTGGAGCACCCGCAATGTGCCTAGAATTGAATTACATGCATTGGTAGCATACCTACATATGACTGTGAATTCTTTGTTTATAAGATCCCATTGCTCCTACTACTACTGCAATTACCTGGATATCTTTCTTTCTTTCACTTTGCTCTTGTTTCAGCCTGCAAATCTTGATATTTTATGACATTTAGTCTCACTGTACATGAGACACAGTAATCGCTAGGTGTAGCAATTTCAATGATTAATACTACTTTTGTCTTTTTACACAGACTACTATATCTGGTTTTCTTGCATCTATTTTTTTTTTAATTGTTGGGTGATCCCATGTGATGTAGATTTCATTTTTCCTCTATAATGCTTTGTGGTTTATGTTTCCAGTACTTTTCAGCTACTTCTATATTGTAGTATTTACATAATCCCCACTGCAACAATCTTGACACATTATTTTGCCTTTTGGTGTACAGGCCCTCTGCCATGAGAATATTACACCCTACAACAAGGTATGTGACTGCTCCCAATTTTTTTTTTTTTTTTACAAAACCTACATTTGTCTGTTTCTCCCCCATGTTCAATGGACTTTGTAAACCAATGTGTATGTAGTCCACTGCTCTGTGCTGCCATTACTAAACTTTCATCCTTTGGTTTCGACTCACCTCTCCTTAACCATTCCCTGATCAATATAGGGTTGTTTAAAGAGATCTCTATACCTACCACTATATTTATGTTTTTCCCACATTTTCTACCTTCCATCTGATCATTCTCTTTATATTCTTTCTTTTGTTTTTTGGCACATTGAGTTTCTGTCTGATTTTTGTATACTTCTGGTTTGATTTCCAGTCCCATTTGCTACTAGAATGCTTCTGTCAAACTAAGCACACAGGTCATCTTAGACTTCTTCCCTGATGTTGTAAAACTTTCACTATGGTTGGCTTTGATGAGGTCAGCAGATCTGTATGCAGTTCCACAATTGCAGCATACCTCCTTCAGAATGGGGAATATATAGTCTTGGTATACACTGATTTTTATAAATCATTTGATAAGTGTGAAACATACTTCTTGTTTTTCTTTCCAACCTATCCAACAATTTTTGGGGACAGTCAGTCACTCCAAAACTGTAAGTAAGGACAGGAAGAGCAAATTGGTTTATAATTTGAACTTTGTTCCTAGATGTCAATGCTGTTTTCAGGATTAATTTTAGTCTTCTAAAATGTTCTTTACTAAGTTTTATTCGCATTTGTTCATATTTTATTGTTGATCCTTCATCGGTTCCCAAATATTTATACACTCCCTCTTGCTCAAGTTCTTTTCTATCACATTTCTATGTCTCAGGCTGACATTTTCTTGGTGCTGCTGCTTTCCCAATTTAAAGGTTGCTTTTACACATTTATCAAGACCAAATGACATTCTTATTTCATCTGAAAAAGTTTTGACCACTTACAGCTGTGCTTTCAGTTTCTCATCTGATGAGCTATACAGTTTTAAATCATCCACAAAAAGAAGATGAGAAGTCTTTACACTTTACTGTTTTCTGGGAGCCAAATTGTAGCCATGACCTAAATCTGTTAAATAGTTTAATGGGTTAAGGGCAAGACAAAAGAGCTGAGGTGACAGAGTTACCCTGGAATATCCCCAGAATAATAATTTGCCCTTTATCATGGCTTAACTGCAAAGTGGTTTGCCAGTGTTTCATGGTTGTTGTAATGTAATCAAGAAGTGTAGGGTGCATCTTATACATTTTAAGCACTCTTTTATCCATGAATGTGGAATACTGTCAATTTTTTTTTTTTAAGTTTATCCATATCCATCCTTAAATTCTTAACCTTTTACAATTCTCCATTATGGCTTTATTTAACAACAAACGATCCTTTGTTCCATATGACTTTCTTTTGCTACCCTTCTGTTCTACTGCCATGATTGCATTTTCTTCTAAATGACTATAAACTCTGTCGGTATCAATTCCAGTGTATAGTTTTTACGTCTTCAGAACACAAGTTATTATTGGTCTATATTTTTTTAGAATAGCTTGCAGTTCATTGTTAACCAGGTTGATGTCTGTTCAGGGTGTGCATATAAACAGTTCTTACTCATGGCTAAATCTTCATGTAAATATATCAATACTTTTAGCCAGAAGTTAGGTACTGCATCTGGGCCTGGGATTTTCCAGTTAGGAGCTTTTCTTAACTTTGTTTCAATCTCTCTGGCCGTTACTTCATCCCATTTCATATCCTGTACATTTGAACTTCTTATTCTTTCTTTTACTTCTTCTAGCATTCATCACCTTTGTTATGCTCCACAGGATCCTCACAGATATTTCTCTGAAATGGATCTACTTCTTTTTTTGGTGGTGTTTTAATTCCTTTTGCTGTATTTCCCATTTTTCTATAAAACGTTTTTGGGTCATCAATAAATTGCTTATTTTGTACTTTTCCTTTATATTCATCTGCGTATCTTCTAAGTTCATTGGATCATACGAGATTACTAGGCTATCACCCTGGAGGCCATTTTAAGCCTAGCCATTTCAACCCAATGTAATACCATAGAGGTACTAGTCAATACCCAAGATAACATTTAGTGATGACTGCTGATGTCCAGGAGGGATGTGGGCTCTATCCCCAGTAAGAATTTACGGTGCTCCATCCACTCATCCACGTTCCTCTTGAACAGTCTCATAGAAGTGCTCTGTTTTACATGAATTGGTAGTCCGTTCCAAACACGTGGCAGTCGCTGGGAGATAAAGCTGTCCCTCCAGCATGTCCTATTTAAGTCTCTGGAACAGGTATCCCTAGACCTATCTGATTTATGGACATGCAGAAAGTTCATTAGGTTTGGCTCTTTGGTTGCTCTGTAAGCCATGTGTAAGACTTCCTTACAATACGGAGGATAGTTACAGGGATTTTAGTTGGTCTGTGTAAGGCACATGCTAAAGGCCCTTAATCTTCTCTTTTTCATTTATTATTTGTGATAGTGCAGGACAGATCCTGATCTGTTTTGATATTGCACATTGTTTTTTATCACGTCTATCTTTCTGATTATTTTTGTTGATCTGTTCCTTCTTGTATACTTTTCTAATGGTGACACTTGTTGTCTTAATTGCTTTACAGTTTTTTTCTATTTGATACTTCCATGATGGCATTTGATTTCTCCCCTTCCTTTCCCTTACTGCCCTGCGCTTCTGGGATAAGACTTTATCTGTTATTAATTTAGCTGCACAGTAATATATCACATTAATTGCTATGAACAGTCTGAATTACTGTGCTCATTTGTTTTATCAAACTTCTAACCTTTTGGGTTTTATTGACTTTCTGTAGTGTATGTCTTTCACTGAACTTAATATATCATTCCAACTCTATTTAATCAAGCAACTCTTCTCTTAGATCATTTTCTTCTAAACTGAGGGCACATTCTTTGTTCTCCATTTCCTACGGCATTCTATAGAAAGTTCCAGAACATCTTCCTATGCCATCCGTTACTCTTTCATACGGGAACTCACTGGCCTATCAGTCCACAACATTGACGGCATCAGAGTTGCCACAGTTTCCTGTTCTTTTCTTTGCTGTGCAACTCCAACTGAACTGTTGTAATGGTTTCCTATGGTAGGCTCCAAAGTATCATCATATAACAAATGATCAGATGTTTCTCCCTCCACCAGTTTCTCCTTAATTAGGGGATCCATTTGCTCTATCCTGCAGTGATGTTATCAGATTTTCTAGACTAAATCCTTCACTTCACAGGTAATGCATAACCTTGGTTTCTATTTCTTTAATTTCTCAATTACTACTTCTCTTTACCTCTTTGTTTTCTTATTTTTTGTATTGTAAAAATTTTTATATCCAGATGCCTTTGCCTATGTTTGTCTTCAAATATCATTGGTGTTGTTGTTTTTGTATTGGTTAGTTTTGCTTTCTCCTTTGCATAAACATTGTACCATATTAAATCTAATTTTCTTTCCCATGTCTATATTTCATCAGCTGTCTCCTGCTTCTCCTTACCTGGAGGGCTCATTGTTCCATCATACTGTGATATAACCTGTGTTAAACTTTCTACACTAAATCCTTCACTTCTCAGGTATTCCATAACGCCAGCTTCTATTTTTTTTTAACTTCTTCTTTACAAATATTCTATTCTGTGTTACCTCTTTGTGATCTTATTTTCTGTATTGTGAATTTTTCCATACCTGGATGGATTTGCCTGCATTTATCTTAGAATATCTTTTTTGCATTGATTAATTTTGCTCTCTCCTTTGCATAAATATTACATGTATCAGACCTCTCTTTCTTTCCCATGTCCATATTTCTTTTTTGTACCTTTCAAAAATCTCTAGATTTTATTTTTATATTTTCATACTCCCTCAATTGCTTCTTTTTTTTCTTGGTCTATATAATGTTTTTCATAAATCTGTTGTACTAATGAACACACTTTTATTTGAACCTTCTGACAGTTTTTCTTTTGCAGGTATTTTTCTTTCCTCTAATTTCTCTCTTAATCCTTTTAAAAATCTTCTGTCTGGAAAGTTGGGGCTTCTGTGCATAATAGTAACAATACATAATTTCTTTCTTATCCTCAACAGTCCAGTCTAAAATCTTTTTTGGTCTATCAGTTTTTGTGATTTCTGTGGACTACTAATTCCTTCTACAACAGGGGAGCCATCCTCACCCTGAGCTTGGCCTAGCTTCATTGTAGGAATGTTTCTGTGCCTTGAGGTTTCTACATTTTTCCAGTCCTGACACCAGTGGGCCTACCAGGACTGGGCACCTTTTTATCCTGGGTCTTGCGCCCAGCTATCTTTTTTATTTTTAACCTACTTCTGTCCATGATATATGCTATATAAAATACAGACATCAGGGTCATTTTAGTGAGATTTTTGTGTAAAACAGGGTCCACTTTGTGAAGCTACTCACCAAGACTTGAGGATGAATTCATTTCCGGCAATTCTACTCTTCTCTGCTTGCTGATCTATCATCTCTCCATTCAGACCCCTTTATCATCTCTCCATTTGGAACCCTGTTCTCTTTTATGGCAATTTCACAGATTCCTGAAACAAGTACTGCAGTGCTAATAATTGCATCTGGTAAACTGTTACACTATTCTGCCACTCAGATATTCACTCAAATCCTTTGAAAACAACATTCTTCACTATTCTGTTATTTACTCCCTTATGGATCAAGCCTACCTTCCTTTTTTTTTCAATAAATATCTTTATTAAATTATCACATATGACATAGGCAATCTTACATTTATATAAATGAAAAACAAACACTGACACCACTTTAGTTGCAAACATTATACATCACAGACCCCATTGAAACAACTATTGTTGCAATTATACATCACCTATAATGTATCCAGTAATTGTCAGTTAAGCATTAAATGTCTTGCAAACATTATATATCAGCTATAATCTATCCAGTCATTGTCAGTTAAGCATTATATGTTTCATTCAAATCCTGCCTCTTAAACCTCATTCCTTCTCTGCATATATTGTTCCCACAATTCTCATTTTTTCTATGTAGTTTGCACCGTCCCTTTTTTAAAGTTTCCAGTTTCAGTTGTTTAATCTCTGTTATTATATTTACTACTTCTAATAAAGTTGATCTAGACTTTTATTTCCACTTTCTAGTAATTGCTTTTTAGGCAGCCACCATAATTAGACTTAACAAGGCTTTACTATGTCTAGGCAATTCTGATTCTGTATCATAGCTCAAAAAAATCATATCCCCAGTCAGTCCAATCTGCACACCCAGCATCTTCGACAGAGCAGATCACAGGGAATCCCTAAAGTCTGTCAGCTCATTACACTCCCAAAAAATATGTTCCCAGCCACCTCTTTCTTGCCCATCACACCTCCAACATTTGGTATCCATACGAGTAAAAATTCTTTGAAGTCTATTTGGGGTATAAAAATACCTATGTAAACACTTCCTGGCAAAGCTATCAAATCTTCTAGACTTTGCTGCATATTTGGGAGATATACATATATACCCCATTGTCTCTTTGTGGATTACTTATCCAGTCTCTCTTCCCAATCCTTTCTAAGCTCCTCTGATTGATTCTTATAATTAGTATGCAATATTTTATATGTCCTACTAATTATTCATTTTTTAAAGGCAGCTTCTGTTCTAAATTCTATGAAAAACTCTACCAATGCAGGTCTTTCATTTAAGACTCCCTTATTTCTTTCTCTTTGCCAATACTCTGATATCAATCCTTGATAGGGAAGGCAATCTCTAACCTGCAGTCCAAATCAATTCTTGGCCTATTCCCAGTCTATTACCTTTCCCTTTCTAGTTATTTGTTCCCAATACCTTGGTTCCTTTGCCAGTTTTCTCCAATATATTCCAGCTCCCTCTTGCCTATTATCTGTATCCCTAACTGCAGTCATCCCTATTGGCAGAATCTCTTTTCCCCATTCTCATGCTGGCTTAGTTCTTGGAATACTCCCTGCTATTATATGAATATAATACTCTCTATGACTTTTGTTGTTCTTCTTAGGAGTCTGCATCCAAAATCCCAATCTCTCCTTATTTCTTGAGCTTCCCCTCCTGTATCATCATAACTCCTTTCCACTTTGAATTATGTTCTTCTGCTTGTGCTACGTATAAGAGCCTTAACTGTGTTGCTCTAAAATACCCCCTCAAACTGGGTAATCCTAGTCTGCCTTGTTCTATTGGAAGAATCAGCTTATCCCACTTGACCCTTGCTGTCTTCTCTTCCCCGATAAAACCCTTCAACTCTTTTTTAACTGCTATACACAGCTTCTCCTCTGGTTGATAAAAATATGCCTGACGTGTATAACACTAAAAGGACTAAAAACATTTCACTTTCTTGTATCTTAGTTTCCACATAACAAAGCTTCCAGTTTCTCAATTTTTGTATGATCTTCTGTTTAGTCTCTTCCCACATATCCTTAGCTGCCACAACACAATCATTTCTAATCCATACTCATAAATACATCATTTTATCATGTCGCCATAAATATAGATATTGCTGGACCAATTTGTGTGTGAGTGCATAATTTACTGCTATTGCCTTTGTTTTAGCTTCATTAATTTTGTATTCTGAGAAGATTTGAAAAGGTCTTAAAATGTTCCACAACATAGTAATATCCCTTCCTGGTTTTGTCATGTATAAAATAATATCTTCTGCAAACACAGCCAGCTTTTCTTGACTACCATACCAATTATATCCTTGAATTTCTGAGTTCCTTATTTTCATTGCCAATTGCTCTAAATATAAAGCAAACAACAAAGGGGAAAGTGGACAACCCTGCCTGGTTCCTCTACTCAAGCAGACGTTCGGAGAGCACACCACCCACTTTAATTTTTGCTTCCGATCCCTCATATATACTCCTAATCAACCTTATGACTGTATCAGGGAAAGCAAATGCTTCCATTGCCCTACTCATGAAGTCCCAGTCTACACTGTCAAATGTTTTCTTTGCATCATGATCCACCAATAACAGTGGTATCTCCTTACATTTTTCTTCCCTCTTGATCATCAATGTTCTTTTAATATTGTCAAATGTTTGTCTCCCTCCACAAAACTACACATTGACACATATCTATCAATTTCGGTATCACTTTTGCCATTCTTTTAGCCAATAACACACAAACACTTTATAATCATGGTTTAGTTTTGAAATGGGCCTGCACGAAGCTGGATCTGATGGATCTGGGTTCAGGCACCTAGGCGGCGTGACACCCCCCCTGTGAGACTGTCGGATGTGGACACATGGCAGGCTGGCAGTTTAGCTGCAGTGACAAATGCCTGCGGACGATTCCCTGTGGGAATAGAGGAACCCCCTGCAACCTAATCAGAGATGGCAGACACAACCCCCACAATGATACACACTGCATCCCCCTAGAAGCCACCATGTGTAACCGTAATTGGAACATGTGGCTGGCACAGGATGCCAAGTGGGCATGAAAGTGGTAACGTGAAACCTGTGTGCTGTGGGCAAAGCCTTTATTAACACAATATGTAAAGTGATGTATGTAGTGCTTGGTGCGTACTAAACCCAAATATAATCACAACTTGCAGAAATGTGCCACAGCACGGAGGAAATCCTGCACATCATTGTAGTCACACTTATGTTGCAAGATGTGCTTTAGGTGATGCTCCCTTACAACAATAGCCTTCCTAAGGGGTGTCACAGGCATCCCCCTCAAAAGAGACTCCCATCAGGTATCTGTCAGGTTCTGTTCCTGTTGCAGAACAGACAGAAGGACGGACAGCTGCACTGTAGGGTGTCCCAGTAACACCTTCAGCCAACAATGCCATGCCTCCACCTGGTTATTAGTCCACGGGAAGTCCATGTCAGAGACATCACACACATTCCAAAACTTCAAAGGGTAGGACAATAGCAGTCGTTGCTGTGCTGAGCAGCTTAGATGCATACTTCTGTGGTTGGCCTCGCACGTAACGATGGTCCAGAAATACGCCAATAGGCTGAGCATAGTCTGGTAAAGTAGCCACAATGTCCAGGAATGCAGGGATAACATCTTCCAGCGGTTGGAATGCCAACGCAATCAGCTTGCGGATGGCAATTGAGAAAGTAGTGTCCGTACCATAGAGGACTACAAGGTGGAGATGCTGGATCTGGTGCCAAATGATCTGTGCAAAATGGAATAGGCACCCCTTCAGAATACTGTTAGGGAATGCCTTACGGCTGGCGCGGATTGCTGCCTTCTCGAAATCAGTCATAATATACTGTGGAGCCAAGGTGCATCCCTGTTCTGCAGCCATACCCTTAAGTATCTCCCACATATTGTTGTATGCAGACTCTGACTTCCGTGTCATGAGACAGTACACCAGGGGGACGATCCTTGCTGAGTTGGGGGTGCCAATACATCCATGTAATGTATACAGCTGGCGACATACATCGGCCCGTGTGGGGAAGGTGCCATCCCCAAGAATTATGTCAAATTTTGTAATGTAGTAAGTAGAACCAATGAATCAGTCCCATCCATTTCAGACATCTACGGAAGACAAAGCCGCCACTACGGAGTGGATACTGGCTGACATCAATATCCGAAAATGTTACTGGAGGTGTGGTCATGATTGCCCATGTCCTCTGCTGTACCCTGGTTATGCTATGCCACAGGGTGGCATGGCAAGTCATCTCCTCTAGTACACTGTCATCCACTGTGCTTAGGACACTCTGCATTACCAGGCTTGGCAGGTCATTGCTGGTTACCGCTCTCTGCTGCAGTTCTGCTCACAGTGTAGCCACTTGGGCTGATGTTGCATCTGGGCCGTGCTGGTGCGGCAGTGATTTCAGCAGTTTTTTCCCCTTACCCTGGCGAACAGTGATGGCATGACCTTTGCAGGCCTTTACTCTCTGCTCGATACATGCCCAGTACCGTTTAGGTGGTGCTTCACGCTCCAAATGGTAGTGGTATCCCTCCACTACCAGCATTGGTTTGCCACGTTGGCTGAGCACTGTGCTGTAGCTGTTGCCAAGCTGACCAGGGCTATACAGGTACATAGAGTACATCATGGTAACCCCACTTGTTGATGGCTTCCCAGTATCCATCACAGCCAGTGTAGCTGGGAACAGGATGTAGACATGACCCTGGTACAAGTCACTATCAGACACTGGGTTGTTTGCTGTACACCAACTTGTGATGTACCCTCAGAAGTAGCGCTGCCTGCCAAAGTAGCCCTGTCTACACTCCACCTTGCTTTGACTGCCTGGTCTGCTAGGGTTTCACTATGTGGAGTTCACACAGTCGTGGGGTTGACAAGTGCTTGTAGTCTGGCAGGCATCTAAACAGCTTGCTTGCAACACAGGTTCTATGTGTACTGCACAGGTCCCCTTTAACTCCCAGCTGTTGCTGCTGGCCAATCAGGGTATGGGGCCCAGTCTCAGTTTCAGTGACAGAGGTTACATAGGGAGGTTTCCCCTGTGTTGCACCCTTGTCTGCCTACATGGGCCTGCATACTTGTGTACCCCAGCTGCAGCGACCAATGGATGGGTTTGGCGGCCCCCGCAATACACACATGCTGCTGTGGACTGGGAGGTGGGTTGCTACCCCTGCATGACAGTGTTCCTTACTGCAATGTTTATTTCCTGCTGTTGGGTTGGTAGTCTGTGCTTGCCTGGGTTGCCATGTTCCCACTTGCCACTGCACTAGGGGGGGCTCTGGCAGGACAGTTACTATCTGTTGCAGGCATGCATCTCCACCACTTTGGGTTGGACATGTGTTGGAGCCATTCCCAACAGTGGTACTCACAGGGACACTGTGTCCATCATGCAGTGATATGCTTGGTTGGTGTTACACTAACAGGTCTTATGGTAGCATGCACTTTCTGAGGGGTAAGAAGTCTGTAACTCATATGTCTGTTCCACTACAGTGAGAGACAGCCACATGTATGTGGAATTTGGGCTACCCATATTCTGCACAGATCAGGCCTGTCTGTGCTGTTATATACTGTTAGTGGGTATTGGCAGGGATGCTTGTGGTGTTCTTGCTGTTTGGTAAATGTACATGTATGTACGCTCTGCTGCGGCTGCAACTACATTAGGTTTTACTGTCTGCTTCCCCCAGGAATGTTTGCTGTGTGGGTTTGTGTGGACTTGTGGAGCACTACAGGTATGCTGCATTTTTTATTGTGCTTTGTGTGGACTTGTGGGGCACTAAATGTATGCTGCAGTCGGTATTGTGTTTGTGTACGTATTAGCCTTGTTCTGCTGCGTTGCGCGGCTGTTTCCACTGTCGCGTGGCAGCCCGCACACTAGCTTTAGCGGTCATCTCCATTTGTTGGTTTTCACACCAACATGGATTCCCACGACATTTCTATCTTTCGGCCGCACTCTACGGTCTAGCGGTGCTGCAGCCTTCTGTTTTCAGCGTTGTACTTCTTGCGATCTACATGCCGGAACCCAATGGATCTTTACCGTCTTTAGGTATTACTTTTAACACCGCCTTCTTCCAGGATGCTGGTATGTCTCCTCCTCTTAAAATACTGTTAAACAAAACCATCCAGATGTTTATCAGTTTTTCCCCTCCTAGCTTCCAAACTTCCACAGGAATACCATCTATTCCTGGGGACTTTCCTGTAGATTGGTTATGCATAGCTATTTTTATCTCATCTCTTCCCATCCTGTTAGTAATTGAGACTCATCTGCCTCTAACCTTGGCATATTTAACTCTTCCATAAACATTTTAATTTGTAATTTTTCTTGATTTCCATATTTTTCTGCTTTATACAAACATTCATAAAATTTTCTAAATATTTCTAATACTTCTACAGGATCTCTTACCTTCCTTGTTATAGGCTGCCTAAGCTTGGTGACAGCCTTTTCCACTTTCTGTTGCCTGAGTCGTTGTGCTAACAGTTTTGTGCTCTAGAATTATTATCAAAAAAGCAGTTGCTTAACAGCAGTCTTTCAAAACTCCTGCATATTATTGAGGTAATCCCTTATTTTCTGTTTAGCACTCTGCAGTTGCTCCTTTTCTTGTTCTGACAGATTCCCCCTATTTTGCAATACTTTAACATTTATCAGTCCCTCTAGATAATTCTTACTACTTCTTAGCCATATCTCACTTTCCTTCATTCCCACCACAGTTTTAAACTCCACTTTAATGTTATCCCACTCCCTATATTTTCAGAGGAACTTTCTATCTTCTCTAGTAGCTCTTGAATTAATTCCAAAATCAATTCCTCTCTTTTCAGCCAATAGGTGGGAAAGCACATTTTAATTTCATTATCTTGCATTTTTACTTTAGTTATTATTGGTGCATAATCTGAAATACTTACTGGGTGCATTTCAAGACCTTCAATTAAATGCACATGTTCCTATGTGATATAAATTATATCTAGCCTAGACCAGTTTTTGTATCTTGCTGAATAATATGTATGAACTCTTGGTACTGAATTCACATCTTCCATGCCAAACATTTTAATAAAATTTTTCAAGAAATCTACCCTCCTTTGTTATATTTTCCCTTCTAGGCCCCCCCAGATACATCTTCACTGTAGCAAACCAAATTCCAATCTCCTCCTACAAATAATATTCCTCCCACAATTTTCTTAAGCTCCATTATAGCAGTTTTAGGTGGCATGTAAATGCATGCCAGTGTAATCTTCCTCCCCTGGGAGTAGCCCCTTAGTAATACATATATTCCATTACCTTTGTTCCCTCTTCCATCACTACTGGAGCTCCTCTTGCAATTAATACAAGTAATCCTCTTTTCCTCTGCCCCAGATATTCCACTGAATAACCATCCTGAAAACCTTATTTTATCAAATTCATATGTTCAGTTCTTTCCAGGTGCGTCTCCTATAGCACAGCTATTTGCACTCTACATTTTTAATATAGTTCAGTACGCTTTATTTTTTTATATTTATCTGTAAGCCCATTCCAACTGAAAGACATTACAGAAAGCATCATTTTATATAGTTATTACTACCTTTTATGTATAAAGTAAAGTTGTGTACACTTACCATAAATGTAGATGTGAGATTGTATTCACTGTTGCAGTCATCACCTGTGGGTTATCCCTGCAGTGGTAGCCCTCGTTCAGCCCGAATACCAGAGTCAATGCCTTTCTGCTTCGGCTGATGTCGCCTGCTGTCTGACGTCAGGTTTTCAGTGCTATAAAGGAAGGCAGCCAACGCCATTACATCAGTTTTTCTTGCCCTTACCAGTCAGCGACCCAAGTAAATATGGTAAAGTGGTCTTGGTGGCTAAAAGCCACAGTTAGAAACTTATGTCTCCCTAAAGAAAGAAGATACAAGGGGGAAGGAGGGTGGGAAACCAGGACTGCAACAGTGAATACACTCAAACATCTACATTTGTGGTAAGTATACACAATTGTACTATGTTCTTCGTGTTTCACTGTTGCAGTCGTCATCTGTGGGCGGATTCCCAAAACTGAGGAGAAGGGTGGTAGGATCAGTAAGAGACCTAGGAATGGGTCAGCATGCCCTGCAGAACTGCAGAGGCAAACCCTGCCCTAGCCTTAGAAAATAGAGGCAGGTGGTAATGCTTGATAAAGGCATGGACAGAAGTCCAGGTGGCAGCTTTCAGGATGTCCCTGGTGGGAACTCCTCAGAGGAATGCTGTGGAAGTGGAGGCTGCCCTAATGGAATGGGTTTGAATAGACTTGGGGGGGGGGGTTCCCATGCAATCTGTAGCAGAAATGGATACAGTGTGATATCCATTTGGAAATGGGCTTCCCCTCTGCCTCTGGGGCAAAGCTGACAAGTAGTTGGTCTGTTTTCCTGAGGGGTTTAGTACGGTCCAGATACCATATGAATGGTCTGTGCACATCTAGAGAGTGCAGAATTCTTTCCCCTTGTCTTGAGGGTTAGGAAAGAAGGTGGGTAGATGAATGGCCTGGTTGAGAGTTACATTAGATATTATCAGGGGCATAAAGGAGAGATTAATCCTCAGGGAGACCCTGTCTGCATGGAAGATGATGAAGGGCTTAATGGCCATCAGTGCCTGAAGTTCTGAAACCCTTCTGGCTGAGATGATAGCTAGGAGAAAAGCAGTCTTCCAGGAGAGGTATCTTAGTTCTGCTGAAGCAGCAGGTTCGAAGGGAGGTAACGTTAGTTTTTCCAAAACATAATTCAGGTCCCAGGCTGGAGTGGGTGGCCTTCTGGGAGGTCTGATATTAGAAGCCCCTCTGAGGAATTGTTTAATCAAGGGATGGGAGAACAGGGGCTGTTCTGTGTCAAAATGAGCTGAAATGGCTGAGGTGTGGACTTTAATAGAGGAGAAGGAGATGCCACTATTAAGTAGCTCCGCTAGGTAGTCCAGGATGAGAGAGATGGAAGGTTGTGAGGTACTGCCCCCTCTGGACTGGCTCCAGGAGTCAAATCTTTTCCATTTTCTGGTGCTGGGCCTTCTGGCCTCTGTGAGAATGTCTAGACCTGTTTGCCTAACAGGAGCCCCTTGTTTGCCTTTAGAGTATTAGCCATACTGATAGTTTGAGAATCTGCAAGTCTGGGTGCAGCATCCACCACCCCAGCACCTGAGTTAAGAGGTCTGAGATCAGGGGAAGCTGCATGGGAGGCTGTAAGGTCAGGCTGCGCAGTAAGGGGTACAATGTTGTCTGGACCAGTCTGGAGCAATGAGGATGGCCTTTGGTCTCTCCTCCCTTATTTTGATTAGTACCTTGGGAATAAGAGGCAGAGAAGGGAATGCGTACACAAAGATGGTGTTCCAGGGGAAGGTAAAAGACATCCACTTTCCATGCTAGGTGGTGATATTCCCTGGTACAGAATTGTTTCAGCTGATGGTTGAGATGCAAAGCAAAGAGATCCACCTCCGGAGTCCCCACACCTGAGTGATTTGTAAAAAGATTTTTCTATGGAGCTGCCATTCGTGTGGGTCCAGTAAGTTTCTGCTTAAGTGGTCTACCAAGGTGATGTTGATCCCTGGTAGGTGTTGGTCTATCAGGTGTAGTCTCATGCACAGTGAGTAAGATTGGGTCCCTCCCTGTTTGTTGATGTACCACATTACTGTGGTGTCTGTTTTAATAAGGAGAACCCCTGGCTTGAGATGGGGTTTGAAGGATGGCAGAGCCTTTTGTACTGCCATAATTTCCTTGTGGTTGATGTGTAAGCGAAGGAGGTGGGGATCCCAAAGACCTTGGGTGCACCTGCCTTCTAGGTGAGCACCCCAAGCTACGTCTGAGGTGTCAGTGGTAATGGTCTGCCCCATTGGGTGGAGGGAGAAGGAAAGACCCTTGTTCTGGGTACAGGCCCCTGCCCGCCACAGAAACTTGTCCCTTATACAGGGGATCAGAGGGAGAGAGGTCTCTAGAGGTTGAGAGTGCTGACAGCAAAGGTTTTTTAGGTACCACTGAAGTTTTCTCATGTGAAGCCTGGCCAGAGGAATGAGAAGGATGTAATTTGCCATGTACTCCAAGACCTGCAGGAAACTTCTCGCAGTGAGGTGACTTCTGGAAGCCAGCTGGGTAAAATAGAGAGGCAGGAAGCTCTGCTTTTCTGGAGATAGGAAGGCCATTTGGGATGCTGTGTCAAGCAGTGCTCCCCAGAAAATGATCTTCCTGGAGGGGCTTTGATTTCTTTTTGCTGATGGTGTACCCTAAGGAGGTTAGGAGGATTTTGACAAAAAGGAGGTTTTTCTTTGCAATATGCCTAAATGCGGCAGTCATCCAGATAAAGGTAAATTTGTATATTTTTCTGTCTGCAAAAGGCTATGGCCGGGGCTAAGCATTTGGTGAATACCCTGGGAGCAGTAGATAAGCCAAAGGGTAGCAAAGAGAACTGAAAGTGTTGTGTGCCTGCTCAGAAGTGAAGGGATTTCCTGCAGGATTCCCTTATGGGGACATGAAGGTAGGCATCTTTTAGATCTAGGGTAACTAACCAGGCATTTTTTTTTGTCAGCATAGGCAGCAGCTGCTGCAAAGTTAGCATTTTGAATTTGGGGACCACCAGGAAGGTGTTCAGAATGGGGTGCAAAGTGCCTTCTTTTCTAGGAACAAGGAATAGTCAGGAAATAAAAGCCTTTGCCTGTTTGATCTGAGGGGACAGGTTCTACTGCCTCTTGGGATATGAGAGTTTGGACTTGTTTCAATGCCTCTGCCCACTGATTTGGAGGTAAGTCTGGGTACCCTCTTAGAATTGGGAGTTCGTTGAAGGAGAATTTGTATCCCTGAAAAAATATCTTTAAGACCTATTGGTCTTTTGTTACAGAATGCCAATTTTCTTTGCAGAGAGAGAGCCTTCCTCCTAGTTTTTGGTGAGGGAAAAGAGGGCAGAGGGGGGAGAGGGAGTCACTGAGAGTTTTTACCATAGAGGGATGGCTTAGAACTCCCTGCCTTTGGAGTGGAAGTGGTCCACTGTCTGGGTTCTCTGCTGTCCCTGGAATAGGAGTCTGGATGATCTGTCCCTGTGGGGCTTACCTTGCCCCTGTCTGCTAGGTGCAGGAAAGGACCAATGTTTTCAGGGAAAATTCCTGCTGAACCTAGGAGGTTGTACCTGAAGGAAATATTTTACTGTTTGCGTAGATTTAGCTTTGTCTTCCATCTTTATAAGCACCTCTTCTGCTTTAAGAGGTCCTTATCCAAGGGTCTATCAAGTAATTTAGATTTGACATGATCAGAAAGAGATTGTTCCTTCAACCATGCACATCTCCTAATGACAGATCCTTACACTGCTGCCCTGCTTGAAGCTTCTAGGGTGTCATATCCACAGTCTAATGAGTGCTTAGCCACTTGACAAGTACAGTGCGGTAAATCTGCTAACTCTTTCGAATTGGCACAGTCAGGAAAGGTTGAAATCTTTTGTTTTAATAGTTCCAAAGTGTGCTGTTGGTATTTTAACATGTGGAACTGACAACTGAGTGCTCTGACAGCTAAGGTTGCAGAGGTGTATACTTTTTTACCCCATCTGGCCAGAGCTCTGCAGTCCTTGTCAGAAGGAATAGGATTCTTTGCAGAACTAGCCTTAGCTCCTTTTGGTCCCTGTGTAATGACCTCTGGATCTGCAGCAGGATTTCTGTACAGCTATTTGTGAGAGTCTGGTACTCTGTAATACTGATCAGGTTTTCTGCGAGCAGGTGGGAGGGCGTCAAGAGTTGAGCTGGATTCATGGAAGACATCATCAACCACCTTTAAGATTGGAGTGGAAATGTTCCCTGACAGTGTGAAGAGTTTTCCCAAAGGAAAGATCTTCTGGTGAGGAGGCAGAAAGGAAAGGATTCCTCTGCATCTGAATCATCATAAGCAGTCAGAAGTTGTTCCTATTCAAAATCTGAATAATCCGACTCCTCAGAATCCTGTTCTGTCAGTATTTCAGGAGAAAGGTCTCTTTTCCTTTTAGAAGTTGTGGCCTGACTACCCCTGATAAGGGTGATAAGATCCTCTGCCATTTTAAGCATTTGAGCTGGAGGTGGTGGAGTAGGAGTAAAATGGTGGCTAGAGGTAGTTTTCCTAGGAATGGCCTTGCTTCCAGGCCTAACAGTATCCCTCGGTCTGAGAAAAATGGTATTCGGAAGAGAAGACATTGTTTTTTTGTCTGGATTCAGTAGTGTGAAAAACCTACATGGAAACTGGTGCCTGTGTTGCGGCTCCGGACCCAACCAAGGCAGAGACAACTAAAGGCTCAGAAGACGAAGAAGATTTCTGCGGCATACCGGACTCTGAAAGGGTCTTAGTAGAGGCCTGCGAAGGTATCAAGTCAGGCATCAGGGGCTGCAAAGGCGCCTTACTAAATTCTGGAGAACTGACTACCTGCTTATTGGTAGAGTCACTGGAAGGCTTAGCCTTGTGTGGTCTGTCCCTATCTTTATCCTTACCTTTTTTGGAATGTGAAGAAGACAAAAATACCTGGCTAAAATAAGAGCTCTATGATGAATGGTTCTTGCGTTAAACAGAGCACAGAACCGGCAGTGGGGGACGTAGTGGTCTGGGCATAAACAAGTGACACAGTATGAATGGAAGTCTCGGTAGGGTATTTGCTTTCCACAGGCGAGACAATTGTTAACTTTTTCGGACATTGGTTAGTGCAAGAAAAAAGGATCCCCAACGGGGTACTTAGCTTTAGACATTTTCAACTGTAATTCAAACTCTGGTAGCGACCAACTGGCATACTTGCTAAATGCTTCTGCTAAGGGCTTCACGGCAAGAAAGACTGATGTAATGGCATCGGCTGCCTTCCTTTATAGCACTAACGACCTGATGTCAGACAGCAAGCGACAGCAGCTGATGCACAAAAACACTGACTCTGGTATTCGGGCCGGCCGAGGGCTACCACAGCAGGGATAACCAACAGGTGATGACTGCAACAGTGAAACATGAAGAAAGTACAGTTGTGTACACTTACCATAAATGTAGATGTTCAAATGTATTCACTGTTGCAGTTATTACATTTGGGTAATCTGCTGGCAGGTTGCCCTCAGTCGGACTGAATAGCAAAGTCTTGGGTCCTGCATCAGTTGCTGTCTCCTCTTACATGACGTCAGGTCGTTAGGGGTATAAAACATGCAGCCAACGCCATTTTAATCAGTTTTTCTCCCCCCAGATGTCAGGTGCCAAATATATATATAAATAAACTGTAAATATACAAATGCACTTTTAGAAATATAAAACTTACCTTCAACTAAAAGCAAATACACCACAAAGGCTTTTGAGTATAGTGAAGGAAAGAAAAGATATAGAATGGGGGATGGCGGGTGGGTAACCTGGACTGCAACAGTGAATACACTCGAGCATCTACATTTATGGTAAGTGTACACAACTGTACTATGTTTTTCGTGTTTCACTGTTGCAGTCATTACATTTGGATAGAATCCCAACACTATGGATGGGAGGATGGAACTAAACAGCATTAAGAGCAGCTATAAGGCTCTGCAGGACTGCAGTGGAAAAGCCTGCCCTGGATTTAGAGAAGAAAGGTAAATGATAATGCTTTGTGAAAGTATGAAAAGAGCTCCAAGTAGCAGCTTCTAGAATGTCTTTGGTTGGGACCCCTCTGAGAAAAGCTGCTGAAGTAGAGGCAGCCCTGGTGGAATGGGATCTGATCCCCTTGGGCACAGGTTTACCATGGTGCAAGTAGCAGAAACAAATGCAGTGGCTTATCCATTTTGAAATAGTCTGCTTTGATATAGCCTTCCCCTCAGATCCTGCAGTAAATGCTACCAGTAGATGCTCAGACTTTCATAGAGATTTTGTCCTGTTTAAGTAGAATCTTAGTTGTCTGTGTACATCCAATGAATGCAGAATCCACTCCCCCTTGTTCTGCGGATTTAGGAAAAATGTTGGCAGGTGAATGGTCTGGTTAAGAGCCACACTGGATATCACCTTAGGCATAAAAGGTCCTGAGGGCCACCCTGTCCAGGAAAAATATAATGAAAGGCTCCACTGCCATGAGAGCCTGTAGTTCTGAAACCCTTCTTGCTGAAGTAACTGCCAAAAGAAAAGCTGTCTTCCAAGATAGGAATTTTATATTCACAGTAGCTGCTGGTTCAAACAGAGGCAGGGTGAGTTTTCCAGCACAAAATTGAGGTCCCATACAGGAGTTGGTGTTTTCCTTGGAGGCCTTATATTTTTGGCCCCTCTGAGATACTGTTTAAGGAGTGGATGAGAAAAGAGGGGAGGCTCTGTGTTGTAATGAGCCGAGATGGCAGAGGCATGGATTTTAATTGAAGAAAAAGATAGGCCCTTGTCAAGCATCTCAGTTAAGTATTGTAAAATCTGAGGAATATTGGACTTTGCTGTGTCTATTCCGTGTGCTTGGTTCCAAGCACAGAATCTCTTCCATTTATCAGCATAAGATTTTCTAGTACTAGGCCTTCTGGCTTCCAAAATGACATCCATCACAGGTTTACTTAGAGATGTGGTTTGAATAATTAGTTGATCAGCCATGCTGCAAGATTCAAAGTTTGGACCTGAGTATGTAGAATTTGAAAGTTCTGCTGAGACAGTAGATGAGGTGTTTGAGGCAAGTACCATGGAGGAAGGAGTGACATATTCCTTAGAAGCAGGTACCAGTGCTGGCGAGGCCAGTCTGGAGCAATTAGGATAATTTTTGTTTTTTCCTGTCTGACTTTTAGTAAGACCTTGGAGAGTAGAGGCAGAGGGGGAAAGGCATAGACTGATAGGTTTTTCCAGCTGATGGATAGAGCATCCACTTTCCATGCTTTTTTGTGATGAGTTCTTGTACAGAATTTGCCCAACTGATAGTTTTGGGGAGAGGTAAATAGATCTATGTCTGGGCTCCCCCATTTCTGTGTTAACATGCTGAATATTTGTGGATCCAGTTTCCATTTGTGCAGGTCCATAAGATTTCTGCTTAGGTCATCTGCCAGAGTATTTTGCTTTCCTGGCAGGAATTGTGCTTGAAGATGTACTTGGTAAGTCATGGCTATGTTCCACAAGGTCATGGCTTGTCTGCAAAGGGGGTAGGAATATGTACCCCCCCTGCTTATTTATGTACCACATTACTGTGGTGTTGTCCATCTTTATCAGTAGTTGTCCTGGATGAATTAAGTCCTTGAAGGCTGTCAGAGCATTCTGAACAGCTAGCATTTCTTTCTGGTTGATATGCAGATGCATTTGGTTTGGGCTCCATTTGCCCTGAATGCACCTCGCTGCCAGGTGGGCCCCCCAAGCATAGTCTGATTCGTCTGTAGTTAGGGGTTGGGTGGCAGGGGGTAGAGTGAATGACAGTCCCTTGTTTTGGTGACATGTCTTTGCCCACCAAAGAAACTCCTGTTGCAGGCAGGGAATGACAGGAATCATTGTTTCCAGGCTGTGACAATGTTGACTCCATAAACTTTTTAGGTACCATTGAAGTTTCCTCATATGCAGTCTCGCATATGGAATTAGTAGAATGCAGGATGCCATGAATCCCAAAGTCTGCAGAATTTGTCTTGCAGATAACTGGGTTTTTGTTGCCATTTGTTTGAAGTATGTTGTCAGTTGCCTTTGTTTGTCTGGCGTGAGGTAAGCCATCTGGGCAGTTGTATTCAAGCTTGCACCCAGGAATGTAATTATTTGAGAGGGTACCAGTTGTGATTTCTTTTCGTTTATGGTGCACCCTAGGCATGCTAGAAGCCTTTTTACAAATGCCAGATGTTGAAGAAGTGTCCTTGTCCTCTGCTTGAATGAGACAATCGTCCAGATAAGGATAAATTTGGATGTTTCTTTGTCTGCAGAATGCAATTACTGGTGCCAGGCACTAGGTAAAGACCCTGGGTGCAGTAGATAAGCCAAAGGGCAGTGCAGAGAATTGGTAATGCAAAAAACCTGCTTTGAAGCGGAGGTATCATCTGCATGATTCCCTTATTGGGTTATGCAGGTATGCTTCTTTTAAGTCTAGAGTTACTAACCAAGCATTCTTCGACTACCATATGTACGAATAGGCAGTAGCTGTTGTAAAGTCAGCATTTTGAATTTTGGAATGTCCAGGTACATGTTCAGACTCGACAAATCCAGTATTGGACGCCATGAATTGTCTTTCCTGGGTACCAGGAAAAGTCTTGAATAAAATCCTTGTCCTTTTTCCTTTTCTGGTACTGGTTGAATATCCCCCATATCCATGAGGGACATGACTTGCCATGAGGGACATGACTTGTTTCTGAGCCTCTGCCCACTGGTTTTGTGGCAGATCCGGCCACCCATTTGGAATTGGCAAAGTATGGAAATGAAATCTGTACCCCTGGGATACTATGTTTAAAACCCACTTGTCCTGGGTAATTAACTGCCAATTTTGAGCATGAAGTGCTAGTTTTCCCCCCAAGGGGCTGCCAAAAGATAAGTGCTTGGAGATGGTAGAGGAAAGTCATTGAGACTGCTTACTGTAGGGTTGTCCTTTGTTTCCTCCAGATTTGGAGGTGGAGGCACCTCATTGCTTTGACCTGTAAGAACTCTGTGATTGATATCTGGAGCCTTTTGAGTGCCTGGGTTTCCCCTGAGTGGCTCTGTTGGACACAGGAAAATACCAATTTTTAGTAGGCCAGTGCCTACTGAACCTGGGTGGCTGTACTTGCAAGAAATCTTTTACAGTTTGCATAGATTTAGATTTGTCTTCCATTTTCTTTAAAACCTCTTCTGCCTTATTACCAAACAGAGTATCATGCTGCAAAGGGGCATCCAACAATTTAGCTTTAACATGATCAGGCAGATTTTGCTCCTTGAGCCAGGCATGCCTTCTAATCACAGATCCAGTAATGGCGGCCCTACAAGAGGCCTCCACGGAATCAAAACCACATTGCAAAGTATGCTTTCCAACCTGTTCTGCTGAATGCAATAAATGCTGTAACTCTTTATTTTCCACATAATCAGAAATCAATATCATTTTCTGTTTAAGTAAGGCCCATAACATGCTGTTGATATTTAAGCATATGAAACTGACAGTTTAAAGCCCTGATTGCCAAGGTTGCAGACGTATAAACCTTCTTATCCCATCTATCCAGCGCCCTGGAATCTCTATCAGAAGGGGTAGGATTTTTGGCTGTAGAAGCCTTAACACCCTTGGGACCCTGAGAAATAGTCTTAGGATCAGCAGCAGGATTTTTGAAAAGAAATTTGTGTGAGTCAGGAACCCTGTAATATCTGTCTGGCTTACTAGGAGAAGGAAGCAGGGAATCAGGAGCCATGCCTGATTCCGAGAACACATCATTAACGATGTCTAATACAGGACGTATTGCCAAAGGCCTATGCTGAGGAAGAAGAAGGAAATCCCTAAGCCTCTTAATTGATTCAGAGAAGTCCTGACTCTCCCAGTGAAAATGTTCCCTTAAAGTATGCAAAGTCTCTCCAAAAGAGTAATCCTCAGGAGGAGATGCAGATGGGATGGATTCCTCTGCATCAGAATCCTCATAGGGTGGAATAGAAAATTCCTGATCAGAAGAGGAATTAGAAGAAATGGAAACCTGATCTGAAGATTCATAATCAGTGCCTTGCCTAGGCCTCTTACCGAGGGGGGGGGGGGTTGGGAACCCCTGATCAAGGTAATTAAATCCTCAGCCATTTTGATCATCTGTTTTTTAGGCATAGGGACCTGAGCACGTGGCTCATGTGTCGGTTTTTTAGACACAGAAGTTGTTTTTGTTGCTGGCGTCGGTTTAATATAAAAATGTTGAGGCCTGAAAACACCCTCAGAAGCCAGTGCCTGCTCAGCAGCTCCATACCCATCCAAGGGAGAGACATCCACGGGTTCAATACTCTGAGAATCTTGCGACATACCGGACTCCGAAAGGGTCTCGGTAGAGGCCTACGACTCAAAAGTAGCGGGTATCAGGGGCTGCGAAAGTGCCTCACTGAGTACTGGTGACCTGGCGACTGGCTTAGGAGAAGCTTCGTTGTCGGTTTTGGACCTCAACGGTCTGTCTCTGTCTTTTTCCTTGCATTTTTTGTGAACTCCGGTAGTCGGATTGCTAACTGACGACATTTCAGGGTAGTTAAATCTTGAACCAAAATATTTTGAAGCAAAAATATACTGACGCTTAATAGTGCGTTGGTTAAACTTAGCACAAAACCGACAGCAAGGCACGTTGTGATCAGGGCCTAGGCAAGGAATACAGTACAAATGAAAATCCTTATGAGGTATTTGCTTCCCAGAAGTAATGCAATTATTAACTTTTACTGACATTGGTAAGGAGCAAGAAAAAGTTTCCCCAACGGGGTACTTACTTTAGTTTGAAGACTTCGGTCCTGAAACTAGAATACGAAAATTTCCGGAGTCGGCCGACCGGCACTTGCGAACTGCTTCTGCTTCGGGCACCGCGAGGCAAGAAAGACTGATTAAAATGGCGTTGGCTGCATGTTTTATACCCCTGATGACCTGACGTCATGGAAGAGGAGACAGCAACCGAAGCAGGACCCAAGACTTTGCTATTCAGGCCGACTGAGGGCAACCTGCCAGCAGATTACCCAAATGTAATGACTGCGACAGTGAAACACGAAGAACATTCATAAGACAGAAGAGGTCACTTAAGGTTAATCAATTGTTAACAGAGGGGGTGGAGCTAGGAACTAAAATTTCTATTTAAGGAGTAAACTAAAACATTTCAGAGCTTTACCAGAAAGGCTCATCCAGACTCTGCTACACTTTGCTGTGAAGGAAAATAGAAGTTATGTTCTTACCATAACGTTCCATGTTAGTTGTCTTCTTCTCGCCTTCTTCTTGCTGGATGGGTTCGGAGCCGACCTCGGCTCCGACTCGGCCACTATAAAAGCTCGAGAGTTGGTTCCACCGGCTCGAGGCTCCCCTTATATCCCACAATGCTAGGCGAGAGTTACCTCAGATCTCGTTTGTAAGCTAACCCCAGCTTATAATAGTAACAGAATAACTCTAAACAGAGTCCACCTCTAACAACAGGAAGAAAGAAGGGTGACCTACATCCTGATCCAGGAAATATGCACAACAGCATATGCCTAAGAAAGAGGTGGTAGAAAGAGAGGTCACAATCACAACTCCTCTAGGTCTGTCCAGGCCAGGGGAAGGAGGGTGGGGCCAAGAAGAAGAGAAGAAGACAACTAACATGGAACGTTATGGTAAGAACATAACTTCTATATGTTAAGTTGTCTATCTCGCCTTCATTCTTGCTGGATGGGACCGCGTCCCTAGCACCTTGTCCCGGTGGCCTAACGGAACAGACTCCTGAGAACAGTGGAACCAAAGTTAGCTCTATGCCTAGAAGCTAAGTCCAACTTATAATGAGAAATGAAAGTGTGAGGAGTAGCCCAAGTAGCCGCTGCACAAATGGTGTCAATAGGCAGTCTGTCTTGGAAGGCTAAAGAAGTAGCCAAAGCTCTGGTGGAATGGGCCTTAGGTTTATTAGGCAGTTTTTGGTGTCTAATTTCATATACAAGGGAAATCAAAGATGTTAGCCATCTGGATAATGATACCTTTGAAACTGAAAGTCCCTTTCTGCTTTCCGCATAGGAGACAAACAGCTGATCAGATTTTCTGAATTGTTTTGTTCTATCCAAGTAGTACCTCAATTGACGATGAACATCCAGGCAGTGTAATTTTTGTTCAGACCTATTGGAATATTCTGGAAAAAGACAGGGAGGTCAATGCTTTGATTTAGATTTGACGTCGAGACCACCTTAGGCAAAAGGGACGGGTTAGTTCGTAAGGATACTCTGTCCTTATGAAACAATAGATAAGGAGGTCGACAGCTGAGTGCTTGAAGCTCTGAAACTCTTCTAGCTGAAGTAATAGCTACCAGAAAAGAGTCTTCCATGATAGCAATTTTAAAGAACAGGAGACTGCAGGTTCGAAGGGGAAGAATCAAAGAAGCAAGAACTAAATTTAGGTCCCAAGGAGAAGGAGGATTTCTTATAGGAGGTCTGAGAAGAAAAACTCCTTTCAAAAGGCTTTGCAAAGCTTGTGGGACATTAAGGCAGATTCAGAAATACCCAGATGAAAGTAAGAAATAGCTGCCATTTGAACTTTAAGAGTAGAGGAGATGAACCTGCATGGAAGAGTTCAGCTAGAAATTCAAGGACTAATTGGATGGAAGCAGTGAAAGGATCTATGTCCTTTCCTTGAGCCCAATATGTGAAGCGTTTCCACTTACTCAAATAAATCTTCCGAGTGGAAGATTTATGGGAAGCTATCAAAATATCTCGAGCGGAGTGAGATAATTGAGGAAGCCTGGCTAAGGTTGGAACTGGAGGAACCAAGCAGTGAGGTTCAGAGAGGGAGGGCGATGAAACTGACCCGACTGATGGATCAAAAGATCTGGAACTAGGTCCAGATTCCACGGTCGCTCAATAGAAATCGATGTAGAAAGGGAACCACACCTGTCGAGGCCAGTAAGGAGCAATGAGGATCAATGAGGCCTTCTGAGCGATAGCTTTCTGTATCACTTGAGAGATTAGTGGGAAGGAGGAAATGCATACAGAAGTCCCGGGCCAAACTTGGACTAGAGCGTCTCTGCTGGGTTGGCCTGGTAAAGGGAATAGAGTGAAATATTCTCTGCACTTGCTGTTTTGGGGAGTAGCAAAAGATCGCAGCAAGGCTGACCCCACTTGAGGAAAATTTCTCTCACAACAGAGTCTTTCAGAGACCACTCGTGAGGCATGAGGATAGCTCTGCTCAACTTGTCCATAATTTGATTGGACTTCCGGGGATGTGTTGCTATCAGAAACCGCTGAGAAGAAATCGCCCATTGCCACAATCTGAGTGCTTCTCGACACAGGGGTATGACCTGGTTCCGCCTTGTTTGTTGATGTACCACACTACAGACATATTGTCTGTCTGGATTGCAATCGTTCCCAAGGGAAGAGAGTCTTGAAGGGCTTGCAACGCTAAAAGCACTGCTCTCTTCTCCAGAACATTTATGTGCAAGTGGCATTCGTTTGGTTGCCATGTGCCCTGGACCATCCTGCCCTGATAATGCCCCCACCCGATCAGGAGGCATCCGTTGTCAGAGTAGCAACCGGAGGGTGGAACAAAGGGTTTTCCCAACAAGAGCTGAGGGAAGACATCCACCACATGAGATGATTTTTGCACGCGTGATCATAATGGTGTGAGACATTGGAAGTTGCTGGTATGACCATTGAGTAAAGAGCATCCATTGAAGGATCCGCATGTGGAATCTGGCTAATGGAAGCACAGGTATGGCCGCCATAATTCCCAACACTTTCAGAACTAACCTGGCTTTGATTCTGTTGTTGTTGAAAAGGAGTGAGACCAGTTTGTGAATGTCTGTTATTCTCTGATGTGTTAGTCTCAGACATGTCTACTGTGTCTAGATTTGCCTATGAAAGTAATAGCACACAAGGCGACAAAACAGACTTTTGCAATTTATTGAAATGCCTAACTTTTGACAAATGCGAAAAGTGTAATCCCTGGCCATCAGAAGGAGATGCTTGGTGGGAGCTGTGAGGAGCCAGTCGTCCAAATATGGAAACACCTGGAATCCTTGTCATCTCAGGTGAGAAGCTACCACTGCCATGCATTTGGTAAACACCCAGGGGGCAGTGGTGAGACCAAAGGGCAGGGCCCTGAACTGAAAATGACTGGTTCCCAGCCTGAAGCGGAGGAATCTTCTGGAGCGCGTCTGTTCATTTTATGTGATAGTACGCATCCTGAAGGTCTATAGAGCACATCCAGTTTCCTTTGCCCAAAAGGGGAAGGATGGATTGCAGCGTGACCATCCGAAATCTTGTTTTCTTGACTGATCTGTTCAAGATACTGAGATCCAAAATTGGTCTCCAGTCCCCTGTTTTCTTTGGAACTAAAAAGAACCTTGAGTAGATTCCGGATCCTTGCTGGTCTGCTGGAACTGGCTGAATTGCTCTTTTGCAAGCAGTTTTGAAATCTCCAAAACCGCTAAATCCCTTTGAGCGGGTGGAACATCTGGAAGGGATTTTTTTGATTGGTTTGGAATGTGAAGAAAGGGAATAGAATAGCCTTCGGAAATGATGGACTGTACCCATTTGTCTTGAGTCAGGGATAGCCAGGCTTCTGGGTACAGTGACAATCTTCCCCCGACTGCCTCCGAAGGTGGGCAGTCGGGCAACACCTCAGGGATGCTGAAAGGGCTTGTCAGAGAAGGCTTCCCGATTGCCCTGGTTCTGCGGACCCCCTGCCCCTAGGGCGGCGTCTACCATTGTTATTCCGCCTCTGCCTCTGGCGGGAACGACTCTGTCGTCAGGCGAAGTCCCTTGAGATTGTTTACGGAACCACATCTTTCCACCTTTCTGGCCTTTGGGGTAAGGCCTAGAAGGAGTAGAAAACGGACTCCGGCGGCAGAAAGGGTCTTGCCATCAGTTTCGCACCTAGTCAAGGTTTCTTTCACTTGAGGACCAAAGAGATGATCCATCAAACGGGAGTTAGTGAAAGACGTCTTGAAGGGGTCCGCAAAATTGCATAGCCGCATCCAGGCATGCCTACGTGAGGCCACACCTGTCCCTGCGGCTCTACTCGCTCCATCAGCCGTAAGAAAGAAGGCGCATGGAGGAGTTGGTTATAGAGTTAAGGGTAGCCAGCTGCGTGTTCATCTTATCTTGAAAACCCGCAGCTGTAGGGTCCTTTAACATTTCACTCGCTTCCTTGATCAAGTCCCTTTGAAGGCGAGTAAAATGGCATAGGTAGTTCAGCGAACGCATGGTGAATGTCGCTGACGAGAACATCCGCTTCCCGTACCTGTCCATGGACCTAGATTCCTTGTTAGGTGGATGGACAGGTACTGAAGGATCAGCTAGCTCCTTCTTAGTGGCAGCAGCTACCACCATAGCATCCACAGAGACTCCTTTTGTCAAGAACTGTTTGTCTGCTGGTGCCGTTATGAACTTGGAGGGTCTCCTGGGAGTGGGGTCCACTGAATCAGGAGCCGTCCATGCCTTCTTAGCAACCACCTGCATGAGGGGTCAAGGGGGACACCCAGGAGGTGGAAGGGCGAGAGCCAAATGCCTCAAGATAAACAGATTCATCCTCCGAAGGGTTGAGGGCTGGCCAATTTCCCCTCTGCTTCAGGATCTCTAGAATGTCTGCAAATGAGACATCTTCAGAAGGGGAACGGGGGGAACCCTCAGAGTCATCTAAATCTGTGTCAGACGTGATGGACTCAGGTGAGTCAATGTGTTTCCTCTTACACTTCCTCTTTCGAGGGGGCTCTTCTGCCAAATCAGGAGAGGCCTCGGAAGAGGATGAAATCCCACAGGGGTTTCTGAGGAGCTGGCTCTCTGCGGTCCGGGATGAGGGAGTGAGTCGACTTAACCTGAGGCACCGTAGAGGGAGGGGCGGACGGAACCGACTGTGGAGTAGAGCCAGGCTCTAACACACTCCGCATGACCTCGAATGCACACCTGTCAGGCAAAGCCAGAGGTCCCCGCTCCGAGAAGCTAAGAACCTCCCTCGGCACCGACAGAGATGGCTCCGAGGCCGATGTCGGAGCCGAACTCACCAGCGCCAAGCACCGAGGGAGAGGGGGTCGGACAAGGGTCCGATGCCACTCACCCCTCGGAGCCGACGAGGAAGTCCGCGCCGAGATTCTTCCAAGGAAGAAATCGGAGCCGACGCGGAGCCGAAGACAATTGTATCGGCTCCGCTATCACAGTCTCGGTTCGACGCGACCCGGCTCCGAGCTCAAGAGAGTCGAAGGAGGAATGTATTGATGCACCGGGACAGGCATCGACTGATGAGTCGGGCTCTGAAGCATCTGGGCCAGTGCCTCGGACTTAAGAAGTCGACTCACTACCCTCTGAAGGTCATGATCCGACAGCCTCGATGACCTAGAGGAGAGATCTTTGGCTCGTTCAGACAGCAGGGGAGATCCTGGAGCCGAATGAACGGAGCCAAGGGATGGTGACCTGGAACTCTTCCTAGTTGTCGGCTCCGAAGGTCTGGTCGGAGCCGACACGGAATTTCTAATACCTCGGCTCCAGCGAGCGACGGAACCACAGAAACTGTGGACTGAGACTCATCGGCTCCAGCCGGAGCCGATGTAGACAGAGGTTTAGAAACCTTAGGTCTCGGCTCAGTTGTCGGAGCCAAGACCTAGATGCCTTAGAGGGCTTCCTGTAGATACAGAAAGGGAATCCTCTGGCTTGAGTAAGCCTAAAATTAACTTATTTTTCTTTCCTGCAGGACCCTGGGGCTGAAGCCATGGCACACAGCACAGGAGTCCTGCAGGTGCAAAGGTCCCAGACAGTAGACACAAGAAGTGTGAGCGTCTGTCAGAGACATTTTCTGACAGCACGCATCACACTTCTTGAATCGAGACCTTTGCTTCTTTAGACGTCTCAAAGGGGTAATCACACACACAGTCACAAACACACTAATTACACCCTGTCTAGTTTAAATTATAATAAACCACTAACTAGGTTTTTTAAATAAGAAAAATAACACACACACTCCACTAGGGAAAGAAAAAAGGCCTGTAGGCCCAAGGGAAGAACTTAAAGTTCTTGAGGGAAAAAACAGGAATTTTAAGAAAAGGGATAAGAATTTCTCTAAACTAAGGGAAATAAGTAAAAATATTAAAATTAAAGGGATTTTAATAGACTAACTTGACAAGAAAAGTCACTTACCAAGAACCGGTAGAAAACCAACACCTCGATAGCTGTAGCGGCAAACGAGATCTGAGGTAACTCTCGCCTAGCATTGTGGGATATAAGGGGAGCCTCGAGCCGGTGGAACCAACTCTCGAGCTTTTAGAGTGGCCGAGTCGGAGCCGAGGTCGGCTCCGAACCCATCCAGCAAGAATGAAGGCGAGATAGACAACTTAACATGGTTAGTTTGCTGTTATTTTTTGTATTTCTGTATTGCCTTTCTATATTTTGAATACTGTAGTTTGTTTTCTTTACCTTGTGTTTTGCTTGCATTCTGTTTTAACAGCATATTAAAACTTCAAAAGAGACCACAGCTCTCTCTGTTCTGAGTCAGGCAGAAATAAGAACTGATTAATTAAGGACTCATTCATAAGACAGAAGAGGTCACTTAAGGTTAATCACTTGTTAACAGAGGGGGTGGAGCTAGGAACTAAAATTTCTATTTAAGGAGTAAACTAAAACATTTCAGAGCTTTACCAGAAAGGCTCATCCAGACTCTGCTACACTTTGCTGTGAAGGAAAGGTTAGTTTGCTGTTATTTTTGTATTTCTGTATTGCCTTTCTATATTTTGAATACTGTAGTTTGTTTTCTTTACCTTGTGTTTTGCTTGCATTCTGTTTTAACAGCATATTAAAACTTCAAAAGAGACCACAGCTCTCTCTGTTCTGAGTCAGGCAGAAATAAGAACTGATTAATTAAGGACTCATTCATAAGACAGAAGAGGTCACTTAAGGTTAATCACTTGTTAACAGAGGGGGTGGAGCTAGGAACTAAAATTTCTATTTAAGGAGTAAACTAAAACATTTCAGAGCTTTACCAGAAAGGCTCATCCAGACTCTGCTACACTTTGCTGTGAAGGAAAGGTTAGTTTGCTGTTATCTTTTGTATTTCTGTATTGCCTTTCTATATTTTGAATACTGTAGTTTGTTTTCTTTACCTTGTGTTTTGCTTGCATTCTGTTTTAACAGCATATTAAAACTTCAAAAGAGACCACAGCTCTCTCTGTTCTGAGTCAGGCAGAAATAAGAACTGATTAATTAAGGACTCATTCATAAGACAGAAGAGGTCACTTAAGGTTAATCACTTGTTAACAGAGGGGGTGGAGCTAGGAACTAAAATTTCTATTTAAGGAGTAAACTAAAACATTTCAGAGCTTTACCAGAAAGGCTCATCCAGACTCTGCTACACTTTGCTGTGAAGGAAAGGTTAGTTTGCTGTTATTTTTGTATTTCTGTATTGCCTTTCTATATTTTGAATACTGTAGTTTGTTTTCTTTACCTTGTGTTTTGCTTGCATTCTGTTTTAACAGCATATTAAAACTTCAAAAGAGACCACAGCTCTCTCTGTTCTGAGTCAGGCAGAAATAAGAACTGATTAATTAAGGACTCATTCATAAGACAGAAGAGGTCACTTAAGGTTAATCACTTGTTAACAGAGGGGTTGGAGCTAGGAACTAAAATTTCTATTTAAGGAGTAAACTAAAACATTTCAGAGCTTTACCAGAAAGGCTCATCCAGACTCTGCTACACTTTGCTGTGAAGGAAAGGTTAGTTTGCTTTTATTTTTTGTATTACTGTATTGCCTTTCTATATTTTGAATACTGTAGTTTGTTTTCTTTACCTTGTGTTTTGCTTGCATTCTGTTTTAACAGAATATTAAAACTTCAAAAGAGACCACAGCTCTCTGTTCTGAGTCAGGCGGAAATAAGAACTGATTAATTAAGGACTCATTCTTAAGACAGAAGAGGTCACTTAAGGTTAATCACTTGTTAACAGAAGGGGTGGAGCTAGGAACTAAAATTTCTATTTAAGCAGTAAACTAAAACATTTCAGAGCTTTACCAGAAAGGCTCATCCAGACTCTGCTACACTTTGCTGTGAAGGAAAGGTTAGTTTGCTGTTATTTTTTGTATTTCTGTATTGCCTTTCTATATTTTGAGTACTGTAGTTTGTTTTCTTTACCTTGTGTTTTGCTTGCATTCTGTTTTAACAGCATATTAAAACTTCAAAAGGGACCACAGCTCTCTCTGTTCTGAGTCAGGCAGAAATAAGAACTGATTAATTAAGGACTCATTCATAAGACAGAAGAGGTCACTTAAGGTTAATCACTTGTTAACAGAGGGGGTGGAGCTAGGAACTAAAATTTCTATTTAAGGAGTAAACTAAAACATTTCAGAGCTTTACCAGAAAGGCTCATCCAGACTCTGCTAAACTTTGCTGTGAAGGAAAGGTTAGTTTGCTGTTATTTTTGTATTTCTGTATTGCCTTTCTATATTTTGAATACTGTAGTTTGTTTTCTTTACCTTGTGTTTTGCTTGCATTCTGTTTTAACAGCATATTAAAACTTCAAAAGAGACCACAGCTCTCTCTGTTCTGAGTCAGGCAGAAATAAGAACTGATTAATTAAGGACTCATTCATAAGACAGAAGAGGTCACTTAAGGTTAATCACTTGTTAACAGAGGGTGGAGCTAGGAACTAAAATTTCTATTTAAGGAGTAAACTAAAACATTTCAGAGCTTTACCAGAAAGGCTCATCCAGACTCTGCTACACTTTGCTGTGAAGGAAAGGTTAGTTTGCTGTTATTTTTGTATTTCTGTATTGCCTTTCTATATTTTGAATACTGTAGTTTGTTTTCTTTACCTTGTGTTTTGCTTGCATTCTGTTTTAACAGCATATTAAAACTTCAAAAGAGACCACAGCTCTCTCTGTTCTGAGTCAGGCAGAAATAAGAACTGATTAATTAAGGACTCATTCATAAGACAGAAGAGGTCACTTAAGGTTAATCACTTGTTAACAGAGGGGGTGGAGCTAGGAACTAAAATTTCTATTTAAGGAGTAAACTAAAACATTTCAGAGCTTTACCAGAAAGGCTCATCCAGACTCTGCTACACTTTGCTGTGAAGGAAAGGTTAGTTTGCTGTTATTTTTGTATTTCTGTATTGCCTTTCTATATTTTGAATACTGTAGTTTGTTTTCTTTACCTTGTGTTTTGCTTGCATTCTGTTTTAACAGCATATTAAAACTTCAAAAGAGACCACAGCTCTCTCTGTTCTGAGTCAGGCAGAAATAAGAACTGATTAATTAAGGACTCATTCATAAGACAGAAGAGGTCACTTAAGGTTAATCACTTGTTAACAGAGGGGTGGAGCTAGGAACTAAAATTTCTATTTAAGGAGTAAACTAAAACATTTCAGAGCTTTACCAGAAAGGCTCATCCAGACTCTGCTACACTTTGCTGTGAAGGAAAGGTTAGTTTGCTGTTATTTTTGTATTTCTGTATTGCCTTTCTATATTTTGAATACTGTAGTTTGTTTTCTTTACCTTGTGTTTTGCTTGCATTCTGTTTTAACAGCATATTAAAACTTCAAAAGAGACCACAGCTCTCTCTGTTCTGAGTCAGGCAGAAATAAGAACTGATTAATTAAGGACTCATTCATAAGACAGAAGAGGTCACTTAAGGTTAATCACTTGTTAACAGAGTGGGTGGAGCTAGGAACTAAAATTTCTATTTAAGGAGTAAACTAAAACATTTCAGAGCTTTACCAGAAAGGCTCATCCAGACTCTGCTACACTTTGCTGTGAAGGAAAGGTTAGTTTGCTGTTATTTTTTTATTTCTGTATTGCCTTTCTATATTTTGAATACTGTAGTTTGTTTTCTTTACCTTGTGTTTTGCTTGCATTCTGTTTTAACAGCATATTAAAACTTCAAAAGAGACCACAGCTCTCTCTGTTCTGAGTCAGGCAGAAATAAGAACTGATTAATTAAGGACTCATTCATAAGACAGAAGAGGTCACTTAAGGTTAATCACTTGTTAACAGAGGGGGTGGAGCTAGGAACTAAAATTTCTATTTAAGGAGTAAACTAAATCATTTCAGAGCTTTACCAGAAAGGCTCATCCAGACTCTGCTACACTTTGCTGTGAAGGAAAGGTTAGTTTGCTGTTATTTTTGTATTTCTGTATTGCCTTTCTATATTTTGAATACTGTAGTTTGTTTTCTTTACCTTGTGTTTTGCTTGCATTCTGTTTTAACAGCATATTAAAACTTCAAAAGAGACCACAGCTCTCTCTGTTCTGAGTCAGGCAGAAATAAGAACTGATTAATTAAGGACTCATTCATAAGACAGAAGAGGTCACTTAAGGTTAATCACTTGTTAACAGAGGGGGTGGAGCTAGGAACTAAAATTTCTATTTAAGGAGTACACTAAAACATTTCAGAGCTTTACCAGAAAGGCTCATCCAGACTCTGCTACACTTTGCTGTGAAGGAAAGGTTAGTTTGCTGTTGTTTTTCTATTACTGTATTGCCTTTCTATATTTTGAATACTGTAGTTTGTTTTCTTTACCTTGTGTTTTGCTTGCATTCTGTTTTAACAGCATATTAAAACTTCAAAAGAGACCACAGCTCTCTCTGTTCTGAGTCAGGCAGAAATAAGAACTGATTAATTAAGGACTCATTCATAAGACAGAAGAGGTCACTTAAGGTTAATCACTTGTTAACAGAGGGGATGGAGCTAGGAACTAAAATTTCTATTTAAGGAGTAAACTAAAACATTTCAGAGCTTTACCAGAAAGGCTCATCCAGACTCTGCTACACTTTGCTGTGAAGGAAAGGTTAGTTTGCTGTTATTTTTTTATTTCTGTATTGCCTTTCTATATTTTGAATACTGTAGTTTGTTTTCTTTACCTTGTGTTTTGCTTGCATTCTGTTTTAACAGCATATTAAAACTTCAAAAGAGACCACAGCTCTCTCTGTTCTGAGTCAGGCAGAATTTTTCCTCCCTCCCACCCATTTAAGTTGTCTTGTTAAATACCACTGTCTTTCTAGTTGCCCGCCTCTTATGTTAATCTGACCATATATCTCATTTCTCTCTACTTTCACTGGCTTATGTGAGTAATCACAAAACCATCACTTTTGAAATCACCCCTTCAGTTATTTAAATTTATTGGCCATCCTACAGTATTTCATAGTACCAAAATACAAAAGTAACCACCTTTCAGTCCATCTTGCTGTTTTAAAAATAGTAACTCTCCACTAAACCTTAACTTTTAAACAGGTAAAACTCAAGTTACCTACTTTCATATCTAACTTCTCTAGTGTACACTGCAGAGTGCATTCTTTTCCATCTTACCTTTAAGCATCCCTGTTACTAGCACTTTCTCTAATACCTAAAAGATCATCTCTACTTGACTCCAAGTAGACTTTTCTCTATCTGTTAAACCTAGCAGTTGGTCGTACGGTACTTATTACCTTGATACGGCACTCTTATAGATAGCACCCCAAAAGGCAAACCCCATTTCTCAGTCACCCACGTCCCGAATCTCTTTTAAAGTTTTTTGTCTAGTCCTTCTAGCATGTCGAGGGATCAGTTGCTAGTGTCCTCTCCTGCTCAGCTGGTGAACCTGGGAATATTGAGGCAATGTTACAATTGCCTCATGTACACAGACAACCCTCTCCTCCTCCCACAAAACACAAATACATGCAAGAGATGCAACTATACGGCCAAACTGGAGGCTGAGCTCTCTCAACATAGGACTGGCAAGACCAGTCAGGAGGAGAAGGTTACCACACACACTATAGACCCAGTCTCACATAGTACCATCACAACCTCAAATCATACACATAAACACACAAAGACATACTCGGCGGCTCTGATCAAAAATCTACCAAAACAGCAGAGGCCACCAAAGCAGACACCCAAACAACCACCACCTCAGAACACAACACCTGCAACACATAGACCTCACAGTCAGAGTGTCAAACAGTCACAGCCCTTAAGGCCAAACACAATGCCAGACACACTAGTCATTGGTGACACCATAGTCAGACACACTGACGCCCCGCTCACCAGACTGAGTAAGGAGAAGGTCACAGTAAGCTGCCTGTCGGGCGCTAGAATCCGCCACATAACGCAAGCACTCAGGTCTCTCAACAGCAGGTACAAATACGACTCAGTCATTGTCCACGCTGATGTAAAGCGACCTGAGACGTACCTCCTTGGACTACATGAAAAGAGACATTGAGGAGCTCTCTGATTATGTAGCCCAGGCAGGTATGACCCTGACCTTGAGCAGTATCCTACCTTCACCAAGAATGATGCCACAATACAGAGATAAGATGATCAGCTTTAACAATTGGCTTAAACTCTGGTGTGATTCATAGGGGACTCAATGACTGTCGGCCTGGGATGACATGCTGGACAAGCCACGCTGCTTCAAGGGATGGCTTGCACCTGTCACCCTGGGATTCGGATATTGGCAAAGGCTCTTGCCACCCCATAGTGCCTTTTTAGGCAAGGCTCAAATTCTAAACCTACCACCCTAGAACACAAAAAGGAAAAAACTAAGGGTAATGCTGCTCAATGCCAGAAGTCTAAATCTCAAAATGCACGCACTCGAGGCCCTTCTCAGTATGGAGAACATCGATGTCTGTGCAGTGACAGAAACCTGGTTCAAGGCTCCTGAGAGCACCCCAGCACTATCAGGTTTTACCTCTTATCATGCGTTCCGGCCCCAAAATCCGGACAATACCAAGAAAGGAGGGGTATCCATATTCATCAAGGACACCCACACCTCAAGACTGGTGGCAATGCACGATGCATCGGAGACCATCCAGGTGCAATTAACCATAGGCAAGACTGCTCTGCAAATTGTAGCATGTTACAGGCCACCCTCACAAACTCAGGAACCTCACATGGCCTTCCTGAAAACACTAGAGGGGATAAATGTATCACCAAACACCATCATACTAGGTGACTTCAATTACCCTAATATAGACTGGGAACACTACTCAAGCCCAAACACCCTAGCCCAAAAGTTCCTGGAATTCATAAACTCAAATGCCATGGAACAACTAGTCACCATCCCCACAAGAGGAGAAAACATACTTGATCTCATCATCATGAACATGGGAGCACAATGTTCAACACGGGAAGTATACCCCTCACTGGTGAGATCAGATCACAAACTAATCTCGCTGGAGGTCCTCATCCCACCCCCGCCTGAAATAAAAAGACCACAGTAAAGAACTTCTCGAAGCCGACTTCACACTTCTAAAGACTAGTGTGGTCTCCTTTAAGGCCCCGAGCCGGGAAAACAGTACTCAAGCCGCTGAATCACTTACAAATGCCTTCTACCAGCACCTGCAGGACTGCATGGATAAGGCAATCCCAAGCAAAACAAAGACTCTTTGTACCAAAGGCAAGCGTCCAGTCTGGTGGACCCCAGCCATAAACAAACTCTACAACAAAAGGAGGAAGCTACTACAAGATAGAGCAAAATCCTTAAAAGGTAAGACACCCTTGATCACTATAAGTAAAAAACTAAGAGCTCTCATAAAATCATCCAAAGCAAATTTTGTGAGAAAAATAGCTAAAGACTCAAAAGACAATCATAAGGCCTTCTTTAGCTATGTTAGAAACCTGGGAGGAAACTCCCAGATATGCTCAGAACTAGTTCAAAATGATGTGAAGATTACTGATCCTACAGACATTGCCAACATACTGGCTGACAGGTTCAGTGCAAACTTCTCCTCCCCCCCAAAAGGAGAGATATCTATACCAAGTGATTGCAGCCCCCCAAACATCTCCAACGCCCAAGTGAGAACTGCTCTCTCCAAAGCAAAAACACAGCATCCATGGGACCTGATGGTGTCCCCGGCTGTGTGCTCCACGAACTCAACGAGGAATTAAACCCACAGCTAGGACAGCTGTTTAATCATAGTCTTACCTCTGGATACGTACCCAGGAGTGGCGCACTGCAACTGTGGTCCCACTTCACAAAGGCGGTGCCTCCACCGACCCTGGAAATTACCGCCCATTAGCTTGACAAGCCTTATCTGCAAAGCCATGGAGAGGATCATAATGGACCTCATAAATAAAGACATAGGGAATTTGCAGACTTTGGATCCATCCCAGTTTGGCTTTGTCAAAGGCAGATCATGCCTTCTAAACTTGGTTGACTTTTTGAAACAGTCACCAAAGCCATTGATGAGGAAAGGCAGTCCATACAGCCTACCTCGATCTGGCAAAGGCCTTCGATACAATACCCCACTCGGGTATCATTGAAAAACTCATCAGCTTAAATGTTAACCCATACATCACAAGATGGGTTGCAAACTGGCTGAGTGACAGAACCCACAGGGTCAGAGTTGCTGGTGCCATGTCAGACTCAAAGCCTGTCACAAGTGGTGTACCACAGGGCTCAGTCCTGGGCCCACTCTTGTTTGGCATCTACTTTTCCAGTACAAGCAAACACAGGAGGGTTATGGCTGACAAAGTTTGCAGATGACTGCAAACTGGCGCCATAGTAGAAAACACATCTGACACAGATATCCTTCAGAAGGGTCTCACAGAAACGGATAACTGGTGCCAGAGCCATGGCCTAAAGTTAAATGCCAAAAAATTGCATAGTCATACCCTTCGGGAAAAACAAGGTTACCCCTAGCTACCAAATAGGTGGCAATCCACTGAGCACAGAAGAAGTTATCAGGGACCTGGGGACCCAGGTTGATAGTAGTCTGTCATTCGACACCCATGTAGCTAAAGTAGTTAGGAAGACCTTCTACATTGCCCACCTTATCATGAAGGGATTCTCATCTAGATCAAGGACGGTCATAGTCTCCCTACACCCACCACTCATCAGACCAATGATTGAGTACAATGCCCCATGTCGAATGTAGCGGACCCGACACTTGCAGCAGCTGGAGAGGCCACAAAAGTTCCTCACCAAAAGGATAAAGGGTCTCAAACATCTGTCCTATGCTGCCCGACTGAAAGAACTCCAGCTCTATTCAGTCGCTTACGCTTGCTCAGAGGTGACCTTTGCCTAACATACAAGGCCATGTCAAACCCAGATTTGATGAATATGCTTCACCTCAAAAATCTAGATCCGTCAGAGCCACAAGGCGGAGACTTAAACCTCGACATGGCTATTAATAGGACGTGCTGGAGGGATAGATTCATCACCCAAAGACTCCCTATGCTGTGGAATAAAATCCCGGTATATGTGAGGCAGAGCACCTCGCTGGCCTTGTTCAAGAGAAATCTTGACCAATGGATGGGAGATCGCAGATATACCCCAGGGATTACCTCAGTGTCACTGCTCGACAGAGGCACAGCAAAATAATGGGTATAGTTCCCCATACTAAAGGGGTGGCGTAAGCCACAAAACTATGGGCTAGGCTTGTAAATGCCCTCTGGCAGATAGCCTAGTATGAACCTATGAACCTATGAACCTATGAACATCATCTGCTTTTTGTTAAACGTCTAGTTCCAACTTTTATGTTACATGCGTATAGTTTTCAGCGGGTCTATATTACATAGTCGAAGTATGACAACTTCGAACGTGATATGGTTGAAACTATAAGTTCGAAGTTGTCATATTTCGATTGGGGGGAAAAAAATAAAAAGAAAAACAACATACCTGAGGGTTGTAAGCAGGGGGGGAAGCCCCCCTATATAGTGTTCAGCGGGTCTATATTACATAGTCGAAGTATGACAACTTCAAACATGATATGGTTGAAAAGTACAGTTTTGTACCTACCATAAATGTAGATGTTCGAAGATCTACATTGCTGCAGTCCTAACACTTGGGTAGTCCGCTGTCCTCGGTCGGCCCGAATATCAAAGTATTAGGCTGACGTCGGTCAAGGCGCTTAAGACTGACATCAGGACGTCAGGGTACAAATGCGCATGACCGACGTCATATCCTCAGTCTTTTCTTGCCCCAGATGTCAGAAGACCCTAAAAAGACAGGCCAAAACCAAAAGACAGCAAAAAACAACCAACCACCCTTGCACTAATCATATGTACAATATATACAATATCCACAATATTTACAACCCAAACCACACCACCTCTAACTACAGAGGGGAAGGAGGGAGTAAATTGGACTGCAGCAATGTAGATCTTCGAACATCTACATTTATGGTAGGTACAAAACTGTACTATGTTCTTCATCTCACATTGCTGCAGTCCTAACACTTGGGTAGAATCCCAAAGCAGAGGTAAGGGAGGATGGCAAAACTATAAAGCATTAGGTGCTGCCAAAATGCCCTGTAATATTGCAGTGGCAAAACCAGCCCTAGATTTAGAGTAAAGAGGAAGGTGGTAATGCTTAGAGAAAGTATGCACTGAACTCCAAGTGGCTGCCTCTAAAATATCTTTAGTTGCCACCCCTTAAAAAGCTGTAGAAGTGGCAGTAGCCCTAGTGGAATGAGGCCTAATCCCAGCTGGAATCTCCTTACCATGATGGGAATAACAGAAAGCAATACAAAACCCAATCCACTTAGAAATAGTTTGTTTTGAAACAGGCTTGCCCTGAGAACCCAGAGCAAATGAAACAAATAACTGCTGAGACTGCCTGAACCCTTTAGTTCTGCTCAAATAATATCGCAACTGCCTGTGTATATCCAAAGTGTGCAAAATCTTCTCCCCTTTATTTTGGGGGTTTGCATAAAAAGTAGGCAAATGAATAGTTTGGTTTAAAGCCACACTAGAAACCACTTTAGGCATAAAGGAAGGATTAGTGCAAAGATACTCTGTCCTTATGGAAAATTAAGAAAGGCTCAACTGCCATAAGAGCCTGTAATTCAGAAACCCTTCTCGCAGAGGTAATGGCCAACAAAAAAGCAGTCTTCCATGATAAATATTTCAACTCGGCAGTAGCTGCAGGCTCAAAAGGTTGTAGAGTGAGTTTCTCCAACACAAAATTGAGATCCCAAGCAGGAGTAGGAGCTCTACGTGGGGGTCTTATATTCTTTGCCCCTCTAAGGAATTGCTTAAACAAAGGATGAGAAAACAATGGTGGGGCACAGTCATAGTGAGCAGAAATTGCTGCAGCATGAACCTTAATAGAAGAGAAGGACAAACCTTTGTCCAGTAACTCAATAAGATATTGAAGAGCCACACTTAAATTAGGCTTAGAAACATCAAATTCCTTTGCTGCACTCCAAAATAAAAATCTCTTCCATTTATCTGCGTACACTTTCCTTGTACTAGGCCTTCTGGCCTCCAAAATAACATTCAAAACTTGCTGTGGAAGCTGAGACCCTCCAGGGTTTAAAACAGAATATGCCAGGCTGTTAGGTGAAGAGAGTGAAGTTTGACATTGAGTAAATGACTGTTCTCCTGAGACAGCAGGTGTGGAATTGAAGGCAAAGGCCATGGAGGCTCCCATACCAGACTTCTCAGTAATGGGTACCAGTGCTGTCGAGGCCAATCTGGAGCTATTAAAATCATCTTTGGCTTGTCCTGTCTGACCTTTAGGAGTACCTTTGGGAGGAGAGGCAGAGGTGGAAAGGCATACACATGAAGATTGCTCCAATTGAAAGAAAGAGCATCCACTTTCCAAGCTGTGGGATGAAACCTTTTTGTGCAAAACTTTGGCAGCTGGTAGTTTAGTGGAGAAGTGAACAGATCTATGTCTGGAGTTCCCCATGACACTGTCAATTTCTGAAATACATGAGGATCCAATTTCCACTCGTGGGGATCCACAATTAGTCTGCTCAACACATCTGCTAAGGAGTTCTGTGCTCGGCAGAAACCTTGCCTGAAGATTTAGCTGTAAACTGAGAGCAGTCTCCCACAAAATCATTGCTTGTCTGCATAGAGGATAAGAATGTGTTCCCCTTGCTTGTTGATGTACCACATGACAGTTGTGTTGTCTGTTAGAACCAACACCTGCCCTGGAAGAAGTAAATCCTTGAAAGCTATTAATGCAAATTGGACTGCTAACATCTCCTTCAAGTTGATATGTAGATGTTTTAGTCTGGCAGGCCACGTGTCTTGTATCCACTTTCCATTTAGATGAGCTCCCCAAGCTTTGTCTGAGGCATCTGTCGTTAGAATCTGACTCGCCTCTGGCCGGGTCACAGAGAGTCCCTTGTTTAGGTGACATTCCTGAGCCCACCACAAAAATTCCTTTTGAATGCAAGGTATTATCTGAATGACAGTGTCCATATCATGGCAGTGCTGTGTCCATACATTTTTGAGATACCATTGTAGCTTCCTCATATGCAGTTTGGCATTGGGAAGCACCAGAATACAAGATGCCATGAACCCCAAGGCTTGAAGGACTGTCCTTGCAGTCAGCCTGGACTGATGAGACAATTGATGGAAGTAAAGGGAAAGATTCTTTTGTTTGTCCGGGGTCAAAAGGCCATCTGGGATGCTGTATTCAGTCTCACACCCAGAAAGCACATGTCCTGAGAGGGTACTAGACTGGACTTTATTTCGTTCACAGAATACCCCAGGCATCTTAGCACTGCTATCACATATTGCAAATGATGAAGAAGTTCATCCCTTCCTTGAGCCAGAATCAGGCAATCGTCCAAATAAGGATAGATCTGTATTCCTTTTAGCCTGAAGAAAGCTATCACTGGAGCCAGAACCTTCGTGAACACTCTGGGCAGTAGATAAGCCAAAGGGCAATGCAGAGAACTGATAATGAGAAGTCCCAGCCCGAAAGCAGATACTTCCTGCAACTTAGCCTGATAGGAACATGAAGGTAAGCCTCCTTGAGATCCAGAGTCACCATCCAGTGATCTTTGCCCAGCAGAGGTAAAAGCTGTTGTAACATCAACATTTTGAACTTGGGAATGTCCAGATAAGTGTTGAGGATAGATAAATCCAAAATTGGTCTCCACGTGTTCCCCTTCTTTGGTACTAGGAACAGGCGAGAATAAAATCCTAGGCCCACTTCTGGCAGAGGGACCGGCTGTATGGCCCCTATTTGAAGCAGCAGAGAAATTTGTTTGTGAGCCTCTATTCTTTGCTGAGGAGGAACGTCTGGCATGCCTTTGAAAGGAGGCAAGGTATGGAAATAAAACTTGTAACCTTGGTGTATGATATCCAATACCCATCTGTCTTGGGTAATTAAACTCCAATTTTCCTTGAAGAGTGCCAACCTTCCTCCCAAAGGTGCTGCCAGACAAGAAGGCTCTGGCAGCTGAAAAGGTAGGTCATTGGGCCTGTTTACGAAAGGACTGACCCCTGCCCTCACCCGAAGACTGTGCAGGTGAACTCCCTGTTCTAGGTCTGAAAGAGCCCTGAGCTCTGCCCCTACCACATCTAGATCTACCCCTAGACTGTGAATCATAAGAAGGGTACGTCCACCCCTTAGCAGGCCAATTCCTACTAAATTTCGGAGGCTGAACTTGCAAAAAATCTTTAACAGTCTGCATAGACTTAGCCTTGTCTTCCATTTTCTTTAAGACTGCCTCCACAGGTGAACCAAACAACACATCAGACTGTAAAGGAGCATCTAAAATCCTTGTCTTAACATGGTCAGATAAATTCTGATCCCTCAGCCAGGCGTGCCTGCGAAGAACTGACCCAGTGGCAGCCACCCTAGACGAGGCCTGTACAGCATCAAAACCACATTGTAAAGAGTGCTTACCCACCTGTTCAGAAACATGTACCAAATCTTGTAATTCTTTACACTCAATACCTTCCGCCAGAGCATCAACCTTAGACTTCAATTGAGAAAGAAGATAGTTTTGATATTTCAACATGTGAAACTGGCAATTCAAAGCCCTCATAGCTAAGGTGGAAGAAGTATAGACTTTCTTTCCCCATCTATCCAAAGCCCTGGCCTCTTTATCTGGAGGAACCGGATTTTTTACAACAGAGGCCTTGACACCCTTAGGTCCCTGACTAACAGTTTCTGGGTCCACCCGAGGACTCTTATAAAGATATTTATGAGCTTCAGGCACCCTGTAATACCTGTCCGGTTTAACAGGAGCAGGAGGCAAAGAATCAGGATTAAGTGAAGCCTCTGCAAACACATCTTCCACAACATCCAGAACAGGTGGTATAGCCAAAGGCCTATGCTGGGGTAAAAGCAAAAATTCCCTAAGCCTTTTCCTGGAATCAGAGAAGTCCTGACCTTCCCACTTAAAATGTTCCCTCATGGAATGAAGAGTCTCTGAAAAAGAAAAATCCTCTGGAGGAGAAGCAGAAGGAGTAGAATCATCCACATCAGAATCAGAATAAGGAGAATACTCCTGCAAGTCTTCAGCCGAAGACTCTGAAACATCCAAGCCTGCTCAAAACTCCCCAACTCTGGTTCCACCCTGGGCCTCTTATCAGGAGGGGGCAAAGAACCTCTAATCAAAGTAATTAAATCTTCTGCCATTTTAAGCATGTGCTTCTTGGGCACAGATCCTGAAGAACTAGGAGTGACACCAACAGAAGCTAAACCTGGCCTGCCTCTGGGAGAAGCCTTAGAAACAGAAGGAGAGGGCCTAACCACCCTAGGAAGGGAGGAGAGTACAGTAACCTGAGAAGCCCCTTCAGCCTGACCTGCCTCCTGAGAGGCCACATCCTGCAATATCAAAGTCTCCCCCTGGGACTCCAGAGAAGCCTCCGGTGAACCACGGTTCCACTGGCGCCTCTAAAGAACCGGCGTCCGGTACAGGCGACTCTTCTTGCCTGGGTTTAGCTGCTTTGTCTTTGCACTTCTTGAAGAAGGCGTCGGAGCATCCGGCGGCATATTATAATTGCACCGCTTCAAGACCAACCTGGCACAATCTAACCTTCGCAATAGTGCGCTTATTGAACCTAGCACAAAAGCGACACCCAACAACGTCGTGCTCAGGCCCCAAACAAGGAATACACAAAGTATGATAATCTCTATGCGGTATCTGTTTCCCACAAGAAATACAGTTATTCACTTTTTCTGACATCCGGTAAACCACTGAGGCAAGAAAAAACTAAAATATTCCCCAACGGGGTACTTAGCCAACTTTGACTCGGTCTGAAACTCCGAATTCGAAAAATTTCAGAACGCCGAACGGCACTTGCAACGCTGCTTCTGCATCGGACCATGCGGCAAAAAAGACTGAGGATATGACTTCGGTCATGCGCATTTGTACCCTGACGTCCTGATGTCAGTCTTAAGCGCCTTGACCGATGTCAGCCTAATACTTTGATATTCGGGCCGACCGAGGACAGCGGACTACCCAAGCGTTAGGACTGCAGCAATGTGAGATGAAGAACATCCATAAGTTCGAAGTTGTCATACTTCGATTGGGGGGAAAAAAATAAAAACAACATACCTGAGGGTTGTAAACCCCCCACCCCCCCACTCAAACTATACCAACTCTGAGGTCGCTGTACAGTGCAGTAAAGAAAATACACCCCCCAGCTCTTTAAATATTCCAACTCCGAGGTCGCACTACAGTGCAGTAAAGGAAATTTTGCCTTTACTGTACTGTAGCGCGACATCGGAGTTGGTATATTTAAAGAGTGGGGGGGTGGGGGGGTGCAGGTGGTCTTGCCCCCCTGCATATCACCTTTTATTTTCTTTTACCCTTTTTTAATATTTTTATACGTAGTTCCGTAATTTCAGACATATGTATTCGTACATATGGTAGTCGAAGTTACGGAACTTCGACTATGTATTATAGACCCGTGTTCAGCAGGTTAGTCTTTTATACAGTTGTTGTTTGTCATACCCATTTGAGCCTATGCCTCATTTTACATAACTTTTTATTTTTACGAATGCCCTCAAACAGAACAAACCCCATAAAACCTATTAACTTAATAATGATGCATAAAAATGAGTACATCTTCAAATATTGACATTTTTGCTTCCTAATAAGAACAAAAGTTCTAAGTTGATAGCCACACAGACAGGCTACAGTTATCCAATAAGAAAGGTTAGTCATGCTAAGATGCATGATACAATCTGTGCTATTAGTAAGTGCTATTTGATTGTGTGTATAGGTCTCCCAGCTGAGAAACACTTGAATGCTTTCAATAAACACTTTCTCCAAGTCATTTATCTGTATCAAATTGTCTTCTAGTAACATGCAAGCCAGATTTAAACTGCTAAGGGTACCTTGTTTACCAGACAAAATGCTTTACAATATTAAATATTATTTTTCATTTACATGGTTTGTAATAAAGTTGTTACTGGATTATGCCTAGGGTCTTAATCCAGTCATTTCCCTATGTAAGCATGGAAAAAAGCACACTGATGTTTCTTTTGTCAAAGTCTCTTAATCAGACCTTTCCTCACTCACTTATCCTCTCCCCACTTTTTATATTACCTACATTTCTTAAAACTGATGAAAGAAAAAGAAAGAAGTAGGGGATAAAAAGAACAAAAGCAGCTATTTACATTAGTATCCCAATTGCATTTCAAAACAAAAAACTGAGAAAACTTTATTTCACATCTAACTGGTTTTCTCTTATCTTTAAAGAAAACCCCTGATTGCTGTTAGAGAACATTATGTCCCAGTCATTTTCTCTTTTCTTTTTCTTTTCCCTCAGCCAATCCCATCCCACCACACTAGTTCCAGTTTCTCTTTATCAGATTGTCTCCATGGAGACATGAGAACCAGACAGCCAATTCTCTTTATTAGATTGTTTCCATGGAAACATGAAGACCAGCTGCAGAATTGCTACTAAGTACACAAGCATTTGCTAGAAAAAAAAGCCTCACAATATTCAATATTCTTTTTCATCCACTTGCTCTCTCCCAAAACCATCAATCCAAGGTCCCCAATACAGTCATTTCCCCATGCAAGAATGAAAAAAAGCACATCAATTTTAACTTTGTCATGATTTTTAACCAGGCTTTTTTATACATTGCATTGTCTATATTTTTCAAAACTGTAAAAGAAGAAAGAGAGAAGAAGGGAGAAAAAGAGTAGCACCTGTTTACAGTCCCCATTATACTTAGAAATAGCATGCAAAGAAAATCATACACCACAAGTACAATACTATTACGAAAAGATAACATTTTGTTTACTTACAATTAGCTTTCTCCTCTCTCTTCCCCTCCCTAAAGAAAGCATCTTTATGAACATTAATGGCATGAAATAGGGCATATTTTTTTCAGTCCCCTACAAATCCAAGAAAATTTGAAAAACTCCAATATTTTCAGATGTTCTTGTTCTGTCATATTTCACAAATATAATTATTGCATTGTAATCCCACACTGAGTTACTGGTTTTATTACTGTTGTTCTCCACTGCCCAAATCCTGTCTCTGTTTCATTTCCAATCTACTCTCAAGTCTTCTAGTCAACTCTCATGCTCCCTTCCTTCTCTCCAATATTTTCTGTTGAAATACTGGACAAGGTTTCACAGGTACAGTCTCTCTGTGGTCTTTCTTACCAGAAGAAGAAGAATCAGAATCAGCTCACTTTTTGTTGGACAAATTTTGTATTTCCTCCTTGGCATGCACTTCCTCAAAAAAATGATTTTGTTTCTGCAGGGAAGAATACTTTAAAGACAGCTGGATACAGCAGTTTGAATCTCACACCCATGTCTTGACATTCCTTGAACAGTGGAATGAATTTACTCCTTTTCTGAATGGTGGACAGTGAGTAATCATTCTCCACAAACACTCTGCTGTCTCCCACTTTTACTGTTTTGCCTTTCTGCCTCAGTTTTGTCAGAATCAACTCCTTCTGCTGGTAGGATTGCATCTTTACTATTAAAGGTCTAGGCTCCTTTCTTATAGCTAGTTTTGGAGCATACACACAATTTGCCCTTTCAACAACTTCTGCTGTGGAATACCAGTCCAGCTGTTTATTTGTGCTTTCTTAAAATTAATGCAAAAAAAAATCTATTTTGAAATTCAACTTAAAAACTGGTGACCACAGGATTTCTAAGTTGGGTGCACACTGATAAGCAGCTTACGTTCAGCTCATCCTAGTGTGAAAAAAGAAAAGTACAGTTGTGTACACTTACCATAAATGTAGATGTTCGAGTGTATTCACTGTTGCAGTCATCACATTTGGGTGATCTGCTTGCAGTAGCCCTCAGTTGGCCTGATTATCAAAGTCTTGGGTCCTGTGTCGGTTGCTGTCTCATCTTCCGTGACGTCAGGTAGTCAGGGGTATAAAGCATGCAGCCATCTCCATTACATCAGTTTTTCTTGCCCCAGATGTCAGGTGCCCCCCTAATGGGAAGCAATTATATATATATATATATATATATATATATACATATAAATATATTTATATACAAGGTTATACCTCAAACAAAAAAGCAAATACACCAAAAAGCTTTTAAGCATAGTAAAGGAGAATAGAGGTATAGCCAAAAGAAGTCAGGCGGCTGGAGGGAGGGTAACCAGGACTGCAACATGAATACACTCGAACATCTACATTTATGGTAAGTGTACACAACTGTACTATGTTCTTCGTATTTCACTGTTGCAGTCATCACATTTGGGTAGATTCCCAAAGCTACGAATGGGAGGAGGAATTTAGATAGCATTAGGACCAGCTATATGGCCCTGCAAGACTGCAGTGGCAAAGCCAGCTCTGGATTTAGAGAAAATTGGCAAATGGTAATGCTTGGTGAAAGTATGTACAGAACTCCAGGTAGTAACTTCTAAGATGTCCCTGTTAGGGACACCTCTGAGAAAAGCTGTACAGTTAGATGCAGCCCTGGTTGAATGGGGTCTAATCCCCTGTGGGATAGGTTTTCCATGGTGCTTATAGCAGAAATGAATACAATGGCCTATCCATTTAGAAATGGTTTGCTTTGAAATAGCCTTCCCCTCTGCCCCTGTAGCAAATGCCACCAGCAGTTGTTCAGATTTCCTTTGAGGTTTAGTCTGTCCAAGTAAAATCTAAGTTGTCTGTGCACATCTAAGGAGTGCAGTATCCATTCTCCTTTGTTCTGTGGATTAGAAAAGAAGGTTGGCAAATGAATGGACTGATTAAGAGCCACACTGGATACCACCTTGGGCATGAAAGAGGGATTGGTCCTGAGGGGCATCCTGTCCACATGAAAGTTGATGAAAGGCTCCATTGCCATAAGGGCCTGTAATTCAGATACCCTTCTTGCTGAAGTGATTGCTAAAAGGAAGGCTGTTTTCCAAAAAAGGAATTTTAACTCTGCACTTGCAGCTGGCTCAAAAGGAGGAAGAGTGAGTTTTTCTAATACAAAGTTAAGGTCCCAGGCTGGAGATGGGGCTCTCCTGGGTGGTCTTAAGTTTTTGGCCCCTCTGAAGAACTGCTTGAGCAGTGGATGAGAGAAGAAGGGTGGTTCTGTGTTGTAATGAGCTAAAATGGCTGAGGCGTGAATTTTGATGGAGGAAAAAGTAAGGGCCTTGTGAAGCATCTCAGTTAAGTATTGAAGAATCTGAGGTAAATTGGGCGCTGCTGTGCCCATCACTTCAGTTTGGTTCGGGGCACAGAATCTTTTCCATTTTTCAGCATAAGATTTTCTAGTATTAGGTTTCCTTGTCTCCAAAATGACATCCAACACTTGTTTACTGAAGGATGGTAATGGAGAGATTAGGTAATTAGCCAGGTTGCCAGGTTCAGGGTTTGAAGCTGAGGGTGCAGAATCTGGCTCTCCTGCTGTGACAGCAGGGTAGGGGTCTGACTCAGGTGCCATGGAGCTAGCAGTGACACACTGCGCAAGAGGGGGTACCAGTGTTGGCGTAGCCAGTCTGGTGCAATCAGTATTGTCCTTGGTTTGTCCTGTTTGATCTATAGTAGTACTTTGGAGAGGAGAGGCAGAGGAGGAAAGGCATAAACTGATAGATTTTTCCAGCTGAAAAACAGAGCATCCACTTTCCAAGCTTGTTTTTGGGGAGTCCTTGTGCAGAATTTGTCCAACTGGTAGTTCTGAGGGGAGGCAAACAGGTCTATATCTGAGCTCCCCCATTTGTTTATCAACATGCTGAAAGTCTTTGGTTCCAGTTTCCACTCGTGTGGGTCCATGAGATTTCTGCTTAGTTCGTCTGCCAGTGTATTTAGTTTTCCTGGCAGGAATTGAGCCTGTAGATGCACTTGGCAGCTCAAGGCTGTGCTCCACAGAGCCACGGCTAGTCTGCAAAGAGGGTAAGACTGGGTACCCCCCTACTTGTTTATGTTCCACATAACAGTGGTGTTGTCCGTCTTTACCATTAATTGTCCTGGAAGAATGTGGTCCTTGAAGGCTGTCAGAGCATTCTATACAGCTAACAATTCTTTTTGATCGATATACAGATGCATTTGACTTGGGTTCCATTTGCCCTGAATGCACTTCCCTGCCAGGTGAGCCCCCAATGCATAGTCTGATGTATCTGTTGTTAGGGTTTGGACGGCAAGGGGTAGAGTGAATGGTAGTCCCTTGTTTTGGTGGCAGGCCTCTGCCCACCAAAGGAACTCTAACCGTAGGCAAGGTATGATAGGAATCATTGCTTCTAGATCCTGAGAATGTTGACACCATAGGCTTTTTAGCTACCATTGTAGTTTCCTCATATGCAGTTTTGCATATGAAATTAGCAGAATGCAAGAGGCCATGAACCCCAAGGCTTGCAGTACTTGCTTTGCAGATAGCAGGGTTTTTGTGGCCATTAGTTTGAAGTAAGTTAAATGAATTTGTTTCTCTGGCAGGAGGAAAGCCATCTGGGAAGTTGTGTTCAAGCTTGCTCCCAGGAATATAATTTGTTGACAGGGTACCAGATGTGATTTATTTTCGTTTATGGTGTACCCCCGACAAGTTAGCACCATTTGTACAAATGCCAGATGATTCAAAATTATGTCCTGGCTTTTTGCCTGAATTAGACAGGTATGGGTATATTTGAATATTTCTTTGCCTGCAAAATGCAATGACTGGAGCGAGGAACTTTGTGAATACCCTGGGTGCAGTAGATAAGCCAAAAGGCTGTGCAGAGAACTGATAGTGCATGTGGCCTGCTTTGAAGCGTAGGTATCTTCTGCAGGATTCCCTGACTGGGATGTGCAGGTAGGCTTCCTTTAAATCCAGTGTTTCCAACCAGGCATCTCTGCCTAGCATAGGAAGCAACTGGTGAAGAGTTAGCATCTTGAATTTTTGAATCACCAAAAAGGTGCTTAAGATAGAAAAGTAGAGGATGCCATGAGTTGTCTTTTCTGGGTACCAGGAAAAGTCTTGAGTAGAAACCTTGTCCCTTTTCCTCTTCTGGTACAGTCTGAATAGCCTTTATGCTTAAGAGAGAAAGTACTTGCTTTTGAGCCTCTGCCCTCTGATTTGGGGGTAGATCTGGCCAACTGTTTGGGGTTGGTAATGTGTGGAAGTGAAATCTGTATCCTTGGGAAACTACATTTAAAACCCATTTGTCCTGGATAATAAGTTCCCAGTTTTTTGCCTGCAGAGCAATCTTTCCCCCCAAAGGAGCAGTCAGTTGAGAAGTGCTTGGAAGTTTTAAAGTTAAGTCATTGAGACCGCTTACCATGGGGGGGAGTCTTACTACTCCCTGATTTGGAAGTGGGAGCCCCCACTGCTTAGTCCTGTGCATACCCTAGGACTGAAGCCTGGGTGTTCTGGGTTTGGACTGAGAAGGCCTGGAAGAGGCAGGAAAGGACCAATTCTTAGAGGGACAATGCCTACTAAATCTTGGAGGCTGTACTTGTAGGAAATCTTTAACAGTTTGCATAGATTTAGCCTTTTCCTCCATTTTTTTAAGAACTTCTGCTTTGTTGCCAAACAGGTGGTCCTGATTTAAAGGAGCATCCAGCAATTTAGCTTTAACATGATCTGGCAAAGATTGCTCCTTAAGCCAAGCATGCCTTCTAAGTACAGACCCAGTGACAGCAGCCCTGCAAGATGCCTCTAGTGAATCAAAACCACATTGCAAGGTATGTTTTCCAACTTGTTCAGCAGAATGCATTAAATCCTGTAAATCCTTACTTTCAGCACAGTCAGGAATCAACATAATTTTCTGCTTAAGCAATCCAATAATATGCTGCTGATACTTTAACATATGAAACTGGCAGTTTAAGGCCCTAATGGCCAAGGTTACAGAAGTGTATACCTTCTTACCCCATCTATCCAACACCCTGGAGTCTCTATCAGAGGTGGCTGGATTTTTGGCAGTAGTAGCCTTAATGCCCTTGGTTCCCTGTGAAATGGTCTCAGGATCCGCAGTAGGATTTTTAAAAAGGAACTTGTGAGAGTCAAGAATCCTGTAATATCTATCAGGTTTTCTGGGAGCAAGAGGTAAAGAGTCAGGGGCCATGCTAGATTCTGAAAAGGCATCATCAACAATGTCAAGTACAGGAGGTACAGCTAAAGGCCTGTGTTGGGGCAGGAGTAAGAAATCCCTAAGCCTCTTTTTAGAATCAGAGTAATCCTGGCTTTCCCAGCGAAAATGCTCCCCAAGAGTATGTAAAGTTTCACCAAAAGAGAAATCCTCTGGGGGGAAGTAGAGGGAAGCATCAGAATCCTCATGGGCAGATAAGGGTAAATCCTGGTCATCAGACGAAACAGAAATTTCAGAATCCTGGTCAGAAGTATCATAAGCAAATTCAGTCCTAGGTCTCTTAGATGGGGAAAGTTGGTTTCCCCTGATTAAAGTAATAAGGTCTTCAGCCATTCTTATCATTTGTTTTTTAGGCATAAAGGCCTGACCATGCCGTCTGGGCGTCGGTTTTCTAGGCATGGTTCGATTTTTAGGCCTTGAAGAAGAAGATGGCGTTGGTTTAATATGCAAGTCAGTAGGCCTGAATACACCCTCAGAAGCTGGTACCTGCACAACGGCTTCGGACTCATCCAAGGTAGAGATATCCGCAGGTTCCACAGTTGAAGCATCTCGCAGCATACCAGACTCTGAATGGGTCTCAGTAGAGGCCTGCGAATCTGAAGTAGCGGGTATCAAGGGCTGCGAAAGCGCCTCACTGAGTACCAGTGAACTGGCGACTGGCTTAGGAGAAGCGTTGTCAGCAGCTTTGGACCTAGGCGGCCAGTCTCTGTCTTTATCTTTGCGTTTTTTCGGAATTTCGGTAATCGAATGGCTTACTGAAGACATATCTGGATAACTGAACCAAGTATCAAAATATTTAGAAGCGTAAATATACCGACGATGAATAGTTCGCTAAATAAGGCAGAAAACCGACAGCGAGGTACGTTGTGGTCAGGGCCTAGGCAAGGAATACAGTACAAATGAAAATCTTTATGAGGTATTTGCTTTCTACAAGAAATACAATTACTGACTTTTACTGACATCAGTGTAGAGCAAGAAAAAGTTTCCCCAATGGGGTACTTAGCTTTAGTTGAAGACTTTGGTTCTGAAACTCGAAAACGAAAATTCCAGGAGTCAGCCGACCGGCACTTGCGAACTGCTTCTGCTTCGGGCACCGCACGGCAAGAAAGACTGATGTAATGGCGTCGGCTGCATGCTTTATAGCCCTGACTACCTGATGTCATGGAAGATGAGACAGCAACCGACGCAGGACCCAAGACTTTGATAATCAGGCTGACTGAGTGCTACTGCAAGCAGATAACCCAAATGTGATGACTGCAACAATGAAATACGAAGAACATCTGAGAAATAGCCACTGGTACTGACAGCTTGAATGCAAACTCAGTTACTGGCTAGTACGTACACTGCCTGGATGCTAACAAACAAAGTGAGAGAACCTGAAAGAGAATCAACCAGAAAAGGTGAAGAGAAAAGACTGTCTGGGAAGAATCCTGCAGATGTTTAGCAAAAAGCAGTTCAATCTTCGGCTTTGGTACAAGAGATCGTTTCAGGTAATTCTGATGAAAAATAAATCAAATGTACTCAGAAATGATTAAAATAAATGAAACAATGAATGAGTATATTAACTCAAATAAAAAGTTGGAAAAATAGAAGAAGCTTTAGCTATTCAGCAGAATTGATAAAACTACAAAAATCAGAGGCTGAAATGAAGATATGGCTGGCTAAGTATGAGTCAGAAAACAGCGCATGCAGAGAAAACCTGAGACTTTCTGCTGTACCAGAGAAACTGGAAGGAAGACTGTATTAACTTCAAGAAAGCACAAATAAGCAACTGGATTGGTACTGCAAAGCAGGATTTGTTAACTGAAAGGGCACAATGAGTATATGTAACATACCATGCGAAAACAGCCATTATTGATAAAGATGCAATCATACCAGCAGAAAGAGCAGAGTCTGACAAAACTATGGAAGAAGAGAAAAGTATTAAAAATTGGAGACAACAGATTGAGGAAAATAATTATTCACTGCACACCAGACAGAAAAGAAGCACATTTATCCCAGCAATCAGGGAATGTCAAGAGGAAGGTATGAGATTCAAGCTGCTGTATTCAGCCATCTTCAGAATATTTTTTTCCTGGAAGATTAAATACTTTTTTATGAAGAACATGCTAAGAACGAAATAAAAATGTTTATTCAAGAGAAAGTATGCTAGCAAACAGAAGGGGTCTCTGCTTCTCATTATTATTTCAATAAAGCTCCTAGAGTGACTTTGCCTTTGAAACCTTTCCCAACATTCCAAAGAAAAATGTTTGACAGACAGAAAAATCACAGGAGTTGACTAGAAGCATCATGAGTATCTTGGACCTGAATCAGAGTTTGGTTTTGGGAGACAGAGATGAACAGGAAAAAAACAGCAACGGTGAAATTAACAAATAAGTGGAGACTATAAAGCACCAATCACATTTGTGATAAATGGCTTTGCAAGAAAAAAAGTGGCTGAGAAAGACTGGATGTTTGGTGACTTTGTTAAACTTGTGGGTGGACTGTAAAGTATATACCCCACATGATGTCATTAATGTTTAGAAGGACACTAAAAGGGGAAAAAGTAACTGTAAGTAAAACACTTTTTGCACTTAGTATTTGTATAAAACTTTTTATTATATAAACTGCAAGTAGTGCATGGAACGTGGTGATTACGCTCCAATATTCAGAAAAAAGACAAAGTTGAGCACTACAGTGGTATGAGACCTGATCTTAGCAAATGTTATGCACTCCCTGCTGAAGTTGTTCAGGTAGGGTCTAGTGCTACACTGTAAAATCTGCCAGTACAGTCCAGCAAATGACAGTGGCAGAATAAAAGATTTGGTTCTGACATTATGAGGAAAATAAACAAATAAATGAGGCAAAAATCTGGACAGTACAGAGGCAAGGCAAGGTGAGTGTAAACATAAGGGACTGTGTTATACTGCCCTTCTGATAGCGCTCACTACGTGGCTAAGTGCTTTATGGCTTTGAAAGCCAACAAAACACCTAGCATTTTTTTTTTTTACTGTAACAAGTAGTACATGGAGCAGATAAATCCCCATGCACGGCAAAGAATTATGATTGGGTCTCCGACCATAACCTTCAATTATGTGTTCTTCTCAACGTGGTTGTCAAGATTCACCTCTTGAGCTTAACTGGTGGGATACTGTCTGTTGATACTCCATGCTTAGCACTTTTCTGAAAATTCCCTCATTCTTCTATCCCGTGGCATGACTTTAATCTTGCCAGCACATGGCATTACATTATCCAGCTAGAAAGGTGCTTCAGACCCTTTACCATGCAGTTTGATGTCCATCTATTGAGTCAGCAAAATCACCAAGCTAGGAAACAAAAACGTGACATATATATATTACGTACATTGCAGAATCATTATACGTATAAATATAATATACAGTCTAGCTGCAGGAAGAAAAGGCTGTCTAGGTATAGTAAGATAACACGAAGGTTAATAAGTACCCACCAGAGAAAGGGATCCTTTCAGATACATGCTGTGGGAGTAGAACCTACAGGCCTCTACATAAAGATGCAAGCATGCTACCTGCTGTGCTATTAGCAGATAAACCGATACGCTGGGTATATACCTGACACTGAAAGTAGATTGCCTTCTGCAATGGGTAATAACCAGAACAAAACATAAGCAGTGAAAGAGTAATCTTTCCAGGAGGCTAAAGTCAGATGAAGGCTTAAAGGCAGGACTTTAAAAGGCTGGGAACTGAAGGAGTTAAGTTCCAGAAAAGGAGCAATTCCTAGAATCAGAATTCAGGCAATGATGCCTGTTTAAAGTGTGAACAAAAGACCAAGTGGCCATGGCACAAATGTCTGTAATGGAGGCATTTTTGAAGTAACTACACTGGAAGAAGTCATTTTTCATTCTAGAGATGATGGAAAAGCCAAAAGAATAAAGGATCTCCAAGAGCCCTGAAAAGATGGAAGACAGAAAGAGTTCTGTAAAGTGACTAACAACCAGATATTCAGTCAGATACACACATCACAAGCTTTCAGGCTTCCTGTAGTGTTGTCACTATACCAGCAAGGTATTTGTTAAGCAATTGCAATGCAAAGGACAGATCAAGAGAAACAATCTCTAACAGTTTGAAATGTCAGGGCCTGCTTTAGCGAGTCCCCAAGTACGGAGACTGAAAGGCTGAAAAAACTGACTTGCATTGTCTGAGAAAGCTGTTTCCCAGAATATTACCTTTTCTTCAAGGTATGGTGATCTCAGAGTCGGTATACATAACTTCAGGGGCTGTAGGGACTTGCCTCCCACATTGGGGGTGCAGAAGAGCTTGACTTCTTGTGAAAAAAACAAGTTTAAAGTAGAAGTGAGATGTTCAATAACTTTTCTTACATTTTCAGTCTTTTTTTCTGTGAGAGCACTTGGTGTTATGCGTGCCAAAATTTCAATAGGGAGCCAAAGTAATCTGTACTGGAAGTGTTGAATATATAGTACAAAGCATAGGATTAAGCTGTGCTTCTAAAGAATACTGTATACCACAGTGCATTCATATCACATGAGCATGTTTAGTAATCCTATGGCAACAGTGTAAGGAGGATATGCAGGTGTAACTATTCTGAACTCAACATAAAGGTTAGAGGTACTCAAATCTGATAACAGGTTGAAATTGCTGTCCTTCCTGATGACTAGAAAAACATATGAATGACACCACTCCAGGCTCATCCTTGAACAGTTAAACAGTTCAATTCTAAATTAAGAGTTGAGCTTATCTTGACTACTCTGGAGCTACCAGATGATCTCTCAGTGAAGAGCAAATTTGGGAAGGAGCTAGATCAGCCAAATATTATGCTGCCTAAGACCCATACATTTTAACCTTGTCTTCCTAGGCAACTGTCTTAATGAATGCACAGCTCAGACTTCCAAGGACACTGCTGAAGCCATATGCTTGGCTGATTTGGCAAATTACATCAGGATGAAACTGAAGTCTGAAACTTGACAGCCTTAAGCTGGCCACAATAAGGTACACATTTAACTGCCACTCTGCTGGAGACCCTTCATAAAGTCCTGAGTCTATAACTTATTTCATTTTAATGTTGATAACCTGACTGAAAAACTGTCCATTTTCAGTGCAGCATGAGGAGAAAGCCTCCATAAAGCATACATTAATACACTTGCAGATATAAGCAATAAAAACAAAGCTTAATAAATTATGGTGTCAGCTGGGTGACACTGGGGGATAAAGCCCTTACTGTGTCTAGCGTGCATAATGGAGGTGAAAGGGAGGATAGGTAAGTCCACTGTAGAGGATGGTGGGTGAGCCGGCTGGGGGCTGCAGGAGTTCTTCACAGGAAGAAAGTTGGCTTGTAGCGTGGGGGGGGGGGGTGCATGCGTGTGGCACACCAGGCTAATGACTGTCAGTAACCTTCAATGTGTAAGAACACAGGGAAGTGCATTTGCATAGGGGAAGGCACCTTGACTCCTACCCTGATGCGGGTTGCACATTTCCTCTATCCATGTGAGGGGGACAGACATATAAGAAATGTCCTCATTGCTAGGATACCTGCGAGGACACAAGGAATCCTCATGACTACTTGAATGACTCCCCCCATGGACAGTTCTGAAAAGAAGAGTTCCAGTCTGACTGCAGACGCCTGATGGTTGGCAGATGCAGAGGAAAAAAGTATAACAAAAAAATGCCCTTATAGCAATATTGACAAAAAGTGTTTTGGTGAAAGTGCAGAGTATGAGAAACACTTTCAATCAGCTTGTTGATTCGCGTATACTACTCACCAAAACCACCACCCAGGGGAAGGGATACAGTAGTGAACTAAAAAAATTTTCCTAGAAATGCAAAACAATGACATTGTCTCGTCATGATTTTTACTCCATCAAGAATTAAAAATAGGTTAAGGTGGAGCTACAGCAGCAGAGTGACACTAGATGGTTAGCTTTGATAGGACTAGATGTAAAAAATGCATCTCCCTCTCACAAAGTAAACAATCTTCTCAAACATGCCTTACAGACTAGTACAAGTTAAGCATCATCTACACAGCAATTCACACTCGTATCATATTGCTTTAATGACTGCTCTCAAAGCAACACGTTGACTATAAAGGAAATCAATTACTAAACACAGCCTTGCAGAAGCCCGACAAGTCAAAGTGAGAAGGCGGCACATGCCTTAACTCCAGAGACTACTCTGTGGGTGATGAGGACCATATATAAAACCCCGATATAACCCACACAAACTCCAGCAACAATGAAATATCTATGATGATATATAGTAGACAGGATCAGGGAGAGCAAATCCTGACTAGAAGGTATAAAGATATTATACTGGTCAACAAAGTCACCCATTTCTCTCACAACACTGATTCTTTAAAGACAAAAAGTGGCTACAAGGCCTGTTTAACTGGCCAAATGATGAACTGTAGGAAGGGCTTTTTCATCTTGTATCTGTAGTCAAAATAATGTGCTCCTGTTTATGCCAAATGTGTGCTTCTATATCACAGAGAAGTCTATCTACTTGTAAACTTTATATGCACTCAAATGTTCCTTTAGCTCCACTACTACTTTTTTTTGCAAGGACTTGCTGCTTCCACAATGTCATGGCGTATTTGGTGTGACTACCTCAACCCATCGACTACTCCAGCCCATCAAAAGTAAAGAAATATGAAAAATATTTTGCATGACAAGTGTATTCTAGTAGCTAGAAGACAAAGAGAACTGTTAATGAAATTCACATTTATAATGTTGGATAATTATTTTTGCTAAATTAATGCCAACTGAAATGAAAGCTTATGTGCTGAAAGTTTCCACAGTTTACATTACATCTTCATCTTGCCCTGCTGATTAAAGAAATGCATGCTAATTTCTCTGCCACTGTGGAATGCAATTTTTGAAGAGCAGAAATGAATACAAAACAAATCAAGTCTAAATGCTGCCCCTTTACACTAAACAGCCTAGTTCAGAAAAAGAAATGTCTACTTAAACTTCTTCTTCTTTCTGCTTTTCCCAGTTAGGGGTCGCCACAGCGGAACTCCGGTCCACTAATGATTGGTAGTAGATTTTTATGGTGCCGAGGTGCCAGCCCGACACCCAACCTTCAATGAAGGCACGCCAATTCACGCATGTCTTTTGAACGCCACTCGACCGCAAATGTCTAATTAAACTTCACGGACATAATTTAAAAAGCACATAAAGTAATGGATGTACTGTTTAGCAATGTACTGATTCCTTGAACACCTGTGCAGGACTGCCTTCATTTACTCACTGTAGCAGTCATACAAGTCCCAAGAGATGTGAATGAAACATGCAAATTAAGACAAGAAACATGCCTGCCTGCCTGATACCTTCCTAACCTCTCTGATATCAGCATACTACAGTGTACCATTTTAGAATTTAAAAATATAATTATGAGTAGTAGTAAAATAACAAAGTTCATAACTTTATAACCACTGCATGAAACCATCCAAAATTTGCAGGAAATACAAAAGCTACATCATACTAACAATTAGGCTCATAGGTGTTTACAAGGCTGATGTCACAAGGGACTTTTTAAGCCTAGCCATGTATGCCAAATGTCTGACAAGTTCTGATACCCTCGATAAGTGTAAGCAGGGAATTGGGAAATAAAACATTTACAAGCAAGGACCTGGGAGATGAACCATTTACAGGTTGCCTGTGTCCATTAGAGGGATTCACTTCACAATCTCGAAATACTGAAATACTGAATTTCATTATCACAAAACTATGAAGTTGAACACCCCTAAACACCAAACATACACAAACCCAACACCCAAAATCGCAAATCTACAAAATCCTGGAAAACACACATCACACACTAAAAAACACATACATGAACGTACATACCTCCCAACACTTCCCTACAACAAACATAACACACAGGCACACAACCAATCACATACACACACCTACCCTTAGTATATGCAAGAGGGCTTGTCCCCCTGTGCCCCACCTACTTATATATACTAACTCCGAGGTCACAATACACTCCATAAGACACACAACCCAGCACTGCACATTCCACACCCACCCTCGCACAAACACACATCACATACACACAAACACCAGCACTCCTAACACATTCACACTGTACACCTACCCTAAACCCACACCTCAAACATCCCAACACACTCAAACACACACAAACCCTCTCCAGAACCCCAAAAAAGTACACTTACCTAACGCGCTATCCGTACCATGGGCTCGACATTCTCCATTCGACATTTCCAGGTTCACGGTTTCCATCTGTTCGACTTTACAGGTTCGAAATTCTAAAATTCAATATTTTAGCATTTCGAGCAAGCAAAGTGAACCCCATTAGAGACATAGGTGCCAAACCAGGGATGAATTTCCAGTTCCCCATCTTGTCCAGGTTGCACTTGAATTGGGTTTGGGAGGAACTCTGCTTCACATGGATGGGGAGCCTGTTTTAGAGATGGGGTAATCTCTGGGATACATACCTGTCTCTCCAGCAGGTTCAACTTATATCACAGGCAAGGTTTAAGTTTTTAGAATGGATAATTCCGGTGCTATTTGTTTTGCGGTTATGCAAAAGGTCCATCAGAGTGGCATCTGACAATGCCATGTATGTCAGACACAGAGCTCTCTTCAAAAGCCTGTAGGAGGCAGAATACAGGGAAAGAGCTTTAAGGCAGTCTGCATAGGACATTTTTCTTAAGCCCTGTATTCTTTTAGTCAGGAACCTCTGTGGACGTTCCACTTGTTGGATATGCCTGGTTAGGTACATACCCAAAGGGGGCACTGTACTCAATGATGGGTCTGATGAATGCTGAATACAGTAGGACAATGACTTCCTTGGACTTAGATGCCATACCTTTGTTTATAAGTTGCTCAACATAGAATGATTTCTTCAGTACTGTAGACACATGATGGTCAAAGGCTAGATTACTGTGTGTGTCCCTAAGTTCCTGACTTCTGTGTCAACTCTAAGGGGTATGTTGTCAATATGATAGTTACCTGGGTGTGGATGACTTCTCAAATGATACTATTATGCATTTCTTGGCATTTAGTTTTAGTCCATGGCTCTGATCCCAGTTATTTGTCTGTGTCAGCCCTTCCTGGAGAACATTTCTGTCAGTGTGGGATTCAATGACAACTCCTAATTTGTAATCATCTACAAATTTAGTCAGCCAGAGACCAGTGACTATAATGCTAACATTCAAATACAGATTAAACAGGGTAATCTGTCTGAATCTTACTTTAAAGCTTATATTAGAACCTGTGGGTGAATGCCCTGTGTCAGCGTCACCCAAGTAAGTTTATCACTGGTCCAAAATATCTTAACAACCTAATAAAATACATACTGGACCAAAAGCAAAAAGCTTTTTACTGCTTGGAAGACTCTCTTCACATTACTAACTACTGGTTAAAGTAAATATGGGTCCCGTGAGATGGGCTATTAATTTCAGTGATGTTACTAACCGTTCTGAGAAAAGAGGTAATAAGATGTTCTGGTAGGAAGATACACTATCCAGTTCTTCTGTCAGCCGAAAGGAAAAGCTGTTCCTTTATCTGAAGGTCTACTACCCCTTATATTCTAGTGGAAACACTTGCCTAATCAACAAGAAATAAGTAGGTTCTCTGATGTGTAGCAATATGCCCTTCTAAATCTGGTTCTTCAACAGATCTATTTAGCATATCATTCCTCTTTCTTGAACTATAAGTTCTCAGAGAAAGCACAACTACTGTATACATCAATTTTCATAGGTTCATAGGTAGGTACTAGACTATTGGTCCTAGGGCCTATACAAACCTAGCCAAAAAGGTACCCTGGCTTTTGCCACCAAAGAAAATTACTTTCCTGTGCCCCTGTCAAGCAGAGCCACAGAAGTGATCACCAGGGTGAATTTCCTATTTCCCATCCAATCATCATGATTCTTCTTGAAGAGTGCTAATGAGGATCTCTGTTTGACATAGATAGGTAGTCTGTTCCAGAGTATGGGAAGTCTCTGGGACAGGAATCTATCCCTCCAGCATGTTCTGTTTATTGTGGTGACAAGGTTTAGGTCCCTAGAGTGTGTAGCTGGGATTTCTTTAAGTGAAGCATGTCCAACAGCTCTGGGTTTGACACAGCTTTGTATGTTAGGCAGAGATCGCCTCTGAGTAGGCGATATGTGACGGAGTAAAGCTGGAGTTTTTTGAGACTGTTTGCATAGGGCATTTGTTTGAGGCTAGTAATCCTCTTTGTGAGGTATTTCTGTGGCCTTTCCAGTTGTTGTAGATGTCTTGTGAGGTACATACCAAAAGGGGCATTGTACTCTATAATGGGTCTAATGACTGATGAGTAGAGGGGAACAATTACCTCTTTTTTTCCTGGATGAGAAACCTTTTGTGATGAGGTGTGCCATGTAGAAGGATTTCCTGACCACTGTGGTGATGTGATTATCAAAGGAGAGACTACTGTCCTCCTGTGTCCCAAGGTCTCTTATCACACTTTCCGTGTTAAGTAGATTACCACCTATGTGATAATTCATGGGTACAGAGGTTTTATCAAAGGGGATGACAATGCACTTTTTGGCACTGAGCTTGAGGTCATGGCTTTGACACTAGGCATCTGTCTCAGTTAGGCCCTTTTGTAGGATGTCCACATCATTAGGAGTTTCGATTATGGCTCCTAGTTTTCAGTCATCTGAGAACATGGTTAGCCAAAGACATTCTGTGTTTGCCTGTACTTCAGAAAAGTAGATACCAAACAGCAGAGGACCCAGGACTGAACCCTGTGGTACTCCACTTGTCACTGATCTGAAGTCTGATTTGGAGTCTGCTACTTTCACAGTGTGGGTTCTGTCAGTAAGCCAGTTGGCAACCTATCTTGTGACATAGGGATTTATACATAGTTTAGTGAGTTTATCTATAATTCCAGAGTGGGGGATGGTGTCGAATGCCTTGGCGAGATCTAGATAGGCTGTGTGAACCACATGGCTTTGGTGAATGCTTCAAAGAAGTCTATCAGGTTTAGGAGACATGATCTGCCTTTCACAAACCTGAACTGGGTGGGGTCCAGAGTTTGGAGATCTCCAATGTCTTTGTTTATGAGTTCCATGGCCTTGCAGACCAGGCTCGTCAGGTTAATGGGGCGGTAGTTCCTGGGGTCTGTCGTGGCTCCCCCTTTGTGGAGTGGGATAACTGCCTTGGGGCGCCATTCAATGGACACAAAGCCTGAAGCGAGGCTATGACTGAACATGGTACTTAGGTGGGGTGCCAATTCATTCTGTAGTTCATGTAGAAGACAGCTGGGTATATTGTCAGGTCCCATGGATGCTGTGTTCATACTTTAGAGAGTGACGTTTTTACCTGTGCAGCCGTGATTACAGGAACTTTGCATTCTTCCGGTATAGAGATGGGCCCTTTAGGGAGTGAGAGGGGGGTAAAATTAGCACTGAACCTATCTGCCAGGATGTTGGCTATATCAGTTGGTTGTGTATATTTAGTGCCACTGTGCTGTAACTCAGAGCAGATCTGAGTGTTGCCATTGAGATTCTTGACATAGCTATAGAATGCTTTGTGGTTGTCTTTAGAATCAGTGGCGATTTTGTTTTCATAACTAGCTTTGGAGGATTTTATGAGAGATCTCAGCTTCTTACTGAGGCTGACCAGGGAGTTCCTCCAATCATGGGATTTTACTCTTTTTTGCAACAGTTTCTTTCTTCTGTTGTAGAGTTTGTTTATAGCAGAAGACCACCAGATTGGCTTCATTTTTTTTGAGGATAGCATCTTGGTTCTGTTAGGGATAGCACAATCCATGCACTCGTGTAAGTACTTATAAAGTGCATTTGTGTAGGATTCAGCAGTCATACCTCTATTGTCCATCTGCACGGGTGTCGTGAAGTTTGCCACTTCTGTCTTAAGAAGCGTGAAGTTGGCTTTGGAGACATTTTTTACGGTTGTTTCCCTAATGGGGGGGTGGGAGTGGGATGTGGATGTCTAGGGTAATTAGCTTGTGGTCGGATCTGACCAACGAGGAATTGACCTCTGGTGTGGAACACCGGTCGCCCATGTTGGTGATGACCAGGTCTAGGATACTGCTGCCCCTGGTGGGGTGTGGATAAGTTGATCTAAGGCGTTGGAATAGATGAGTTCCAGAAAACGTTGAGCAAAAGCGTTGGTACATGACTAGTTTTCCCAGTTAATGGTGGGGTAGTTGAAATCACCCATTATTAGGGTGTTGGGTTGTACCCTAATATTTTCCAGTCGATCAAGAAAAGAGGAGTGGGAATCCTGGAGGATCTGTAACAAGCTACAATCTGGATTGTGGTCTTGCCCAGTTAGTTGAACTTGGATAATCTCGGATGCATTATGCTGAGCAACTAGCTTGGAGGTGTGGATATCCTTAATGAATATGGACACGCCTCCGCCTTTAGTGTTTTGGTCCGGGTTAGGTGGCCGAAAGGTGTGGTATGAATTATAGCCCGGTAATGCAGGGGTGCTCTCTGGAGCTGTGAAACAGGTCTCTGTCACTGCACAGATGTCGATGTTTTCCAGTTTAAGGAGTGCCTCGAGTGAGTGCATTTTGAGGTTTAGACTTCTAGCTTTATTGAGTAGCATTCCCCTCAGATTTTGCTTGCTTGTACTTGTTAAGGTGGTGGAATTGTCATTTGAACCTTGCCGAAAAAAGGCACTATAGGGGTGGCAAGAGCCTTTGCCAGTATCCGGAATCCCAAAGGCGACAGGTGCAGGCCATCTCTGGCAAAACATCGTGGTCTGTCGATCACGTCATCCCAGGCAGACAGATATCAGATTCCCTTAAAATGACACCAGAAGCGTAGCCAATTGTTGAAGTCAATCATTTTGTCCTTGCACTGTGGTATCATTCTGGGTGATGGCAGGATGCTACTCAAGGCTAGGATCATACCTGCCTGGGCTACAAGATTGGAGAGCTCCTCATTGTCTCTTTTCATGTAGTCCAGGGAGGTACATCTCAGGTCCTTCACACCAACATGGACAATGACAGAGTCATATTTGCACTTGATGTGGTGTGAACTGAGTGCGTGCGTTATGTGGCAGATCCTGGCAGCTGACAGTAACTTTCTCTTTGTTTAGCCTGGTGAGTGGAACATCAGCGTGCCTGACTATAGAGTCACCTATGACTACAGTGTTGGGTACGTTATGCCTTATGTGCTGTAGTTGAGTGGCACACTGAGTTTGTGGGCTATGTGTCATTTGGGCTATGTTGGGGGTGGTGGAGGTTGCTTGTATTTCTGCTTTGAAGGTCTTGGTTGTTTGGGCAGATATTTATTGAGAGCCTCCATGAATGTAGGCGTGTGTTTTGTGTTTCTATGTGTGTGCTTTGGTGGTGTAGGTTTTGAGGGACTATGTGATGAGTGTGGTGTGGTGCAACTGTTTACCTTCTCCTCTTGACTGTCTAGTCCAGTCTTCAGTGAAGAGAGCTTTGCTTCCAGTTTGGCTATATAAGTGCATCTCTCACAGGTTGTAGTGTTGGGTGGTAGGAGGAGAGGGTTGTCTGTGTACATGAGGCAATTGCTGCATTGCCCCAAGATGCCCAGATCATCAGGTAGATAGGAGAAAACACCGGGAGCTGACCTTTAGACATGCCTGGATAGGTGCTTATTTATTAAGTACTAAAAACTGTTTTCCTCTAGACAAGTGCAGAAAGTTGAGTGCTGTAGTAATTTGTAGCTTATTTAGTGCTTACAACGAGTTCTGAACAAGTGCTGAGCTCACTGAAACAGATTTTAGTGCTAAAACTAAAAAGCTGGCTAGTTGCAAGGGAAAATTTGAAGAGCAGACTTTATGGCGCCAGGAATCATTTAACCCTAGTTAAGTCGGGGGGGGGGGCTCAGGAGCTTACAAACAGTCCTGGATACAGCAAATCTGTATCTGGACTAGACGTGTTACAGGAAATGGGGGAAACAAGCTTAGAATTTTTTTTTTCAGTAAAGTAGAAATGGAAAAGCTGGAACAGAAGTTAATTCATGGTTAAGAATCTGAGTGGGTTGGCCTTCACAAATGTTCTCTATTAGATTGAATGAACTAATGACACTAGACTGGGAGGAGTGTCACAGATCAAATATACAGTATGGGCGGGCAACTGCAAAGTCACCAAGTATAAGAACTCCTAGCTGTAGCCACTAAATGAAAGTTTTAAACAGACCAAGGAGCAAGCAGACTCTATAGAGAATGCTTTTAACTGCAAACAGACTAAACTAGAACACAGAAACCTCAAAACATCAAAAACACGGATAGAGCACTCACAAACAGAAAATACAACTCTCGGTATGAAAAAGCAGTTTACAGTTAAGTAATTCAGTAAACATGCAATTAGAGTAATGAAACAGTATCTAGCAATGAAAAATGCAGTTAAAGCAGTATAAAACAGTACATAAATGCAGTGAAACACTAAAAAAAGCTTTATAACAGTGCAAAATGTAGTAGATTAACTGTATAGCACAATTATAAACATATCAGAAGTGCAATTCAATGAAATAAGTGTAAGAAATGACTTATCCTGTTCTTGGAATCTTAAGGAATGTCTGCTTAGTTTCAGTAATGAATTACTATCCACAGCCTGATAAATACAAGCACAACCTTTTGCAGACATAGGGTTGATAAGAAATTGGGATTTCTTAGAAGAGCAGACAGATGAAAGAAACATTTTTAACTATGTTGTAACCTATGTCCCTAGAGGCTCTATCCATAAAGGTACTGCGGTACTCAATTTAAGTGAACATTCAATATTAGCAGAAATAACCACTTAGCTGTTTTTATAACAAAATTTATTTTTTGCCTAAGTCATAACTGTTTCTAATGGCCTAAGATAAATACTGTATGTCACTTAATCTTGTAGTGTATGAAGTATGTTATTTACCGGTATTCGACCTCTAGATCGAAAAGCAGCTACTTTATGAAGATCTTCATCAGTTGCATCATATGGAACCATCAAGCACTGTGGGTACGTATCACAAAGGGCATACGTCTGGTTACAAAATGTTATTCGCCATTTATCAGCAGGATACTTCTGTAATAATAAATAAAACAAAAATAAAAACATTAATTTCTAACAAAGCAACCATGTCACCAATATAAAACAAGTCCATCTTTTTTCCTTTCAGGCCTCTTTCTGTCTCCTAAACAAATGCTCAAGATGAAGAAAAGTAAAAAAAAAAAAAAAAAAAAACTCAAACAGGAGTCTGAAACAGCAAAACTCCAAGGAAGTGAGATGCACGGTCATGAAAACGATAAAGAAAAGCTTATCCAAGAACACTTCTTACATAATATTAAAACAAAACAGAATGCTTCTTTTTCAGCATTATAAAGCCATGCAATCCAGTGGACAATGTAGGGGCTTGCATTACGCTTATGTAACCTTTCAATAACACCAGCACAGGGAATACACAAGTCTTAAAATACATATGCAAACACTCACAAGCAAATATCCTAAACCTTCTGGACTTTGTTGCATACTTGGGAGACATACTTATGTCCTTCCACTGTTCTGTAAATTGCTTTTCAATTCTCTCTTCCCAATCTTTTCTAACCTCCTCTTATTGATTCATATAGTTATCATGCAATATTTTATATGCCCTACTAATTATCCATTTTTTAACAGCTGCATATGTTCCAGATTTGACTAAAGACTGTACCATAGCAGGTCTTTCACTTAGAGCTCCCCTATCCTCTTCTCTTTGCCTATACTCCAATATCAATCCCTGATAAAGAAGGCAGTCTCTGTAGTCCAAACTTCTTCCTGGCTTCATTCCACTCTATTATGTCTTCCTCTCTAGTTATTTGCTCCCAATACCTTGGTTCCTTTGTCAGTTTTCTCCAGTAAATTCCAGCCTTTTCTTACTTATTTTCTGTACCATTACTTGCAGTCATCCCTACTGGCAAAATGCCCTTTCTCCATTTGTGTGTTGGCTTCATTCTTAGAATACTTTCTGCAACTTTATGAATATAAAATTCAGTACGGTTCAGCGGTGCCTAAATGGCCAACTTGTAACAGCCTTTTTCTTGAGCTCCACATCAGTTACTAAGAGACAGGGAAATTATTATTTAAAATTCTATTATCAGCTCTTTAAAAGTTATACAAACTGTTTGAGAATCTGTAATCTACTAGATTTTCAACTTTGGAGCTTTTTCTTAAAGAATTTCCTGTCAAAATTAATGATTATACAACTGAGCAGAGATGAGCAACTCAAAATCTTCACATGCTGATTCCTCACCAAGAAAAGAGACCCAGTCTATATCTACCACTCTCCAGGAATTATCCTTAAAAATGGATAGATTCACTGACAACCCTGAAAATTTAAAGATAAACTGTCAACAGCAAACTGATGTTCTGAAGGAAATCCTCCAGCAACAATCCAAAATTCTGGGTATTGAAACTTCACTGAATGACATAGATGAATCCCACTGTGAGTCCATTCTGCAACAAAATAACTGGCTGATAAATAAAGTAAATGATGCTGAAAATAGGGAGAGAAGACAAATATTAGAATCGTTGGTCTCCCTTAAAAAACAAAAGGAGAAGATATTATTTCCTTCCTGAATTGCTGGCTGCTTGAATTTTTGGACTTAAAAGAAGGTTTGTCCTATGGGATTGAATAGAGCCATTGGGAAACATATTCCTACTTCTCCTAATGCTTCCTCAAGCTCCATAGTAGTGAAGTTCCTATCCTTCTTAGATAAAGAACTTATACTAAAAACAGCTTGGAGAAAAAGTCACTTGTCATTCAAAGGAAACCAGATAAGGTTTGATAATGATTACTCCACAAGAGTCCTGAAAATAAGGAAAAGCTCTTAGCCACTGGTAAGACTATTAAAGCAGAATAAAATTACGGCACAATTAGTCTATCCAGCCAAAATCAAAATCTTTCATCAGAATGAGATGAGATCGTTCAACAATATTGAAGAACCTGTTTCTTTCATCCAAAATAAAAACATCATTACAATCCCAGAAGGCATGGACTGGTTACCATCTACAACCCTTAAAAGATAATCTGAGAAAAATAATTGGATGGATGTAAGAAAGAAGAAAATAAAGACTGGTTCTAAAAATGCTGAACTTCCTAGTTCTCTCAAACATCAAACTAAATCATAAATGTTCATGAAAATTTAAAGGAAGTATGTATCACTACTTTGTTTGTGAATACTTCATCTATCTTATCACTGAAATTTGAAATTTAAAATTAATATTACTTTACTCTTATCTAGATACAATGGCTAAGAATGCTTACGATGTATAGTTAGTTAGATCCTGCACGCACAAGTTTACTTTCCCTCTTGAATTTAACTGTTCTTTTTCTTTAAAAAAAAAAAAAAAAAAAAATTTAAATGTTGGCTGTTTATTTGGGAATCCGATATGTGAAAGGTCAGAACTTTGTTCTGTGGATGTTTTACAAAGAAATACTTGTTATTTGAGTTTGTTTTAACGTATCTTGTCACATTATGGTTCAAGCATGATATAGTTTCTTTTCATTTGTATTCATCCCAGCCTAGCGTTTCAACATTCTAAACTGTCATTTTTTGTTTCTCTTCAAGAAATAGTAACCTTGAGTGTTTCTATGAATTGAGAAGCAGTTTTCCCGTCACTCAAATGCACTCGTGGTCTTTTTACATGCTAAGCTTTGTCTAATGTAAGTGAAGCTCGCTTTGACTGCATTTCGAGTGCTGTAGTGAGTCTCCGTGTATTTGTTAGTTGGTGCTTGTGAAACTGATGTGCAATGTGCGTTGGTTTGCTTGTCTTGTTGCTTCAGCAGTAGATGTTTAAAATGCGAGATACATAAAAGATACTTGCTTGAAATAATGGTAGTTAAGGGAAATAATGAACTGCTACTGAGTTAAAAACCCATTAACAATTGGTTTCCATAGTAACCAGGGTGGTGCTATGCAAATTATGATGACCTTATTGCTGCAACTTGAAGTTCTTCGAGTGTTTGAAGAAATAGACAGGTCAGATAAATAAGCAGCTTGGTCCCCCATAACATCATTCACATAATCAAACACATTAGTACCTTTGTTTTATCCATAACACTTGCTTTATACAGTTAACGGAAGCACCTGCACAAATTGAATAAAAACTCCTGTTGAACAGCTGATCGCTTAAAACCTCCATCACTTCTAAATACTGATCACCTACAGCAAACACAGCTTCAGAATAGTAAACACCCTACTATCACCTTTGCTCTTAGTTTGGTAAAGATAGAACTTTATTAATGGATATATATATTAAAGTATTGATTATTTGAAGACTTGCTGAAATCCTGTTAAGGCATACTAGTCCACAAAAAACGGCTGAGGATCAACAGAGCAGCAACAGAGTTTTACTGTAAAGAGCTCAAACTTTCAACTAAATGTATTAGAAATGTAAGGGCAAATGCTAAGAGATATAAGGTGAAATTGTTTAATTTCATTAGAAAGAGGTTGAGGGGGAAAAGGAAAGAGAAAATTATAAGGAAAAAATAAGTAAATATATATATATATATATGTAAATATATATATATATATATATATATATATACATATATATATATATATATATATATATATACATATATATATATATATATATACATGTATATATATATATATATATATATATATACATATATATATATATATATATATAAACTCTTGATAGCAGAGAAACTAGCTGCAATAGATGATATGATATTTAAACTTTATGGAAATACAAAACTTCCTTTGTGCCAAGCCAAATCTGCAGAGTTCAAAAGACTTAAACCCACTAGTACAATGTAAAAGTAAAAATGGGTTGATACCCCACAGAGAACAATAATTGATTAATTCAGTTTTTTTGGTTTGTCATCATATTCATAGTTATCACAGTCACACACTAATATTTATAATTGTAATGCTGTTCATTTGATGGAAAATAACAGGATGAATGGGTAAGCTATTTACAGGACAGTATTAACTAAAGTGCATTTAGTAGGGAGAAAATACCAATATGAAATAACTTTGCAGACTGGCTGGCAATTACAAAAATTTCCTCTAGTAAGAAATAGACTATTTTATTTAAATATGTTTGAAACTGCTTAATTCACCAAGTTTCATCTCATAAAGGTGAAGACTATTTGAATGCAGATGAAGTACTAAGGCATGTTTCCTTTATATATATATATATATATATATATATATATATATATATATATATATATATATATATATATATCAGTACATATTTTATTAGAAACCAAAATGCTGATTTGTTAATTAGCGCTGACATTTCTCCATGGCTATCTGAAACTCATTGAATGCTGGGACAGATAGAAAACATTTGAGTAGTTTATTTTCCCTTAACCATCACCATTTGCAAGTATACATTCTAATTTCCAACATTTTTTTTCATGATTATAGTACTGTAACACTGTTACTCATTGGTAGCGGAAGGGTAATATGGGAAATTATTATATAGAGAAGTACCATTTATAAAACACCTTGTAATAAGGGAAGTGATTTAGTTAAATTAATGCTATATATTATTTGTCACTATAAAGACTTAAGTGCTGAGCTACTACTTTACTGATTCATTTTAGTTAATACTGATATTGTTTACTCATCTTTAATTCTAACAGAAGTACTTATGTAACTAATTGCTTTTGAATTCTTCTTTTTGATAAGTCTACTTATGCATACCCATTCTCAAACTATTAATCCTTTGATTCTAAAACTACCCATACAGTAATTAGACTACATTACCTTTCAATTAAACAATGATTTATTAGTGAAAATTTAAACACTGATTATAATCAAATTATATATTACACCAATATATTGCTGTTCACTCACACAAATTAACCTACAGAATTTTCATAAAACACACTCTGGAGCCTCAAGTTGGGCAATTTTGTTCAAATTTTTGGAATGATGGTTAATCAGACTGGATATCTTTATTCTGTCAGATTAGGAATTATCTACATTCCATGTCAGTTAATGAATTTACTGAAGTTTAAACACTTTGTTTTAAACGATTTTTCTTTTATCAGGCCTCAATCTAATATTAAATTGTATTTTAATGGGAATTAGCACTTTGTCATCAAAATATAATTTTTCCAAGAAGGATGCACAAGATTGAAATATCTGTTATCATAACATACTAACATTCTACACCTTTAAGCAAATAAGATGGATTTGACCTTTTTTTCTCTAAATGTTAATGGCTTAAATAGTCCAGGGAAAAGATTCAATCTACTAAAATACTTGAAATTAAACAAAGCACAAGTAATAGTTTTACAAGAAACCCACTTCAAAATAAATGATAGCTTTAACTGGAACCCAAACAAATACCTAAAATGATCCATTTCTTCATACACCAAAAACTAGAGGAGTTCTAACACTGTGGAAGAAAAACATTATCTCTCCTCAAATTATCTATAATTATGAAGATAAGGAAGGCCTTTTGTCAATTATAATAATAAAATTTAGAAACAGAATTTGGACATTGGTTAATGCCTATTGGTTTCCTGGAATTGGGGTAACAACAATAAAAAAAACACTTAGAACTTATCACTAAAAATACTAAGGGTAGTCTGATTCTGGGAGGAGACCTCAACTGTTTACTTAATGAATCAGAAACCACTAATAAGAGACCTTTTCGTATTACCCCTATAGGGAAAAAAATCTAAAAAAATGGACAGATAATTTACAGTTACATGACTTATTTTATCTTAAATATGATAATTGACTAGAATTTTCTCACTGTGATTTTAGGTACAAGACCCAAACCAGAATTGATAGAATTTTTATATCCCAAGATCTAAAAAAAAAAAATCACACTTAACAATAATCCCGTGTCCTATGTCTGATCACAATGCACTTATTTTCAATCTTTAAACGGATTTTAAAAAGATGTTTTTCACTAAAAGAATACCAGCTTATATTACTAAATTGAAACAGTTCACACCTTGGCTAGACACAGAAATAGAATTTTTTCTAGATACAAATCTAACAAGTAAGGTAAATGTAGTAATCCTCTGGGACTCATTGAAAGCTTATCTATATGGCAAAATTGTTACATGGTTTAATAATAAAATGAAGAAATTGGAGTCTGAATTATCTAATATACAAAAACAAATTGTATAGAAGAATCCTCTCACATAAGAAAAAGGAAATTGAATCTTTAAATAAAAAATATAACTACATTCTAACCCACAAAACCAATTTGACCCTAGAAAAGTTAAAACTAAATTATTTATCTGTATTTCAACAATATATGTATAATCTAGCATTGAGAGTGAAAAGAAACTCCATTGAAAATAATATTGTGAGTGTAATGTTGTGAGAGTAATATTGTAAGGGAGGAATAATAAATTTTCTGATATAAGTGATAGTTTGGATGCTTTTAAATATCACTTCTCAGAACAGTACAAAAATAGAGATTATCAACATGTTATCTCAAACCACGGCCAGGACTTTTCTAAATTAAAAAAACTACCAGAGAATTCAATTAAGGCGATTCAGAAATGAATCTCTCTAAAGGAAATTAATGAAAAAATGAAAGAAAGTAAAAATAATAAATCACCAGGCATAGATGGTATTATTAATGAAGTATATAAGCTTTTACCATCCTCTTCTATATCAGTCTTACATAAAGCTCTGAATGAATCTTACTTACAAGGTATAATTCCACCTTTGTGGATATAGTCATTAATTACTCCTATACTAAAAGAAAATATTCTCATTTGTGCAAATCATATAGTTCAATTTCTCTGATTAATAACTACTACAAAATATTAATGTATATTCTAGTTAACAGATTTAAGAAATCATTAACTCATTTCATCACTGAAGATCACATGGGATTTATTTATAATAGACATACTCAAGACAAGATTCAAAAAATTCTAACTGCCACAGATATCTTAAACAGAGACAATCAAGAAGCTCTTATAATCACTCCTGATACTGAATAGGCCTTTGATTCATTAAATTGGAAATATCTCTTTAAAATTCTTGAATTATACAAATTCTCTATTCAATTTATTACTGTTATAAAAAATATTTACAATAACAATTTAGCCAGTGTAAAATTAGGACCATTTATGTCGGAATCTATCGAAATTACTAACGGTACCAAACAAGGATGTCCAATGTCTCCAATCTTATTCACTTTAGCAATAGAACCCCTCTCTTTGGCAATCCATTCTGATCCCAAAATTATAGGCTTAAATATAAATAATCATGCTATTCACAGACAATATCTTACTTACTTTAATAAACTCAGAAGAATCTCTACAAGAATTAGATTTATTAGTTAAAAGATTTTACTGTATTTCTGGTCTAAAAATCAGCAGCTCTAAATCTAATCACATGCTTTTAAATAAAAAAATTCAATAACCATACTAATTTGACTACTGATGAAATAATTGGGAAACAAGTTTCTTCTTTGAAGTACTTAGGGATTGACTTATGTGAAAATATTGACCTTACTTTAAACACAAACTATAAAAACATTATAAACATATTAACTTTCATAGAGAAATGGAATACATTGCATTTAAAATTTGAAGATAGGTTACAATCAATTAAAATGATTTTGCTTCCAAAAATAAATTACATTGCTCTCTCTATTCCTATGTCACCCAGTAAAAGTGTTTTAAAACAAATAAATAAAATTCTCTTAAAGTTTTTGTGGTATCCAAAAAAGCACAGAAAAGCTTTATCAAACCATATTAGACCATGGGAACTTGCAGGAATAAATTTTCCAGATCTAGAATCTTATATTAAAGCCTCTAACCTTAAAACAATATTAAATTGGACGGATCCAAAATATTCTTCAGACTGGAAATCCCTACATGCAACTATTATCCTAAATGAAAATAAATTAATAAAAAAATTACAATTAAGCAAACTAAGTAACAAACTTTGGTATGTACTCTGTGTTAATATACAATATAATACTACTAAATTCACTAATCTAAATTATTTAAACCATATTTATAATACTTTTAGAAGTTTTGTTAATAATAATATTGATATTAAACTATGGATCCAGCTTCTATTCCCCTTTAAAACTACAAAAAATGTTTTGATAATATTAGCATAGATACTCTCAGTAATTGGGAATTGAAAACATGTACATGCTGGTATTAATGCACAAAAAACCTAGTTGCACTAGATGCGCAAAATTTGATTACAATGTTTGATTTACCAACATCAGACTGGCTAGCTCTCAATAGTCTACTTCCATTCACTCAAGATCTATGCAGAACAATGCAGAATTCTTCCTTCAATTCTTCGCCCAAATTTATAATTCTTATGTATGAAATACTATATGGTGAATTTAATTGGAAAAACCTAATCTCAAAACTTTATAAAATCTTTATTAATTATAAAATTATCCCTAATCAGAAATGTTGGGATTTTATTACTAGAGATGGTACATTGTCCCTAACTCCTGAGAATAAATCTAATTTTTAATACTCTCTTAAATTAACTTCTAATTTACAAGTATGGAAGATTTTCTCCTGGAAATTTTTGCATAGAGCTTTTTATACTCCTAGTAAAATTGCTAAATTTAATTCCTCTAAGCAGGTAATATGCTGGAGATGTTCTTTAAAATGCAAGGCTGATTGGTCTCATATCTTTTATGATATCGAAAATTTTCTTCAAGCTATCCTTACTGATTGCTTTATATTATCAAAACCTTTCATTTTTTTGAGTGTAAATGAATCTATTACAATGAATAACAAAAAAATAAATATCTTCTTTGGACAATCCAGGCAGTAGCCAAAAAATGTATTACAAGAAGATGGAAATCACCCTCTATTTCAACCATACAAGACTTCATGATCCTATTGGATGAAGTAGCATCAATGGAAATAAAAGTTAAACAATCAAGAATATATCCCAGAAAATGGACTAATAATCCTTGGATGAAAGTTCTATCTCTTATTAAGTCACTGAATGTAGATATGTCTTCACCTAATTAATCATATTGCAAGCATGAATTGTTGAAAATTGTATAACCTTCTTTATATGTTTATATTATCTGCTGTTCCCTTCAATTTTGTACTTGAGGCCTTTGTAAATTCTGCACATAGTTTATCATAATTTATTGACAATCCAGGCAGTAGCCAAAAAAATGTATTACAAGAAGATGGAAATCACCCTCTATTTCAACCATACAAGACTTCATGATCCTATTGGATGAAGTAGCATCAAAGGAAATAAAAGTTAAAGAATCAAGAATATATCCCAGAAAATGGACTAGTAATCCTTGGATGAAAGTTCTATCTCTTATTAAGTCAGTGAATCTAGATATGTCTTCACCTAATTAATCATATTGGGAGCATGAATTATTGAATATTGTATAACCTTCTTTATATGTTTATATTATCTGCTGTTCCCTTCAATTTTGTAGTTGAGGCCTTTGTGAATTCTGTACATAGTTTATCATAATGTATTTAAATGGAAGCAATGTTTTTTTCTTTTTCTCTCTATTGTTATTGGAAAATTTAATAAAATTTTTGAGTAAAAAAATAAAATATATTCAATATGGTTGTTACTCTTCTCCTTAAGGATTGCATTCAAAATCCCACTCTCATCTTATTTCTTGAACTCCTTCAAGATTCATAATCCTACTTTTCACTTTGAAATATATCCTTCTGCTTGTGTTATGTATATGAGCTTTAACTATGTAGCTCTAAAATTTCCCTTCAAATCAGGTAACCCTAAACCATCTTGTTCTATTGGGAAGATCAACTTATCCCACTTAACTCCTGCCCTCTTTCCCTTCCAGATACCCCCTTTCAACTTTAATTATTGTCCACAGCTTTCCTTCTGATTGATAAAAATATGCCTGACTTGAATATATATCTAAAGGGACTGAAACATTTTCACTGATTGTATCTTACTAACCATATCTATAAACAGCTTCCAGTTTTTCAGTTTTTGTATTAAGTTTTGTTTAGCCTCTTCTGACATATCCTTTGCTGCCATAACAGATTTTTTTTATCTACACTCAAACACTTTATCTTATTATCTCTCCATAAATATGGGTATTGCTGAACCAATTCATGAATGGGTATGGAACGTAAAGCTATAGCCATTACTTTACATTCATTAATTTTATATCATGAAAAGACATTAAAATGTCTCAATGTTCCACAATACTAAGTTGTCCTTTATTGGATTTATCAAGTATAAAAGAATATCATCTGCCAATTTTCTTGATTGCCATATCAAATGCATCTTGAATTTCTGAGTCTTTTATTTTCTTTGCCACTGGCTCTAAACATACAGCAAATAACAAAGGGAAACAGGACACCACTGTCTAGTTCCTCTGTTGCAGTGGTACCCACCCATTTTAATTCTTGCCTCATATCTTTCATATATCCTCCAAATTAACCTTATTATTGTGTTACGAAAGAAGATACTGCCAGCACAGCTAGCTGGACTTCTGCATATACTTATATGTCATTGGTGATTATCGAAATGATTTATATAAGACAGTTGTGTTAGAAATGTATTAGAATTGTATGTCGTGTGTGTATATCAAACTACTCTGTACAGATGTTTGTGTTGAAAAGGTATTTTGTAAAGTACTTGTGCTTAAAATGTAACCACATTGTGCTCTGCTGGAAGAGAACAGAAATGCACTTACACTATTGTAACCGTTTAAATGTATATGTCAACAGAGGAAACTGGAGGGTTAACTTCAGTCCAGCAAACTTTAGAAAAATAGCTGAAATTAAATTATTTTATAGGCTACACAATAACAGAGACTATCTTTCAGGTTTTCAATGCAGCTAGAGAGACACAGTCTGTACTAGGAAGCTTTCTATATTGTCCTTAGATAGCTACTTCTGAAGCATGAAGGAATGCAATTGCTTTATGACTTCTAGCATCTGCCAAAGATCTGAGGAAAAGTCCTGGCTGGTATATTTTTACAGGTAGATGCTAAATGCTGCCAGCTTCTAGTAATGGGGGTTTTGGCCTGGGAAAGAAATGTTGTGTAAAATCTTACCATCACCACAGATGTCCTTCACTTCCATTTTGCAGTATTCAGCATATTGGTTTGCTCCTCTTGCTACCTGAATGTCCCGCTGGTACGTAAAAGTTTTTAGTCACTGTATGGTGCGTGGGACATCTGACGTAGCTAGAGGGACGTGGGCCATAAAAGTGATGTATGCACGCACCAGGCCTCAGAGCTGCAAGCCCCAGTCAGAACCAGTCCTAGTAAGGGCAATGCCAGTCCTGTGCCATCCAGAAGGGGAAATGCAGCATAACAGGAGGGGAAGGAGGGTGGGAAGGAATACTACAACATGGAAGAGAATGACAGCTATGGTTATGGTAAGATTTTGCACAACTTTTCTATGTCCTTCTATTCCCATGTTGCAGTATTCAACATATGGGTGAGTGCCAAAGCTCATTGTGAAGGAGGGGGTGATGGTCTAGAGGCAGACTATGGGAATCCCTGAAGGAAAACCCACCCTGGCTCTGGAAATTTGGTCTAACTTGTAGTGTTTGGTGAAGGTGTGCACTGATGACCAAGTGGCTGCTTCAAGAATGGTAGAGGTATCCAGACTCCTGAAGAATGCTCCTAAGGAAGCCATAACCCTGGTGGAGTGTGCTTTAAAAGTATCTTGCAGGGATTTCCCATGATATTTGTAGAAGAAAGTGATAGCTTTGGAAATCTAGGTTGAGATAATCTGTTTGGTTACTGCCTTCCCTAGGGTCCTGGGGTGGAAGGAGACAAAGTGTTGATTAGCCTGTCTGAGGGACTTGTTTTTACAGATAGAATCTGACTTGTCTGTGCACATCCATGGAGTGAAGTAATCTTTCACTGTCTCCCTGTGGATTAGGGAAGAAGGTTGGTAGGTGAATGGCTTGATTCAGGGAAAGATCATTGACCACCTTGGGCATGAAGGAAGGGTTAGTTCTAAGAGAAACCCTGTCAGTATGGAATACCAGGAAAGGTGGAGTAGACATGAGGACTTGTAGCTCTGACACTCTTCTGGCTGAGGTCAAGGCCACGAGTAGTGCATTTGTCCATGTACAGTGTTTTAGGGAAGCTTTGTCTGCTGGCTCAAATGGAGGAAGTGTGAGTTTTTCAAAACATAGTTAAGGTCCCATGGGGGTGGAAATGGTTTCCTGGAGGGCCTCAGGTGAAGGAACCCTGAAATAGCTTAGCTGGTAGATAAGACACTGGGGGGTGCAGAGGATGGCTTGCTGAAATAGCAGACAAGTGGGCTTTAATGGAAGAATAGGCTAATCCTGTCTGCAGTAGTGCACATAGGTAAGACAGAACTAGAGGAGTTTCACTTGCAAGCGGGTCCAACCATCTTTTGTGACACCATATAGAAAATCTCTTCCACTTTGAAAGTTAAGATTTTCTTGAATTCGGTTTCCTGGCCTCCTGCAGGACAGTGAGCATGTCCTCATTGTAAAGGTGTCTGAAGGGTACCAGAATTCTATCAACCACAAGGTGAGGTGCAGTAACTGCCACTGTGGCTGTATTTGGATCCCTTGTGCTGTGTGAGAAGGTCCACTCTGAGGGCTAACTTGTGGTGATTGCCCTTGGACAGTTTTAGTAGTAGGGGGAGCCAATGCTGTCTTGGCCAGTAGGCAGTCACCAACAAGATTTTTGGTCTGTCCTGCTGGATCTTCAGAAGGACCTTCTGTACAAGCGGGAAGGGGTGGAATGCATACAGAAACTTCCCCTTCCAAGAGATTGGGAAGGCATCTCTTGCGAATGCCTGAAGATGTGGTAGCCTGGTGCAGAAGCAATGAAGTTGCTTGTTGATGGAGGAGGCAAACAGGTCTATTTGAGGTGTACCCCATCGGTGGACCAGGTCCAGGAAGACATCCATGTGAAGCATCCATTCGTGGTCGTTTGTGATGGCTCTGCTGAGAGAGTCTGCCTGGGAGTTCAGTAAAGAAGGAATGTAGACCGCCTGCAGGATAACTCTCTGTGAGGTGGCCAGATCTCAGACTAGGACGACTAGTCTGCAAAGTAAGTAAGACTTGGTCCCCCCTGTTTGTTGAGATACCACAGCACTGTGGTATTGTCTGTAAATATATTTAGTGGTCCCTGCTGTAGATAGGGTTGGAGGCTTGTGTAAGACAAGGAAGGGAGGTGTTGCCATGAGGGCCTGGAGTTTTGACACTCTTCTGGCTGATGTGAAGGCCACAAGGAGTACAGTTTTCCAGGTACAATGTTTCAGAGAAGCCTTGGAGGCTGGTTCAAAGGGGGCAATAGTTTGTTTCTCTAGAACATAACTCAGATCTCAAGGAGGGTGTCTGAGGTGTAATACTACCTTAAGGAATAACTCAGAAGGGAGACGGGAGGCTAGAGGAGGATCAAGAGGCAGACAGGCTAAAATAGCAGCAAGGTGTGTCTTAACAGAAAAATATACCAACCCTGCTTGGAGTAGTTAACAAAAGTAGGACAGCACTAGGGCAACCTCTGTTGTTAATGGGTCTAACTGTCTTTGCTGACACCACATGGAGAACCTCTTCCATTTAGACAAATAAGATCTCCTAGAATTAGGTTTCCTGGCCTCCTGCAGGACTCCCAGCACATCCTCAGTTTAAAGGTGCCTCGAAGAGATCAGAATTCTATCACCCACAGTGTTAGATTTAGAGATTCCAAGTGGGGATGGATCAGGGATCCCTCTTCCTGTGTGAGAAAGTCCACTTTGTGAGGTAACTTGTGTTGATTGCCCTTGGAAAAATGCAGAAGACGCATGGTATAGTTATACCTGCTCTCTGCCTAAGCCACAGCCCTAAGGGATTTCCAGACTTCTCTCTGGTCTCCTTGTAATTTTTCTTTTTAGCAGCCCTTCTTGCCATTTACCTGCTTAATTTAATTTACTCATAGCAATGGTAATATGGGTAACATTTAGAGGGCTAATTCCTGTCACACCCGAGTACTGGGGATGGAAAGAATAGTGTAAAAATCTTACAACCATAGATGTCCTTCTCTTCCATGTTTCAGTATTCCAACTGTTGGGTTTTCCTCTCTTGCTACCCAAACGTCTGGCCAGTATACAAAAAGTATGTAGTCACTGCTAGGTACGTGGGACATCTAGGGGTGTGGGCCATAAAAGTGATGTCTGCACGTACCCTTCCTCAGAATTGAATGCCCCAGTTGGACCCCAGTCCCAGGATAGTATAGGGTTTATGCCCCCAGGAAAAGACAGTCCAGATGGACAGAAGGGGGAAAGGTGGGAGGGAATGAATACTGCAACATGGAAGAGAAGGACATCTATGGTTATGGATTTTACACAACTATTCTATGTCCTTCTATTCTCATGTTGCAGTATTCCAACTGTTGGGTGAGTACCATAGTTCACAGGGAAGAAGGAGGTGGTATGGAGCTACTCTCCACAAAGCCATGCAGTACTGCCCTCGCAAACCCCGCTCTGGATTTGGAGACATGATCCAACCTGTAGTGTTTAGTGAAGGTGTGGACAGATGACCAGGTAGTTGCCTCAAGGATGGAAGCAGTGTCCAATCCTTTGAAAAGGCTCCAGATGAAGCCACAGCTCTGGTGGAGTGGGCCTTAATTTTGGATTTGAGCTGTTTCCCATTGAATGTGTAGCAAAAGGATATAGTTTTGGAGATCCAGACAGAAAAGGTCTGCTTTGTCATTGCCTTTCCCAAGGCTCTGGGGTGGAAGGAGACATAACGCTGGTCTGATTTCCTAAAGGCCTTAGTCTTGTCAAGGTAAAATCTAAGTTGTCTGTGAACATCAAAGGAATGTAAGACTCTCTCACTGTCATTTTGGGGAAGAGTAAAAAAGGTGGGCAGGTGAATATCCTGATTTAGGGATAATACATTGACCACTTTGGACATAAAGGAGGGGATGGTCCTCAGGGTCACTCTATCCTTGTGTAAGACAAGGAAGGGAGGTGTTGCCATGAGGGCCTGGAGCTTTGACACGCTTCTGGCTGATGTGAAGGCCACAAAGAGTACAGTTTTCCAGGTACAATGTTTCAGAGAATCCTTGGAGGCTGGTTCAAAGGGGGCAATAGCGAGTTTCTCTAGAACATAACTCAGATCTCAAGGAGGGGGTCAGAGGTGCAATACTACCTTAAGGAATAACTCAGAAGGGAGACGGGAGGCTAGAGGAGGATCAAGAGGCAGACAGGCTAAAATAGTAGCAAGGTGTGTCTTAACAGAAAAATATACCAACCCTGCTTGGAGTAGTTAACAAAAGTAGGACAGCACTAGGGCAACCTCTGTTGTTAATGGGTCTAACTGTCTTTGCTGACACCACATGGAGAACCTCTTAGATTTAGACAAATAAGATCTCCTAGAATTAGGTTTCCTGGCCTTCTGCAGGACTCCCAGCACATCCTCAGTGTAAAGGTGCCTCGAAGAGATCAGAATTCTATCACCCACAGTGTTAGATTTAGAGATTCCAAGTGGAGATGGATCAGGGATCCCTCTTCCTGTGTGAGAACGTCCACTTTGTGAGGTAACTTGTGGTGACTGCCCCTGGAAAAATGCAGAAGGAGGGGGAACCAATGCTGTCTTGGCCAAAAGGGAGTCACCAGCAAGATTCTTGTTCTGTCCTGCTGGATCTTCAGCAGGACTTTACGAATTAGTGGGAAGGGGGGAATGCATACAGAAACATCCCCTTCCATGAGATGGAGAAGGCATCGTTGCCCTTGCTAAGGGACTGGGTAGCCTGGTGCAAAATAGTGGTAGTTGTCTGTTCAGAGTGGAAGCAAACAGATCTATTTGAGACATACCCCACCTGTGGACAATGTCCAGAAACACATCCCTGTGAAGCATCCATTCGTGGGATTGTGATGTGGACCTGCTCAAGGTCTCTGCCTGAATGTTTTGAGCTGAAGGGATACAGTCTGCCTGCAGAGTTATTTGGTGCTGGGCTGTCAGATCCCATGCCTGGAGAGCAAATCTGCAAAGCAAATAGGATTTGGTTACTCCTTGTTTGTTCACATACCAAAGAACTGCAGTATTGCTTATGAACAATTTCAGGGGCCCTTGTTTTAGGGCACGAAGAACAGCTGTCAGGGCAAATATCACTACTCTCATTCCATGATGTCGATGTGTTCCAGCCTGAAGGTGTGGGACTAGGTACCCTGTACTTTCAGGCTGCCCAGAGCAGCCCCTCAGCCCAGATCTGAGGCATGTGTATACATCTCCTGGACAGGGGGATGGGGCTGCAGTGGAAGTTCTGGGTTGAGAATGACCTTGTTTAACCACCACAGAATCTCCTTCCTCAGACATGGGACGAAGGGGATGATGAAGTCCAAGGGATGCGAGTGTTGGGTCCACAGGGACTTTAGGTACCAATGCAATTTCCTCATGTGCAGCCTTGCCAGAGAAAGCATGGGAATAGTGGAGGCCATGTAGCTCAGTAGCCTGAAGTACTGTCTGGCTGTCAAAGCAGTGGATTTGAGGACAGTTAATAGGTATTGGGCCAGGGTTTCCACTTTCTGGGAGGGACAGGATGCCCTCATAACATCTGTCCTTATTCTGCAGCTCAGAAAAACCTGGTCTTGGGAAGGATTCAAGTTGGACTTGGGAAAGTTTATGTAGAATCCCAGAGCCTGTAGTAGGGATATGATTTGGAGGAGTTGGCTGTGCAGGGTTTTGAGACATTCTGCCTGAATCAGGAGGTGGCCCAGGTATGGAAAAATTTAGATCCCTTGGACTCTGCAGAAGGTCACTACAGGAGCCAGGCATTTTGTGAAACCCCCTGGAGCAGTAAATAGTCCAAAGGGCAAGACCGAGAACTGAAAGTGTAAAGAACCAACAGCAAAATGCAGGAATTTCCTGTAGCTGGGCCTGACAGGTATGTGGAGGTAGCTGTCCTTTATATGTCCAAGGTGGTTAGAAATCCCTGGGTTGTCAGTAAAGGGAAAGGGGTTTGAAGAGTCAGCATGCGAAAGGAGGGGAGTTTTACAAATAGACTTAGGTGGGAGAAATCCAGGATAGGCCTTCAGGGTCCATCCTTCTTGCACCACAAAAAGTCCCAAACAGAACTCCTTCCCTTGCTCCTCTAGAGGGACCGGTTGTATGGTTCCTTGAGAAAGGAGGCTGTTTATGACTGGCTGGAAAAGATATAGTTGGTCTTTGGATGGCTGGGGAATCTCTCTGGAAGAAAGGGGAATGACCCAGGACATAAATTAGCCCTTTCTATAATGGATAGGACCCACCTGTCTAAGGTGATGAACTGCCCAAGGGACAGACAGTGAGACAGCCTTAGGGACTGGGGAATGGAGTCTGGGGGGTAGACAGTGAAAGCAGGTAGTCACAGGCGACATGCCTTATCCTGAAAGGGAGTTTTCTGGGCAGGAGTTTGAGCAGACTTAGAGGGAGTCAGCTGTTTCCTTGCACCTTTTCTGCCTCTAGCAAGGGGAGCTGGAGCAGAGTGTTTCCTTATGAACTGTGTCTTTGATGGGTAGTTCCTATGAAATTTGGAATGGGGGAGACAAAGAGATGTTTGAGGTCCTGCAGCTTTTTACCTTTCTGCTGAAGGGCCTTGAAATGCTCACCTGCTTTAGAACCAGAAAAGGGCAGAGTTGTCCAGGAGTGCATCCATTAATTTTGCCCTAATATCATCGGGTAAGGTCTGATGCCTTAACCAAGAATAATGTCTCAGGACTGAGGCAGAGTAGCTAATCTTGCAGAGGCTTCTGCAGCATCATAGTGGCAACTAACAGAGTGCCTGGTAACTTGAGAAGACAGACTAATGAGATTAGAAACGTGTGCCTTGGAAGCAGAATCTGGGAAGTCAGCCAAGAGTTTGGTGACGTGGGACAGAAGTGCTAAAGCATATTTGGACATGTGTGTTTCATAATTCACTGCCCTGAATGCCAGGGTAGAGGAAGTGTAAACTTTCTTACTAAGGCACTCCACAGCCTTACTGTTCTTGTCGGTGGGGAGGACTGAGGTAGAAGGCAATAATTTAGATGGCTAATCTGTGGAGACTGAGACAGTGGCAGGGTCAGCTACTGGCCATTTAATCAAAAATGTGTCCCCTTCAGGGACCTTGCAGAACCTGTCAGGTCTCCTGGGAGTAGGTGGTTGGGAATCAGGGTTAAGACAGGCAGCACTGCAGGCATCCAAGATTGCTGGTAATACAGGGGGAATTGCAGAGAGTGGGGTCTCCATCTGCAGGAGCTCATAATATCTTTTTTGTACCTCAGTCATCTCAGAGGAATCCCACTTAAAAACATTCCCTCATTTTGGTAAATGTCTCTCCAAAGGTGAGATCCTCACCTGTAGAGTCAGCCTCAACACATTCATCCTCTGGGGAAGCATAACCAAGAGGAGAGAGCATCTAGGAGGAATAAGAGAGGGAGTCCTTGGAAGAGGAGTCTGTAGAATCCTCAGCTTCAGGTATGATGACATCCTCAACCTGAGACCTGAGACTGATAGCAGGAGGCCTGTGGGGATCCACTTATGGGGGATCTGACAACTGTACTTACACTTTCCCTTCCTGTATGATATGTAACCCTAACAGGCATGCAGTGACAAAAGGAATTAAAAATGTCCCCAATGGGGTATTTATCTTTAGCGAAGATCTGAAACAAAGATGACAGGAATGCTGATGTTCGACTGGTGGCAGAGAAGCTCTGAGGAAAGATAAATGCAGACATCACTTTTATGACCCACGCTCCCTAGGCCAACATCAGATGTCTTACATAACTAGCAGTGACTATAAGCTTTTGTATACTGGCCGGATGTTCGGACAGCAAGAGAGGAAAACCCAACAGTTGGAATACTGCAACATGAGAACAGAAGGACATCAACTACTTAACTATTTCCATTTTTTTTGTTTTCCTCTAATTTCCTTAAAATAGTTCTTGTGCAGGAGGACAGTACAGTTGTGTTGGGTCCTGCGTCGGTTGCTGTCCCTTCTTCCATGACGTCAGGGGTATAAAACATGCAGACGACATCATTACCTCAGTTTTTATTGCCCCAGATGTCAGGTGCCTCCCGAATGGGGAGCAAAATAAAATTTAAAACACAAAAATATACCTCCAACCAAAAGCAAATACACCAAAAAGGCTTTTAAGCATAGTAACAAAGTAGAGGTATAGTCGGAGAAAAAGCAAGGGGCTGGAGGGAGGGTAACCAGGACTGCAACAGTGAATACACACAAACATCTACAATTATGGTAAGTGTACACAACTGTACTATGTTCTTCTTGTTTCACTGTTGCAGTCATTACATTTGGGTAGATTCCCAAAGCTATGGTTGGGTGGAGGGAATTATACAGCATTAGGACCAGCTATAAGGCCCTGCAGGACAGCAGTGGCAAAGCCAGCTCTAGATTTAGAGAAAAATGGTAAATGGTAATGTTTGGTGAATGTATGAACTGAGCTCCAGGTAGCAGCTTCTAGAATGTCCCTGGTAGGAACACCTCTGAGAAAGGCTGTTGAAGTAGATGCAGCCCTGGTGGAATGGGATCTGATCCCCTGGGGGATAGTTTTTCCATGGTGAATATAGCAGAAACAAATACAATGGCTTATCCATTTGTAAATGCTTTGCTTTGAAATAGCCTTTCCCTCTGCAGAAAATGCCACCAGCAGTTGTTCAGATTTTCTTTGAGATTTTGTCCTGTTTAAGTAAAATCTAAGTTGTCTGTGTACATCCAATGAATGCAGAATCCGCTTCCCCTTGTTCTGTGGATTGGGAAAAAGTTGGCAAATGAATAGACTGACTAAGAGCTACACTGGATAACCACCTTAGGCATGAAGGATGGATTGGCCCTGAGAGATACCCTGTCCGCATGAAAAATGATGAAAGGCTCCACTGCCATAAGAGCCTGTAATTCATAAATCCTTCTAGCTGAAGTGACTGCTAAAAGGAACGCTGTTTTTCAGGAGAGAAATTTTAAGTCTGCAGTAGCAGCTGGCTCAAAAGGAGGGAGAGTGAGCTTCTCCAATACAAAATTGAGGTCCCAGGCAGGGGTTGGAGCTCTCCTGGGTGGTCTTAAGTCTGTTGTAATGAGCTGAAATGGCTGAGGCATGGATTTTTATGGAAGAAAAGGACAGGCCCTTGTGAAGCATCTCAGTTAAGTATTGCAAAATCTGAGGAATGTTGGGCACTGCTGTGCTTATTCCTTGAGACTGATTCCAGGCACAGAATCTTTTCCATTTGTCAGCATAAGATTTTCTAGTACTAGGTCTTCTCGCCTCCAAAATGACATCCATCACAGGTTTGCTGAGGGATGCTAAGGGTGAATTTAGGTGATTAGCCATGCTGCAAGATTCAATGTTTGGAGTGGAGTGTTCAGAATTTGGTTGTTCTGCTGAAACAGTAAGTAAGGTGTCTGAGGCAGGTGCCACAGTGGAAGGTGTGACACTGCACAGGAGTGGGTACACCAGTGTTGGCGAGGCCAGTCTGGAGCAATCAAAATAATTTTTGGTTTGTCCTGTTTGACTTTTAGTAGAACTTTGGAGAGCAGAGGCAGAGGGGGAAAGGCATAGACTGAAAGGTTTTTCCAGCTGAAGGACAGAGCACCCACTTTCCAGGCTTTTTTGTGATGAGTTCTTGTGCAAAATTGTCCAACTGATAGTTCTGGGGTGAGGCAAAATTATCTATATCTGGGCTCCACCATTTGTGTGTCAACATGTTGAAAATCTGTGATTCCAGTTTTCATTCGTGTGGGTCCATGAGATTTCTGCTTAGTTCGTCTGCCAGAGTATTCAGCTTTCCTGGCAGGAATTGAGCTTGTAGTTGTACTTGATAGGTCAAGGCCGTATTCCACAATGCCATGGCTAGTCTGCAAAGGGGATAGGAGTGTGTACCCCCCTGCTTGTTTATGTACCACATAATTGTGGTGTTGTCTGTCTTTATCATTAATTGTCCTGGATGAAGGTAGTCCTTGAAGGCTGTCAGTGCATTCTGTACATCTAGCATCTCTTTTTGATTGATATGAATGTGCATTTGATTTGGGCTCCATTTGCCCTGAATGCACTTCCCTGCCAGATGAGCCCCCCCAAGCATAGTCTGATGCATCTGTAGTTAGGGTTTGAGCAGCAGGGGGTGGTGTGAATGGCAGTCCCTTGTTTTGGTGGCAGGCCTCTGCCCACCATAGGAACTCTAGTTGCAGGCAAGGTATGACAGGAATCATTGTTTCCAGGCTGTGACAATGCTGACTCCATAGACTTTTTAAGTACCACTGAAGTTTCCTCATATGCAGTCTTGCATATGGAATTAAAAGAATGCAGGAGGCAATGAACCCCAAGGCTTACAGTATTTGCCTTGCAGAAAGCAGGGTTTTTGTGGCCACCTGTTTGAAGTAAGTCACCAAATGAATTTGCTTCTCAGGCGTAAGGAAAGCCATCTGGGCAGTTATATTCAAGCTTGCACCCAGGAATGTAATTTTTTGAGAGGGTACCAGTTGTGATTTCTTTTCGTTTATAGTGTACCCTAGACAAGCTAGAACCCTTTTTACAAACGACAGATGGTTTAGAAGAATGTCCTTGTCTTCTGCCTGAATTAGACTATCATCCAGGTATGGATATATTTGAATATTTCTTTGCCTGCAAAATGCAATTACTGGAGCCAGGCACTTTGTAAAGACCCTGGGTGCAGTAGATAAGTCAAAGGGCAGTGCAGAGAACTGGTAATGCAAGAAGCCTGCTTTGAAGTGGAGGTATCTTCTGCAAGATTCCCTGATTAGGATATGCAGGTAAGCCTCTTTTAAACCTAGAGTTGCCAACCAGGCATCTTTGCCTAGCATAGCAAGTAACTGGTGAAGAGTCAGCATCTTGAATTTTGGGATGTCCAGAAAGGTGTTTAGAGTAGGTAAGTCCAGAATTGGATGCCAAGATTTGTCTTTTCTGGGTACCACGAAAAGTCTTGAATAGAAACCTTGTCCCTTTTCCTCTTCTGCTACTAGTTGAATAGCCCCCATGCTCATGAGGGAAAGTACTTGTTTCTGTGCCTCTGCCCAATGATTTGGGGGCAGGTCTGGCCATCCGTTTGGAATTGGCAATGTATGGAAATGAAATCTGTATCCCTGTGTTACTATATTTAAAACCCATTTGTCCTGGGTTATAAGTTGCCAGTTTTTTGCATGAAGAGCCAGTTTTCCCCTCAAAGGGGCGGCTAAAAGGTAAGTGCTTGTTAAGTGTAACGGAAAGTCATTGAGACTGCTTACCATAGGGAGGTGTCTTGTTGTTTCCAGATTTGGAAGAGGAGGCACCCCATTGTTTTGTTCTGAAAGTCCCTTGGGACTGAAACCTGGTGCCTTTGGAATGTCTGGGTTTGACTTGAGTGGCTCTCGAAGAAACTGGAAAGGACCAGTTCTTAGTAGGCCAGTGTCGACTAAATCTTAGAGATTGTACTTGTAAGAAATCGTTCACAGTTTGCATAGATTTAGCTTTATTTTCCATCTTTTTTAGAACTTCTTATTACCAAAGAGACGGTCCTGTTGTAAAGGAGCATCTAACAATTTTGCTTTAACATGATCAGGCAGATTTTGCTCCTTGAGCCAAGCATGCCTTCTTAGCACAGACCCAGTTACAGCAGCCCTGCAAGAGGCCTCCAAAGAATCAAAACCACAAAGCAAAGTATGTTTTCCAACTTGTTCAGCTGAATGCAATAAATCCTGTAAATCTTTATTTTCCACACAGTCAGAAATCAACATAATTTTCTGTTTAAGTAGTTCCCATGATATGCTGCTGATATTTTAGCATATGAAATTGACAGTTTAAAGCTCTGATTGCCAGCGTTGCAGAAGTGTAAACCTTCTTACCCCCATCTATCCAGCGCCCTGGAATCTCTATCAGAAGGGGTAGGATTTTTAGCAGTAAAAGCCTTAATGCCCTTGGGACCCTGAGAAATGGTTTCAGGATCTGCAACAGGATTTTTGAAAAGGAATTTGTGGGAGTCAGGAACCCTGTAGTATCTGTCTGGCTTACAAGGAGCTGGAGGCAGAGAATCAGGAGCCATACTACATTCTGAAAAAAACATCAACAATATCTAGAACAGGAGGTATAGCCAAAGGCCTATGCTGAGGAAGAAAATCCCTAAGTCTCTTTTTAGATTTAGAAAAATCCTGACCTTCCCAGTGGAAATGTTCCCTTAAGGTATGTAAAGTTTCCCCAAAAGAAAAATCCTCAGGGGGAAAAGGAGAAGGAATGGAATCTTCTGCATCAGATTCCTCATAAGTAGGTATAGACAAATCCTGTTCATTAGAAGAGTCAGAAGAAATAGAATCCTGTTCAGAAGATTCATAATCAATGTCTTGCCTAGGCCTCTTAGAAGGGGGAGGTTGGCTACCCCTGATCCGTTGTTTTTTTAAGTATAGGTCGTGATTTTGGCCTTAGTTTTGAAGATGGCGTCGGTCTAATATACAAATCTGTAGGCCTGAAAACACCCTCAGAAGCCGGTGCCTGCACAGTGGCTCTGGACCCATCCAAGGTAGAGACATATGTGGGTTCCATAATTGAAGCATCTCACAGCATACCGGACTCAGAATGGGTCTCAGTAGAGGCCTGCGAATCAGAAGTAGCGGGTATCAGGGGCTGCGAAAGCGCCTGAGTACTGGCGAACTGGCGATTGGCTTAGGAGAAGCGTTGTCGGCAGTTTTGGACCTCAACAGCCTGTCTCTGTCTTTTTCTTTGCATTTTTTAGGTATTCTGGTAGTCGGATTGCTAACCGACAACATTTCTGGATAATTAAAGCATGAGCCAAAATATTTAGAAGCAAAAATGTACCGTTTGACAGTGCGTTGATTAAATAAAGCACAAAACCGACAGCAAGGTACATTGTGGTCAGGGCCTAGGCAAGGAATACAGTACAAATGAAAATCCTTATGAGGTATTTGCTTCCCACAAGTAATGCAATTATTAACTTTTACTGACATCGGTAAGGAGCAAGAAAAAGTTTCCGCACTGGGGTACTTAGCCTTTTAGTTGAAGACTTCGGATCTGAAACTCGAAAATGAAAATTTTAGGAGTTGGACGACCGGCACTTGCGAACTGCTTCCGCTTCGGGCACCGCACGGCAAGAAAGACTGAGGTAATGATGTCAGCTGCATGTTTTATACCCCTGATGACCTGACATCATGGAAGAAGGGACAGCAACCGATGCAGGACCCAAGACTTTGTTAATCAGGCCGACTGAGGGCAACCTGCCAGCAGATTACCCAAATGTAATGACTGCAACAGTGAAACACGAAGAACATCCAAAGAATAACTGCTTATCCAGGGGTCACTGAGGAGATGAATTATTATATCCTCTGGCAGGAACTGTATCCTCAGGCAGTAATATCTCTTGATAACTGTCCCTGAAATCGCAGCCCTGGATGCTTTAACAACAGCATCACAGCCACAGTTAATGGTATGCCTGCTCACCTGAAAATGTTTGGGACAAATTCAGAAATTTCCCCAACATATTTCTATTTCTCCAGCAGCTCAACCTGATATCAAATTATATGGGTCTGACGGTTCAGAACCCTCAAAGCCAATGTTGCTGTTGTGGATACCTTCTTCCCAAATCAGTCCAAGATTTTACTCTCCTTGTCATTGGGAAGTGCACTGGGTTCTGAAATCAGCTTAGAATATTTTGGAGCGTCCATGCATATGACTGCTGTTTCTGCTACGGGGTTCAAGCACAGGTATTTGAAGAGAGCCTGGACCCTATAAAATTAGTCAGGCTTCCTGAAAACAAGAGGCTGAGAGTTACATTCCAGAGATGAAGCTAGAAAGGCATCCTCCAAGGTATCTAAAATTGGAGACAGAATCAGTGGCTTAGGGCAACCCAAGCCATATCTCTCAACATTTTAGCTTAAGAAATCTGGACAAAACCTAAAATAATGGGGGGGGGGGGGCAAAGGCCAAACAATACGGACATATTTAAAATCTTACTCTTATAAATTTAGAAAATTGCTAGAACAATAGGATTTATGTTAGCATGCATTTTCTGAAGGAATATGAAGTCTGAAACTCAAATGTTTGCCATTATTTAGTGACATCAAGCTTCAGTAATTTGCCAAAAAACACACACATTTTACAAGGGTCAGACCAAAACTATGAGGCAAAAATTTGGACAGCTCAGAAGTATGTCCTAAGCCCATTGTCTACTTCTCCATTCTGGGTGTCAGATCTCTCTCTCTCTAGTTTTCTCTCTCTGAAGTGATCCTTCATTCAAAAGGGACAAGGTATCAGGTCTTTGGAAAGGGGCTTAGAAGACAGTATGCCTTCTCTGTCAGTGTCATATCCCAAGGGAGAAGACATCTGGAATCTATATACAGATCTTCCTCATCTGAATCAGAGCAGCGGGACTCCCCAGAGGGGGATAAATAGAAGGCTAATCAGGGCTGACCTGTAGGCTTTGTATGACTGCAAAGTCGTCCTTAGCCAACTTAAAGGGGTCCTGACAGTGAAAATGTCATGGGGAGGGATTGAAGGACTAGCCAGTATCAGACTAGCAGGTAACAGCAAGGGGTCTAGACTCCTCAGTTTAGAAGAAGTGACTGCTACTGTGGTCAGTACTTGATGGCAGAAGTCAAATGAATCTTCTCCGTAACTATGGATATCTGCAATATACCTACCGCCATGCGAGCACCACTATCTCCTATGGTAACTATAAAATATGTGTCATTATCAACCACCTGAAAAGCAACATCCAAACCATCCACAGAAGCAAAGTCTTTAGCCTGTGCTAGCAGTCAAAGGCATGGTGGCCTCTCGAGTGGCACTGCCAGGTACCTTGTAGGCATCAAAACCAGGGGCTGTGAAACTGCCTTACCAGATTCAATGTCCTCGAACCTAGTTGGACCTGAAAGGATGACTATGGCTTTCTCGAACTAATGCAATTCATTTATGCACTTCCACTACTCTGAATTTTTTTTTCTTTTTATGTAAGACATCTGATACTGGTGACTGCTGTAAGTTACTAAACATGACAGCCTGCCCAGAAAAGACCTACAGTCTCTTTTTGTCATTATTAGGCTACAGAGCTAGATTCCTTCTTCATAGGATTTTTCTCTAAAGATTGTACAAATCCAGACAGAACAGTTTTGTATGATAATTTGTGAGGGAAATCTGCTTTTTGTAAGCACACTTTGCAATCTTTTTTTTGGGAAGATGTGCAATGTACATCCCAGTGACAACTGATTCTAACTCACAATAAAACAGCAGCAACAATATACAAGAAAGAACAAAAAAAGGCCCTGCCAGTTCTGGAAACTACAGACCAAAACACTGAAATGATGATGCTTTCATTATCAATACAAAATAAATGGCAGAAAAAAAGAACAAATGACAGCATGGACTAACGCCATCTTAATCACATCAACTATAGTCATCATAACTCACCAAGGATAACAGAAGCTGTTTGGTGTCCAACAATGCTTCCAGAAATGTCACTGTCTTCCCAGGTGAAAGACTTGACTACTGAATGTTCAAGAAAAAAAATCTCAAAAAGAAATTAGCAATAATAGTGGCTGGATTATGTTGTGGCCCTCTGTATTTCATCCACGGAGGATGGCTGAATGTGGCAATCTTCCAGACAGGGGAAAATATTTAATTTCTTGGGTCATGAGATAGGCATACACGTATGTTAAACATTTTGTAAAAAACAATGAGTGTTATGGGCAGACCAAAAGGCAGGAAAGTAAACTGGAATGCCTGTGCCTTGCTACAAATTTCTGGAACTGTATGGTATAGGTGTAGGTACATATATTTTACACAATGTCACCAACAGGGCCTGTAGAAAGAGCAGTGAAATCAATATCTGAAGTGTTAACAACTTCAGCACTGTTACTTTCAAGAATTTATTCTACATGAAAAGATCTAAAATAGGTCTCCAAGGGGCATCCTTCTTTGGAGCCAATACCTGAAAAAAAAATCCCTTCCTTTGCACCTGCAGGATGACTCTATGGCCTCCTAAAGGAGTTCATTTAAGACTGGCTTTGCTTGTTCTGGAGAGAAGGAAGATATTGCATTAAAGTACAGAAAACTCTGAACAGTAGCTTGTAGCCAGATGATTTTGAACTAGGCACCATAACTGACTCCCCTATCACAAAGGAATTCAAGTGGTGGTCTTAATAGTTAATAAGGAACCAAAAAATGCCAAATGTAATCCCAGAGGGTTCAAAGGTGTTGTAAATAGGAGTATCCAATCTGGCATGGGAGGCATACAAAGATCACTTCGAGGTGAAAGGCACTTTCAGTCCATCCATGGTCAAAAGGCATGGCACCACAAAGGAAATTATGTCCGTAATTTTATCCCTGAAGATGTTTTAGAGGATCTAGTACACAAAGACCTGGACAGCCCTCCCAGGCACGGGTTGTTTACAAACAGAATATGCAGTACAACAACCTGCTTCTTTCTTCTTTTTGGTATCTATACAGACCAGCTGCTAATAACCCAAAGGTCCGTCAATTTCCAGTCTTGCTATAAATACCAGTAAAGAAAGTAAGCATAGGGAGCAATCAGACATTATCGTTAACACATTTGTACACAGGGGTGTAATCTTAACAAATTAGTAGAGAAAGCTGAAAAAGTCATTGCTTTAATGAAAGGTGTCTTGGATCTACTGTTATTCACAGAAGTAGGCATGACTTTTATGTTAAACATAAATTACCAGACAGGCTGTCTTTTGTTACCAAATATTCTGCTGACACTCCAGCGATCTGTGCAACATTAAACAAGTTTTGGCATAAACTATGCAGTCATGAGAAAATTAGAGCTTTAAGTGATTACTTCAGAAACACCTTTAAGAGAGGTCAAAACATTAAAGAGATGTTTAGCAGGCCACCCAAGCCTAAGTCTGTGATGGACAGGTTTGGCTCAAGTCCCAGTAAATGCAAATGTAAAGACTGTAATATGTGTGCTGTTAAGTGTTGGAAATTGACAGGTATATACACCACACTAACAGTAAGTAATATTACTGTAATCATCATAGCAAATGTTCAGCTGTTGGCATTATTTACACAGCTGTTCATGTAAATCTTTATTTGAGGAAGACAGGGCATTTACTTTTGCGTAAAAAGAACAACAATGTTACATATAAACTGGTAAAAATACTAAGTCCAACAATGAAAGTCAGTGATAAAAATAATTAATATAGTTTTAATTATATTTTAATTAGACATGGTACAGCCTGATGTTACTAGCTGTTGGATAGTCAGTTGAAGCTCAACACAGCTGCATACAGACAGCTTGGAGCAAATTCGATTTTTCTTCTTAAGGCCCAAGTTAAAGAGCAGAAGAGTAAGAGCAAGTCTTTGTCGGTTAATTAGTTCTAATGGTGCTTCACTGACTTGTTACTCTCCCTCCAATAACTGGAACAAGAGTATGGTGGAAACATGCAGAAAGGGCTTAATGAGTTAAGTACACACCATTTTCCTTTACACTAGACCTAAAATGGGTGATGCAGAATATTTTGAAAAGCAATTTACTGGTGACTGATGGGTAATACTGACAATGCAGGGAGGTATTGTCATTCAAATCTACTAAGTTTCTATGACCAGGTAACAAAAACTACCTGTCCATAGATGTTATGATCAATGACTGCAGTAAGACATCAGACGTGAAAACAAACAGGAGACTAGTAAGTAACAGGAGAAATATGTATGCAGGTCCTGTAATGCATATAAAATCTAGCATTCATTAAAGCAAGGCTTCCAATTTGAGGGGCAAGTGTCTGCCTTCACATGCCTGGACTGATTCTTCGAAGCTCCTTGTGAGAGACAGAACAAGCATCATTGATTTCAGCAGCAGATCAACCGAGGCAACTTCTGCCATAGCCTCCCTGTGACTGGTTTGTCCCATTAAATCTGGACTAGTTTGCTGCTTATCATTGTTTTTTGCTGACCTGCACAGTGTAAATAGCACACAAGAACCTGAAATACTCACTTGTTTTTTTCTAGCACAAATTTTATCCTTAGAATCAGGTAAATTCTGCATTTAGGTAACACTGCCCGACAATAAGATGTGTGTCACGCAGAGTATTGAGGTTAAGGTTGTTTTGTTCCTACTACACCTTCATGTGGAAAGCATCTCTTTCCAGTCGTTTATCCTTAAAGTCCTGCACGGTTTCATACTGCTTGTTCTAGGCTACCTCATTTTCAAGTACTATTGTAAGTCTGTTGCCTCACAGCAAGAGGTTTTCCCATTCGATTCTCGGCTGGAGTGCCTTCTGTGTGGAGTCTGCATGTCCTCCCCGCGGTTGAGTGGCATTCGAAAAACAGGCGTAAATGGGCGTGCCTTCGTTGAAGGCTGGGCATCGGGCTGGTACCTTGGCAGCGTAAAAATCTACTGCCAATCATTAGCGGAACGGAGTTCCGCTGTGGCGACCCCTAACCAGGAAAAGCTGAAAGAGGAAGAACAACCACATTGTAAGTCTGAGGTTGTACTTTAATAAATATAAACTGCTATCCTCAAGTACTGCTATAAGACATGCACTGCCTGAGTTTACTAAAGCTGCTTGCTAGTACAAGTTTCCTGTTTTGGTTCAACTTACTACTGTTGTCAGACTAAGGTTTCTTGTAGTGGTTCTACTGACTACTGCTATCCTACTGTGGTTAACATTGCACTGAATACAATTCCATCCTCAAGTACTGTTACAAATTTGTTGTATTACTTGCACTTCATGCTGTAGCTCTACGTACTACAGCTTGTCTAGATTATATAACTATAATGCTGACAACTTTATTCTATTGGCTTTTCATACCCAGATTTATTTGGGTTTGCAAGATCACATATTGTGTGGTACAAAGTGTAAGCTTATAAGTAGTTTACATATAAGGTTGCCAAATTTGATTTGTGTGAGCTATTCAGTGTAAACATTTTATTTTACGTTTGTGTCCGGGTTTATCTGGCTGAGCTGACAGCCCTTTTTCAGCGGAGGCCCGGGGAGAAAAGTTCCATATAATTACAATAAAACTGTAAGTGAATAACAGTATTGTATACAAACATTAACATTTTCAAGTTGGTACAGTAAAAGCATAAAAATTATTTACAGAGCTTAATTTGTCCAATAACTTAAGATAGGTACAAGGACAGTATACAGAGTTAATAAGTACAGCCAGTCTAGTTAAAGTTGGTGAGGATTTGATTGGTAGTATACACACAGAAATATTTAAGATTAAGTAAACAGGTAATTACCTAGATAAGATGACTAGGAGAGCTATCACATGACAGAAAAATACCAATGAGGGCAGAGAGAGAGGGGGGCAGGTTAGGGAGGGTGAGGACGGTGGCACGACCAGCAACTTTTTAGGTAGTCTTTAGTAGCCGATCTAAATTTTTGGAGTTAAGTGTTCTGATTTCCAATGGGAGTTTGTTCCAAGAAATGGTAGAGTAATAGCTGTAGAGGTTATGACCAATTTTGCTCTTGGGTTTATAGATTTGTAGTAAGTCTTGGTCTGAGATACGGAGAATCCTAGAAGGAGTGTAGAGGTAAATTAGAGGGGACAAGTTGGGACAGAAAGATGGTTGGTACAAGATACAGTGGATACACTGAAATAGACAGAGGAGTAACAGGTGGTTGAATTCTAGCCAGTTAAAGTGTTTTAGAGACAGACAGTGATGAGATCTATAGCTTTGATTTGCGGCAAATCTGGTCACTTTGTTATAGGTAGTTTCAAGCTTAGTTAGGAGAGAAGTTTGGAGGTTAGTGAGGATTTGAGAGCTGTACAACAGCCATGGTAGGAGATAGGTATGAGAGAGGGAGATTTTAGCTTTGTTAGAGAGGAACTTTTTATTTCTGTTCAACAGGCCAAGATTTTGATGGATTTAAGTGTAGACATGCAAATCAAATTTCAGTAGGTCACTTATCATGCCCCCTAGCAGTTTTGTGTTGGGTTCAGCTATGATAGGTGTTTTATTTAGCGAATGTATAGTAACAGTGGATTTGAGGTGGTTTATGCTTTTGGGAAGAAAAAGTAAAAGTTTGTTCTATTTAGGATTCAGAATTAGCTGGTTGTTAAGAGAGCCAGGTTTCAACAGAGTTGAAGGATTTCTGAGTAAGAGAATATAAGTCAGAGAGGGTGTTTGCAATTGTGATGACTGTAGAATCATCAGCATATTGGACAATGTATGACTGAGGGCAGGAGGTATAGAGTAGATAAGTAAAGACATTGAAGAGTAGTGGACCAAGAATAGACCCATGGGGAACAACCATTTTAATAGGAAGAGGAGGTGAGAGAGCAAAGAGCCATTTTACTGACTGTAGTTGATCTGTGAGGTAACTAGAAAACTAGGCAATGGTAGAGGTGGAGAAGTTAAGGTTAGTGAGTTTTCCAGATGAACGGAGTTATAGACTGTATCGAATGCTTTAGGGAGATATAGGAATAAGCATGACACTAGTTTATTGTTATCTCTGGCCAGAGAGATAGTGTTGATAAAGTACAGGAGGGCTGTAGTGGTGGCATGTTTAGGATGAAAACCATGCTGTGTGGGACTGCTTATGTGCACATTTTTCCAGTATTTTTGAGAGGGCTGACAGGATGACAATAGGTCTGAAACTGGAGATTTCTATGGAGGTACCTCCGTTTTGTATGGGTAGGGTATAGAATTCTTTCCAGATAAAGAGAACTTTAGATTCGGAGAGAGAATGGTTTATCATTACAGAGACTAGAAGGACTACAGAATCAGCTGCTATCTGAAGAAAGTAGACAGGTATATTGTCAGCAGATCTAGAGCACGGTTTTAGTTTGCGAAGTAGAGACTTAATAAAGCTGGTAGGAATTGGTTTAAGGGAGAATTTATTAGTAAAATCCTGTCTAGAGGAGGAGATAAGTAATGCTTTGCAGTGAAAATACTTTTAATGCTTTCCCTAGCTAACATACTCAAGTATTACATCTGCTCTTCCCTTGCTTTCCTCTCTGCTCACCACCACCTACTCCCATGCACTCAATCTATACAACACTCAGCTTGCACACCTCATATATATAATGCCTGGCCATTCATCTTTCACGGTCACCCTAAAACCATTCTGTTCCAACCCCTCCCCAGTGGTGACCAGTCTTCAAGCACTTGGAACTCTGAAGCCATATAGCAAATGCCTCATGTTTATGGACATCCACCACCATCTGTGAGAGACGTAAGCATTTATTTAAGATGAAGGCAAATCTCTCACTACCTACAGTTGTCAACAGAGAGCACACCAATACTGCACTGATACTCAAACACTATACCTACTTATGCTGAGGTCATGAAGAAATATCTACCCAAGTCCTAAACAACACAGTAACATACATCAGGCATCTACACACTTCTATCCAAGGACACGGCAATAGCTGTCTTTGTGGTGCCAGCATTCATGATATAACATATACCCTTAGATCTCTCCATTCCCTCAAATAAGATTATGAAGTGGTGTTTGCCCAGGTATGGATAAGTCTCCTTAGATGCATTATCCTAATGAAAATGAAGACAGAAATGACTGAGCTCTCAACACATGCATCTGAAGCAAGCTACTAGTCTTGAGCAGTATCTTGCCATCACCAGGAATAATGTCACAGTTCAGGTGAGATAATTGACTAAACAATCAATTGACCTACTTGCACTGCCAAGGATGGCCTATACCTATCACCTCAGAGCTTCTGTATATTAACTAAGTATTTGCTGTCCCACAGTGCTTTTTTATATAGTTTGACTCCTGGACATCCAAACACTGCATATTCTAGGTCAACTTACATTAAAGTGAAATTGCTTAAAGTTAAAACGTCTGCAAAAAATGGTCAGGCTTGAGGTCTTCCTGTCCCTTGGACATATCTGCATCTGTGCAGCTACAGAAACATGGTTTCAGTGTCAGTCTGCACTGGTGACATAAGAGGGTGAAACTGTCTACAGCAGAATGACCTGAGTTCAACTAGCAGCTTGAGTGCTTGACTGCACAAGCAAGGAATATGGAATGTCTACTCCACAGGAATGCAACATGTTGGGCGGATCTCCTGGTGAAGCCCTGCTGCTGGCCAGAGCTCAGAGAAAAAAATCAGATGGGAAGTACAGAAATAAATTACTATTCTACAAGGCCTGGGCCAGCATTTCCTCACGCCATACCTCACAGCCTTCCTTGCCTAACATAACAAATCAGCAGGCTGGCGAAGGGAGATGGCATATGGAAACCCCCAGCCTGGCCCCATTATGATGGCCTTGACCTCACATTCCTTTTCTGATAATGGGGGTGATGTACCCACCACCACTGCAGCAGACTACTTACCTGAAAAATACTTAAAAATAGCAGTAGAAGCCACATCCTGCCCTGTATCAGTTCTAATCAACAGATCAATCACAGAACAATACATCCCAAAACTGTGGAAAAATCACTCATATTATCCCCTATACACAATGGTGGTCAGCTCAACAGAGCTCACTAACTACAGACCTATTGTCATTTTACCTCCTCTATCTAAAATCCTCAAAAGATGTATTCATGCCCAACTCCTTTACCACCTCATCTTCAATAACCTTCTTGCCAACTCCCAACAAGGTTTTCGACCCCACCACAGCACCACTACCATGTTCCTTAGCTTTTCTAGTACCATCAATTAAACAACGTAATGAGGGCAAATTTGTCTCTGCGATCTTCCGAGACATGTCCAAGGCCTTCAATACAGTCTCACACCACAAACTGTTAAATGTTCTCCCTAACCTGAATCTACATCCTTTTGCTGTTGTGTGGTTCCAAAGTTATCTAAAAGAATGCAGACAAGCAGTAATATGGCAACATAACCTCTCCACCTTATCTCAGCCACAATAAGAGTACCACGAGGTTTAATTTATGGCCCACTTCTATTCAGCATTTTCACTAATGATCTTAACACTGCCAGTCCACTATCAACTATCGTCCAGTATGCAGACGACTCTACCTTATATGCCATACTCCAACACTTCAACAACTCCAGCAAATCAAACAAATGTCCTTCTCTGAAATAAAATCTTGGATTATCAGAATCACAGCTCATACTCAACCCCCCCAAAAAACAAACTTATGGTCTTCCAACCCTTTAAAGCCTCCCCTACTACCCCTTTCTTCATCACTGCCAGTAACAGCCCTATAATCACTACTGAGACACAAACCAAACTGCTAGGCATCACCCTCAACAACGACCTACGATTCGACATTCAAATGTCACAAACTATTAAGAAAGTTCACAAAAAATGGGTACGTTACACAGAAACAAAAAATTTCTAACAACTCAAGGATAGCTACTGCCAGAACTCATCTTTTTATCAACACTCCTATATGCTTCTCCAATCCTTATTAATCTCAAAAAAACAGATCTAATGAAGTAAGAGCAATGTTACTATAAAATAGCCAAATTTGCTTCTAACTCCCAAAATCATATACACCACTGTGACATACTAAAAAAAATTGTCCTGGCTAGAACTCCCACAACTTCTTTTGTACATTCAGCTAATCATGGCTTATAATATAATGTGTCGGGCTAAGAAAACACCTGCACCACAAAACATTCTCCAAACCTATTCAACCAGCCATTCCCTTCGATCAACTAATTCACACTTACTACAGGAAACCAAATCAACAAATACTGCTGGAGACTCCCTATACTCCCACCGTGCAGCAAAAAATTGGAACTCTATTCCATTAAACATTAGAACTACTACTAATTGCAAAGAGTTCAAATGGCTGCTTAGAAACTTCCTTGCTGATTCTTGGCTTTTTACATGTACTACTTCTGGCTAGTGCAGAAAAACATTCTCGAGTAAAAAACTCTGTAATATGTAAATATGTACTATAAATTTATCATCATATCATTTCAAAATAACTTAACTACCCTGCAGATTTATTGTTAGATTCTAATACTTCTTCTTTTGTGCCTGTCACTAAAGATGTACATTATATTATATATTATATTGTATTTTATGTATGTAACTGTAACTTCTCTGTAGCTTTTCTCCCTGGGCCTCCACTGAAAATGGGTTCTTTAACCTAGTCGGACTATCCCGGTAAACAAAATACATAAATAAGTAAATAAAATAAATGTACAGTACATGCATCATTCTCTTTCAGGGGCATGGGATCCACCTGGTGAAGAGATATGCCAAGAAACCCCCAAGGTGGCAGCACTGAGAAGGAGGAGCTATGGTGTGTGTGTGTGTGTGGGGGGGGGGCAGATCTGAGTATCTGAAGTCATTGATAAGCTGGCTAGAAAAAAAATAAAACATGGTTTTAGTGTTGGGTCAGTACTCCTGGCATAGCTCAGTTGGGGTCAGCTCCTATAACTCATTTAAACCCTCCTGGGTATATACATGCTTATTTGTGATACCACTATCTCAAGCCAACCTAAAACTTCTTGAAGTCATACTCACTTCACTTTAAACAAACCTAACATTTTACTCCTAATTCCAGGTTCCCAGCATCAATGGGACCAGACGGTGTCCCGGGCTGCGTCCTACATGAACTCCAAGAAGAGCTAAACCCAAACATAAAACTACTGTTCAATCTCAGCCTTACTACAGGATATGTGCCCAAAGAGTGGCGTACAGCAACAGTGGTCCCTCTCCATAAAGGTGGTGCCTCAACGGATCCTGGAAACTATCGCCCCATAAGCCTGACTAGCTTGGTTTGCAAAGCTATGGAAAGGATCATCATGGACCTCATAAATAGAGATATTGGGGACCTACAGACACTGGATCCTACCCAGTTCGGCTTTGTTAAGGGCAGATCCTGCCTCTTAAACCTGGTTGATTTCTTTGAAACAGTCACCAAGGCGATTGACGAGGGAAAGGTGGTCCACACAGCCTACCTGGACCTCACAAAAGCCTTCGATACAATACCCCACTCGGGCATTATAGATAAGCTCACCAGCTTAAATATAAACCCCTATGTCACTAGATGGATTGCAAACTGGCTCAAGGACAGAACCCACATGGTTAGAATTGCTGGAGCCATGTCAGACTCCAAACCAGTTACATGTGGTGTCCCACAAGGCTCGGTCCTGGGACCTCTCTTGTTCGGTATATATTTCTCGGAGGTACAGGCCAACACGGAAGGACTGTGGCTGACCAAGTTCGCAGATGACTGCAAACTGGGTGCCATAATTGACTCTCCAGCCGACACAAGCATCCTCCAAAAGGGCCTCATAGAAACAGACAACTGGTGCCAGAGCCATGGCCTCAAGCTAAATGCCAAAAAGTGTATAGTCATCCCCTTTGGCAAAAACAAAGTGCCCACAAATTACCACATAGGTGGTAATCCATTAAGTACAGAAGAAGTAATTAGGGGCCTGGGGACCCAAGTTGATAGCAGTCTCTCATTTGACAACCACGTGGCCAAACTGGTTAGAAAAACATTTTATATAGCCCACCTGATCATGAAGGGATTCACATCTAGATCAGGGGAGGTCATCGTGCCTCTTTACTCATCCCTCATCAGGCCCATAACTGAGTACAATGCGCCTTTTGGGATGTACCTTACCAGACACCTGCAGCAACTGGAAAGACCCCAAAAGTACCTCACCAAGAGGATCAAAGGGCTCAAACAGATGCCATATGCTGCCCAGTTAAAGAAACTCCAGCTCTACGTAGTGGCATACCACCTGTTCAGAGGCGATCTGTGCCTGACGTATAAAGCCATGTCCAACCCGGAATTAATGGACATGCTGCACCTCAGAAAATCCAAATCCCATTGAGCTACGCGCTCGAGAGACTTGAACCTCAGCACTGAAATAAATAGGACATGCTGGAGGGACAGATTCATAACCCAGAGGCTCCCTTCACTCTGGAATAAAATTCCAGTCCAGGTTAGGCAGAGTCCCTCATTGACTCTCTTCAAGAGGAATCTTGATGAGTGGATGGGAGATCGTAGGTTTACCCCGGGTATCACTTCTGTGTCACTGTTAGACAGTGGCACAGTATACTAACCTCGAAAGAGGGCATAGCAAAATAAATTTAAAATGGGTGGCGAAAGCCAAACACATTCTGGCTAGGCTTATAAATGCCCTAGGGCAGATAGCCTAGTATGAACCTATGAACCTATATCTCCTGCTGAGTATAAAATATAAAAACACAAGCTGCAACAAAGATATAATAAAACAACCAAAAAAACTGAGAAAACACATTTTATATAGTAGCAAAGCTTTTGGATAAAATCCTTCCTCAATACTAATACAAACAAGTCTAAAAAACCAAAATGGTTTAAATACAGGTCAGCAAAATCATATATACTTAAATCAGTTGGAGGATATTCATATTAAACCCAACATGTTACTATTATGTAACTTCAACTGGCCAATTACTAATGGACAGACCTACACAACCTACAACAAGTATGCAGAGAATTTTCTAAACTTTGTTAATGCTAACTCCCTAAACTATACTGTCCACCCTATTACAGGTGAAACTTTTCTTGACCTCGTCCTTACAAATACTGTCCCAACCTATACCACTCCATGCACTTCGGTCTCCTTAGCTGTCCAATCACAATGCTGTTATCTTCTCCATTAGAACTAGTACCACTGCTCCTATGAACCCCATTATAGTCAGGGAATATTCCAGGCCAAACCTCTTACTTATTAATGAAATTAATAAGTTCAGACATTCAGTCCTTTAACAATTGTATTACATATGCCTCGAAAGTCGTTTTATATCTGAACAGCTGTGTAGAGCCATATGTCCCCTGTGTGTCATGAGTAAATTGTGGAAACTCAAAAACACACCATTACAGTGAGACTTAGAAATAGAAGTCCTCTTTGAACTTATTATTATTTAAATGCTCTCTTTAGAGTAACTAGTCACAGCTGTTGCACCAATAGTCAGCAACAATCAGTAACTTACTGCTATTAAAATATGTTGTTCTGTAGGTTCTATATATCTGTAAATATTTCTACATATGGTCACTTTGTTTAAATCAAAGTTCATAAATATTAAAAGCCAAGCCTAGTTAAGTGATCACCTTACAGTGCATATAAGTTTACACACCCGATAAAATGCCAGTTTTTTTGTGATATAAAAAATTGGACCACAATACATCATTTCAAAACTTTTCCCACCTTTAATGTGACCTATAACCTGTACAATTCAATTGAAAAACAAACAAATCTGTTAGGAGAAAAATATAAAAGATAAAAAACATACAATAAGCTGGTTGCATAAGTTGAAGCACCTTTTGATTTAATTACAGCATTCAGTCTTCTTGGGTACACACCTGCCATCAATTAAAGAGAATGATTAACCCCAAATAAAGTTCAGCTGTCCTAGTAAGATTTTCCTGAAATTTACTCAGCTGCCTGCTATAGCAAAAGCCATGGTTCGCAGAGAGCTTACAAGGCATCAAAGGATTCTCATTGTTGAAAGGTATCAGTCAGGAGAAGGGTACAAAAATATTTCCACAGCATTGGATATACCATGGAACATAGTGAAGACAGTCATCAAAAAGTGGGAAAATATGGGATAACAGTGACGTTGCAAAGAACTGGACGTCCCTCCAAACTGATGAAATTGATTGATGAAAAGACAAGAAGAAAACTGGTCAGGGAGGCTGGCAAGAGACCTACAGCAACACTGAAGAAGCTGCAGGAATTTATGGCAAGAATTGCTTGTGTATTACATGTGACAACAATCTCCCGCATTCTCCATATGTCTGTGCTACGGGGTAGGGTTGCAAGAAGGAAGCCTTTTTTTTTTTTTACAAAGAAAAACATCCAGGCCTGGCTAAAATTTGCAAAACAATACATCAAGTCTCCCAAAAGCATGTGGGAAAATGTGCTATGATCTGAGGAGACCAAGGCTGAACTTTTTGGCCACAATTCCAAAATGTATGTTTGGCACAAAAACAACACTTTATATCACCAAAAGAACACCATCCCCATGGTGAAGCATGGTGGTGGCAGTATCATGCTTTTGGGTTGCTTTTCTTCATCTGGAACTGGGGCTTTAGTAAAGGTGGAGGGAATTATGAACAGTTCCAAACACCAGTCACTTTTGGCCCAAAACCTTTAGGAGTCTGCTAAAAAGTTGAAATGAAGATGAATTTCACCTTTCAACATGAGTGTGACACCAAGCATACATCCAAATCAACAAAAGTATGGCTTCACCAGAAGAAAAATTCAAGTTATGGAATGGCCCAGCCTGGGTCCAGACCTAAATTCAATAGAAAATATGTGGGGTGACATGAACAGGGCTGTGCACAAGAGACGCCCTCGCAATCTGACATATTTGGAGCGCTTTTGCAAGGAAGAGTGGGCAAATATTGCCAAGTGAAGATGTGCCATGCTGATAGACTCCTACCCAAGAAAACCGAATGTTGTAATTACATCAAAAGGTGCTTCAACAAAGTATTAGTTTAAGGGTGTGTACACTTATGCAACCAGCTTATTGTATGTTTTTTATTTTTTATATTTTTTCCTCTAACAGATTTGTTTGTTTTTCAATTGAATTGTATAGGTTATAGGTCACATTAAAGGTGGGAAAAGTTTTGAAATGATTTATGGTCTCATTTTTTTATATCACAAAAACCTGGAATTTTAACAGGGGTATGCAAACTTTTTATATCCACTGTATGTGTATTCAGTAAATCTGGTACAATATTTAGATTGTTACTTTGTTGCAACAGTATAACTTTAGTTCTCTGTGCCCACTCACAGATATACTTCATACAATAAAGCAAGTACAAGACAAAGAGACATAAAAAGGTTTTAAATGGTAAGGCTGGGTTATGGAATGGTTATCATGAAGGAGCCAGGCAATGCTAGGCTGTGAATATAGGAAGAACAAACTTTTAATTAGTGTATCGGCACAACTTGGTTAATTACTAAGGCTATTCTGTTTAACAGTCACAATGCAACCATTTCATTTCTGTAGAGTACAGTGTTAAAATATCTGCAGATGATGATAACATGGCCATCTGCTACATATTGACAGGCATGCCTTCAAACCTATCTAAGAAGTCAATAAATATGATACAGAGTAGAATATTTGGATTGCATATGAAAAAATGCAAAGCTATGGACTGCACTAGTGTTGTAGAAGGACAAAGTCCTGACTATAGCCCAGGTGTCCAGAGTTCAACTAGTGGCCCAGACATTTAATAGTGCAAGCAGGGAGGGCAGCATGACCATCCTGGCAGGGAGGGGCAATGCTTCTCAACTGGCTTTCACTGAGGCTCCACTGACAGGGGCTTCCTAGAGATCAGGCGCTTATCAGGCAGTAGAAGGTCTTAGCCAGAAGGAGGGGGGCATGGCACAGTAAGGCAGTAATGGTGGTCCCTGTCGTGATATGTGGGGGAACACACATGCATGAATGGAGAGGGAGAAGCAGCCCTCACGGTGATACGAAGGTTCACGTCACCACAGGGGCAGGGGTTTGTGTCATAAATGAAAAATAGTCTTACTGCCAGGATGCTGGCAAAAGCCCAAAGTACCCTCATGGCTGCCTGGATGACAGCCCTTTAGAGAAGTCTGATGGTCAGCAGACATTGTGGCAAAAAACAATACAATAAAAAAATACAAAAGTAATACAATAAAAAAATAAATACAAAGTTATGCCCTTTGCAGCTTTCAAACCAAACAGAAACTCAAAGTAATGCCTTTTGGAGCTGGCAATCCAAAGCAGGAAACATCTGTTGAGTTGGAACTTTTCTGCATCTAATGAAGAATAAGATTTGGGACCTGATTAACTCCTAGGTTTAATGATACTAGCCTGTGGCTGCTATAGTGATCAAGGCTATTAAGATAAGATACCGAGTTAAATTGCTTGAAGAAGATATTCTAGAATTGAGAAGTTGTTCCTGACACCTTAAAGGGTTTTGAGGAGGTCATTTTCACAATACTGCATTCCGCTGCGGGAACCACAGAGGAGGAGAAACACCCAATTATTGGACAGAGTGCAATGAAGAATGAGCAAAGTGGTGAGGGAAACGGAGACATGCACATGAAACATGAAAAGAAGACATAGTAAGTCAGGTTGTTCACACCAAATAAAGAAATAAGTGAGAAGAAATAACATGGAAAAGTATAGTTATGTAAAGTCATACCATAACAAAAGATTTCCATATCTTCACTGTTGCAGTACTCTTACATAAGGGAACTCCTGCCAAGGACAGCCTAACATCTGGCCAGTATATGAAGAAAGCCTTTAGTATTTACAGCTGCTGTTCATCACAGGTATGCTCAGGTTACCAGCATAGAAGAAAGACGTTCAGACCGACATTTAATTATAGAGTTCAGAGTGGAGGCAAAGAAGTTCTGATGTGTGTGCGTTCATATGACACCTTTATGCCCTATGCCTTGCATGGGGAATACTACAAAAGTGATATGGAAAAACATTATAACTAGATGGAAATACAGTGGTGGCAGTAAACATAATGAAAGGCAGATCAGGAGGACGAGAAGACATTTTTTATTTTTCAGAAAAAGCAGAGAACCTTTGGAATTCTCTGAATAAGAAATGGTTAACCAGAAGTTAGGAGACTAAAACTGGCCTTTGAGCTGGGATGGAACAGTCTGTGGACTAATGTGCTGAGAGTGGTGTGAAGGCAGCTGAGTAAGGGCATTCAAATAGTCAAATATTACTACGAGTGCAAAACACAACTTACGATGGATGTTGAAAGAAAAATAAACCAAGTCCCACAACTCCACTTTATTCACAACTTCATTACTGTATGCATTACTGACACACTTATGTAATGCACTAATCATCCTTAAACTGAATCACTCAGCAAAGTTTGAAAAGTTAGTGCTAAAGACAATGAATATGTTGTGGTATACAGGTAGGTGTTTTGACTCAAAAGGCAATGAAATCATTTTTCTACTACACAGGAACGGATAAGACTGCATGTGGAACACTGCATTAATTTTTGAAGCAAAGAAAAGTTTAGGCTGGTAGCATGCTGAAGCAAGTCAGCAAAGTGGTCAGACAAGTCTCATGGTGTGGAACACAAAGAAAGGTACAGTGTCTGACATACACACATATTGGAAAACTGATGAGAAATAACATGATGTGGACAAACTGCACTGTTAGATGGCAAGTGGAAGTGGCAGAGACAAGAGTTAAGGATAAACTATCTGGCCCCATGGCAGATAGGGATAAAGCCCTTACTGCTCCCCAGACAACCCATGTTTGAGTAGGGGCATTGGCAGTGGAGGAAGGGAATGAGCAGCCATTTCCAGCTTAGATGGAGGCTGCCTAAGCTCACTGAAAGAACAGCGTTAAGAGCCTGGTAAGATCTGTGCTGAAAGCAGTACACAGCTTGTTCAGGGTGTTGCACATGAACAGAAGCACACATGCACCTCCCAGAAGTGGTAATTGCGGAGCTTGCAAGGCTACCTCAGGGAAGCAGGGGTTAGGACACACTTCGAGCAGCAGTATGATGCAGCACCAGCATCTTCACTGGCCACAGAAGTGGATTGGCTTGAGCTGAAATGGACTGGTAGCCCTAATGAACAATGAGAGGAACTGGCGTCAGCTGAAGGTCAGCTACAGCGGGGGAGAAGAAAAGACGAGAAAGGTAAAATAATGACTGATGGAAGAAAATAATTAAAGACTGACTTAAGAAAACATTGCCTCCTACACTTAAGAAAACAGGATCTCCCAGACAGGGTGGTGGATCTCTGAAATGCACTGACGTAGGTAATGCCCAAGTGCAAATCAAGGTGGGTTTAAATACACATAAGAAAAAAGGATGAAGAGGATACAGAATGGCATCTGCATCAACCACAAGGACTTGACAGATCACAGGCCCTCTGCATTCATATACTGATCGTCAATTGTTATACTCCTCAATTCTGACCTAAGGGATTCTTGAAGGACGATGGATTAAACAGCATATGTGAACCAAAGGAAGGCTGGTGCTCAAGGGAAAGGTGACTAAGTATGCAGACAGAGTAGGTGCTTTACATGCTCCACTAAATACATCCCCTCTCCAGGGAAAAAGGAGAGTTTAAATAACAATGGATGGGGCGACCATGTTACTTAAAGAGCAAGGCTACAGATAGGAACACGTGGAATATGCTACAGGTACTATATGCAGAGGATGGGTTGGTGCAGCAATCATTTCTAACAGAGAAGACTTGGGACTGCCTAGATGCAAGGCCACAAACATAAACATAATCAATAGGAAGGATGATGTAGTGGTACATATATTACAGTTATGGCAGAAAGTCAAGTGGAGGAAAGATGGTGTGCACAGAAGGAGCTGGGAGAATATGGAGAGTGCAACAGAAAGTCTGTTGGAGGGAAGTGCAAAGGATAATTACAGTGTCCATGCAAGTATGCACACAGGCAGGAGGCAAAGGTGACTGGGAAACTGAATAACAAGCATTTAGCAAATTGGAACTTCTCAGGCTGAATTAACTTGGGATCAAGAAGCAATGATGAGCCTGGAAGTAAAAAAGTGTGAGTTTTAGACTCAGTGCTGGGCAATTCAGGACTATGTTACATTATTAAACGATGAAAAGAACAACCGCTCTTTCATTAAACTGTAAAAGTCAACAGCACTAAACAGCGAAAACACGGAACACCGATTTTTTTCCCAGGGAAAACAAAATCGATGGGCCGTCTTCGGGAATTTGCCATTTCCTCCACTATGGTGCGATCTCAGAGTTGGTATATTTAAGTAGGGGTGTGTGGAGGGCATAGCCCCACACATTGGGGGGTGTGTGGGGGGGGCGAAGCCCCCAGCTTCATTTTGTGTCTGAATTTTTTTTTGCTGAGCAGTGTTTTTTTCCATGGGAAAAAAATCGCTGTTCCATGTCTTCGCTGTTTAGTGGTGTCGACCTTTCAAGTTCGATGAAAGAGCGTTCGCTCTTTTCATTGTTCGATAACGTAATATAGACCCGGGCAATTCAGAGGGCTAAGAGAAGTATTAGTACACCAGTTAGTGGTGGCACGTTACCATGTGTCAATATGATGAATCTAAGGAAAATTACATTAGGTATGACAAAGACAAAGGTATTGGTGGACATTTAAATGATTTAAGAGGGTTGCTTGAAGATGGCTTGGGAAAGTGAAGAAGATAACAGGAACACTACTACTAATTACAGTGACAATAAATATACTATGAAGAAAAAAAATCCAAAAGGAGAAAGCCATCCTAGTTTGTTAAGGAAATGGTACCTGCAGTGAGGCCTAAGTCAGTGATCTAACTTCACATGAGAACAGAAAAATGTGAGGAACTAAATCATTTAAAAACAAAGAAAAGGGTAACCAGGCAGCTCTGGAAGGCAAAGCTGAACATGCAAAGAAGACTGGCAAGTGAAATCAAAGTGGAGGATAAAGGGTTTTGTAGTTATAGCAAAATTAGAAGTTATGTACCTACCATAACGTTCCATGTTAGTTGTCTTCTCTCGCCTTCTTTCTTGCTGGATGGGTTCGGAGCCGATCCTCGGCTGCACTTGCTTTAGCTCGAGAACTCCTTTTACCAGCTCGAGGCAACCCTATATCCCATGATGCAAGGCCGAACTACCTCAGATCTCGTTTGGCAGCTAACTGACCCTGCTAAAGACTATCCTAACATAATTAGGAATCATGGTTCCTAAAAGAAGTCCTCATAACAATGCTCCAGAGGAAGCAATCCAATAGGAACTCTCCAAGATCTGTCCAGGCCAGGGAAGGAGGGAAGAAAGAGAGAAGACAACTAACATGGAACGTTATGGTAGGTACATAACTTCTAAATGTTAAGTTGTCAATCTCATTCTTGCTGGATGGGACCGCATCCCTAGCACCTGTATCCCGGGTGGCTCAATGGAACAGACTCTTGAGAACTGTGGAACCAAAATTGGCCCTATCTCTGGAGGCCAAATCCAACTTGTAATGAGACACAAAGGTATGAGGCGTGGCCCAAGTAGCTGCTGCACAAATAGTGTCAATGGGAAGTCTATCCTGAAAGGCTACAGAAGTGGATAGACTCCTGGTCGAATGTGCTTTTGGCTTAGAAGATAGTTGTTTGCCCCTTAGAGAGTACACATAGGAAATGGTGGAAGTCAACCATCTAGATAAGGTCACTTTAGAAACTGGAAGACCTAACCTGTTTTCTGCATAGGAGACAAACAATTGGTCTGATTTTCTAATTTGTTTAGTCCTATGCAAGTAGTACCTGAGCTGATGATGAACATCCAAAGAATGCAGCTTCTGTTCAGCTCTGTCAGAATAGTTAGGAAAGAAAACTGGTAGATCAATAGATTGGTTAATATTGGTTTGAGATACAACCTTGGGAAGAAAAGAAGGGTTAGTTCTAAACCCTATCCTTATGAAAACCAGATAAGGTGAACGAATACAGAGGGCCTGAATCTCAGAAACTCTTCTTGCAGAAGTAACAGCCAGTAAAATATAGTTTTCCACGTCAATAACTTTAAAGAACACGAGCAGACGGTTCGAAGGAGGTAGAATTAGGGATGCCAACATTAAGTTTAGATCCCATTGCGGAGGAGGATGTTTCACAGGCGGTTTTAGGAGAAAACTCCTCTTAAAAGGCCTTGCATAACCTATGAGACATGATGTTATTGTCATGCAAGCCAACATGATACTTGGAAATAGCAGCCAGTTGTACTTTGACTGTAGATGACGAAGATCCTGAATGAAAAACCTCCGCCAGGAAATCCAAAACAGAATGTACAGGAGCAAAGGATCAATATTTCTATTGAAAACGCCGCCACTTGCTAGCATAAATAGTTATAGTGGACGACTTTAAAGAAGATACTAAAATGTCTCTGACTGAGTCAGAAATCATTGGTAGCCTGGCTAGGGAAGGAAGTGGAGCAACCAAGCAGTGAGGTTGAGAGAATGAATGGCCCGGTGCTGCTGACCCGACTGGTGGATCAAAAGATCCGGAACTGGGACCAGATGCCAGGGCTGCACCAGAAGATGATGATGTAGAGACGGAAACCAAATTTGTCGAGGCCAATATGGAGCAATGAGGATCAATTTGGCTCTCAAAACGGTGGCTTTCTGAATGACTTGTGGAATCAATGGAAAGGGAGGAAAAGCATAAAGAAGTCCCCGAGGCCAATCCTGGGTTAGAGAGTCTCTCAAGGGTTGGCCTGGAAGGGGAAATAGTGTAATCTGGGCACTTGCTGTTTTGAGAGGTAGCGAAAAGATCGCAACAAGGGGTGCCCCACTTCAGAAAAATCTGATCTACTACAGATTGATTGAGAGACCACTCGTGAGGCATCAGAATAGATCTGCTTAGCCTGTCCGCCAATAGGTTGGACCTGCCGGGATGCGTTGCTATCAGAAACCGCTGAGAAGAGATCGCCCATTGCCAAAGTCTGAGAGCTTCTCGACATAAGGGATAGGACCTGGTTCCGCCCTGTTTGTTGATGTACCAGACCATGGACATGTTGTCCGTCTGTACTGCAATAGTCCCCGTGGGAAGAAAGTCGGCGAGGGCTTGCAACGATAAAAGACCTGCTCTCATCTCCAGGACATTTATGTGCAGGTGGTATTCTATGGGTTGCCACGTCCCGTGGACCATCCTGCCCTGATAATGCCCCCCCACCTGATCAGGGAGGCATCCGTGGTGACTGTGGCAACTGGAGGAGGGGGAACAAAGGGTCGGCCCTGATGAAGAAGAGGGAAGATATCCACCAACGATGAGCCCTGCACGACTGTGTTACCAAGATTTCGTGTCTCATGGGCAGATGAATAACATCCACTGCAGGAGATGCATGTGGAAGCGAGCCAGTGGAAGAAGAACAATGGCCGCAGCCATTAGGCCTAGAACTTTCAAGACAAACCTGGCTTTGATCTTGTTGCTTAGTAACAGAAGCTGAACAAATTTCTGGATGTCCAGAATTTGATCTGTTAGCCTGGCTAACATTTTGACGGTATTTAACTCTGCCTATAAAGGTGATAGATTGGCAAGGCAGCAGAGAGGATTTTTCTAAATTTACCGAAATTCCTAGTTTCTTGCAAAGCTGTAGGGTGTAGTCTCTGGACCGAAGAAGCTGATGCTTGGTTGTGGCGGAGAGGAGCCAGTCGTCCAAATAAGGAAACACCTGGAATCCTCGACGTCTCAGGTGAGCTGTGACCACTGCCATGCATTTGGTGGACACTCTGGGGCTGAAGTGAGGCCAAAGGGCAGTGCTCTGAATTGGTAATGACTGGCTCCCAGCAGCGGAGAAACCTTCTGGAGCGTCTGTGAATCTTTATGTGATAGTACGCATCCTGAAGGTCTATAGAGCACATCCAGTTGTCCTTGCCCAGAAAGGGCAGAATGGATTGCAGCGTGACCATCCGAATCTTGCCTTTTGACAGACTTGTTTAGTCTGCTTAGGTCTCAATCTCCCGTCCTTTTGGGGACCAAAAGAATGTTGAGTAGAAGCCGGATCCTACTTGGTCTGCCGGCACTGTCTGGATGGCTCTTTTCCAGGAGTTTTGAAACTTCCTGTCTTGCCAATTCCCTTTGACCGGGTGAGATGTCTGGAAGGGATTGTAGAGGTTTTGTAACCCTCGGATATGATCGACTGTACCCACTTCTGTTGGGATAGGGATTGCCAGGCTAGTGGGTGCAGTGAAATTCTTCCCGACTGCCTCCAAGGGTGGACAGTCGGGCAACACCTCAGGGATGCTGAAAGGGCTTCTCAGGAAGAGACTCCCTGTTGCCCTGGTTCTGAGGACCCCCTGCCTCTAGGGCGGGCGTTATTGTTACCCCTCTGCCTCTGGGGTAAACTGACCACGTGTCCGTGTAGCTCCTTGGGCTTTACGGAACCACATCTCCCCTTCTGACCCTTGGGGTATGGTCTAGAAGGAGTGGAAAAAGAGTTTTACCGTCCTGCTCACATCTGGTCAAAGTATCCTTCACCTGAGGTCCGAACAAAGCCGTGTTGGTGAAGGACGCCTTAAAGGGGTCCAAAATTACACAGCCGCATCCAGGCTTGGCGCCTAAGAGCAACCCCTGTGCCAAGATATGAGCCGCATGGAGGAGTTAGATATGGAATTCAGGATGGCAAGCTGTGAGGCAATCTTTTCCTGAGCCCCAGCAGCAGAAGGATCCTGGACTACTTCTCCCAGTTCCTTGAGAATATCTCATTGAAGCCTGGTGAAGTGACAAAGGTAATTCAGCCGACGCATGGCAAAGGTCGCTGAAGAAAACATCCGCTTTCCATACCTGTCCATGGTCCTAGAATCCTTATTAGGAGGATGGACAGGCACTGAAGGATCCGCTAGTTCCTTCTTAGTGGCCGCCACCACCATAGCATCCACAGAGACACCTTTGGACAGGAACTGTTTATCCGATGAACTTAGATGGTCTCCTGGGGACAGGTTCCACAGAATCTGCACCTTCCGAGCCACTACCTGCATGAGTGGGTCCAGGAGGTGGAGGGTTGGGATCCAAAGCCTCCAGGTATACCAACTCATCCTCGGAGGGGTCAATAGACTCTGTTTGAGGAGCTCAAGGATGTCTGACATCCTCAGAGGGGAGAACCCTCCGACTCATCTAAGTCGGTATCAGATGTAGTAGACTCAGGGAGTCTGTGTGTTTCCCTGCAGGATCAGGAGAAACCTCGGAAGAGGAGGAAAATGGATCCCTGGGCCTGAGAGCAAGAGGCTGGCAAGAGGCATCTGCAGGCACTGATGAGGGAGGAGCTAGAGGGATAGACCGCTGACCAGGCTCAGAGGCCAGGACACTCCTCATCACCTCAAAGGCTCCTCTCCCCACACCTGCTCGAAGAAACAGGAATGGTCGGCTCCAAGGTGAGAGAAGGCAGGGTCCGATGCCACTAGCCCCTCGGAGCCGACAGTGGAAACTCGCTGTCCCGAGTCGGAGGAGGAATCTCAAGAATCAGTCTGTTGAGACGGGCTATGGAGCATTTCAGCCTGCTTACCACCCTCTCCAAATCGTGGTCAGACAGCCTGGAAGATCTCGTGAATACTCAGTATAGAAGGGGACGGGATCTCTTGTCGAAACCGCCGCGAAGTCCCTTGAACAGATGGAGCCGAGGATATCTAGGAGGCTTGGACACTGTAGCCTGAACCGTGGCTTAAGAGGTTTTCCTGCCCCTGACTTAGGAGGAGAACCTTCAGGTTTAAGTAAACCTCGGAGGATTAATTTGTTCCTCCTTTCCTGCAGGACTCTCTGGCTAAAAGCATGACACAACGCACAGGAGTCCTGCAGGTGCAAAGGCCCCAGGCGTCAGAGACATTTTCTGACAGCACTGGTCACACTTTTGACATCCTAGAAGGGAAACACAAACAGTCCCAACAAACACACCAATTAATCCCTACACAGACACACAGGAAGGGAATAACTTGGGGAACTAGGCCTGACTAAAACTTTAAACTGAAACTATTTATAAAAGTTTAAAAGGAAGGGAATAGGGTGGGCTGTAACTAAGTACAGGCTAATCTAACACTAAAGGGAAAAAATAAACCCCTAACTAAACTTTTTCTTCTTTAACCAAGAAAAAACTTACCTCAGCTGGCAAAGGAGACCTCTTCGATCTGAGGTAGTTCCTTGCATCATGGGATATAGGGTTGCCTCGAGCTGGTAAAAGGAGTTCTCGAGCTAAAGCAAACCCATCCAGCAAGAATGAAGGCGAGATTGACAACTTAACATTGAAAAATTAGGAAAAACAGTGTTCTGTTAGAGTCATGAGGGAAAAGTCAATCACAGGCTCTAAAATCAGGCACCTATCCTTGATCTTCATAAAGGAACATAAATTAAAAAAATAAAAAAATCAAATCAAAGGGCTTTACTAAGACCTTATCAGGCCAATCATTAAATATAATGCCCTCTCTGATATGTATCTGTCCAGACATATGCAACAATTGGAACATCCACAGAGATACCTTACTAAAAGGATACAAGGCTTAAACAACATGTCCTACATGGACTGATTCAAAGCCCTTTCACTATACTCTTTATCCTACAGACTGCTAAGAGGTGACCTGTGTCTGGCATATACGGAATCCTAAGACCCATTACTGATGGATTTACTGAACATCAGCAAGTCAAAAGGCATCAGAAATACTCAGTCTAGGGAATCTAAACCTCTTCTGCAACATCAAAAGAATTGTTTGGAGTGGCAGGTATATCTTGCAGAGGATGTCGCTACTGTGGAACAGACTCCCCACTCATATAAATAAAGTTCATACCTGTCCATATTCAAGTGCAACTTAGATCTGTGGATGGGAACCAGAAAATTTACCCCAGAACTGCCCTCTGTACTACAACTCATAAACACTTTATCCCATGCATGGGGTCCCTTGAATTATCTATGATCAGTTATTCCCATTAGGAGTAACATATAGTTAATGACCACAGGAAGTGTAAGGCTAATCTATAACCAAATGGAATAGTTTATTTTGAGCATAAAAAGGGAAACTGAGCAGGCTAGACATAACTGTAAAGCAAATGGAGTAACTGACACACCAGGGTACTATGGAAGTAACTAACAAAAGCTAGTTATTTCCGTAAAGCCCAAAGTTAGAGCCCAGTGGCCTCATGGGATACTGTCCAAGGTTTCAGGAAAGGAAGGGACAAGCTAACACTTTCAAAGATTACTTAACTATCCCAAAGAGAAACAGGAAGCACTAGGGGACTTTAAAGCAGCAGATACAAACCCTACACATAAGGAGACTCAAAGAACCTAGTATCAGTGCTGGGAAGCTACAGATGGAAAAGATCATCAAAGAAAAATATGTGGGTTTCTTAAGGTTAAGTAGACTGATGGATCCTCAACAACAGGGATTCATGAGCAGGAGACCTTGCTAGCTGAATGTGATGTTGCCTTTGACTTTAGTAAGGTGTTTCATACTGTACTGCACAAAATGACCAATGAGGAGATTACAAGGGCACTTTGTGCACTCAAGGATTACATGGCCAAAAATATAATAAAAGGGGAGTACAAAGGTCAATAGTGGGGAAATATATAATGTTACCACAGACACTCATGACCAGAGGGGTGTCATGAAGACTAAAACCATGTCATTGCATCGTCTCATTACAGACAAGACAAGCAGCAAAGCTGGTGCGCTTACGGATAACGTTATGGAGGGGCAAATAACTCTAGATGGGGTGTCATGCACTTAACAGAATATGAATATATTAGGAAAAAGAAACTGGGGTTCTGTACTAAGAAGCAAAGGAGGGCCTCTATGGCTTCAAGGACTGGTTTCAAACAGAGTGCTGGAAAACAAGAGTCTATACACAGCAATAACACAGAACTAGGAAGCCTAGCACAGCAGTGTGCTGGTCCGCGCCACAGATGTGTTTGGTTGCACTGCAGAAGTATACACTCCAGAGATATGAACGTAATCCCTCCCTTTTGTAAAATAATGATGAACCCATTCTTGGATACTACATTATTCTGCAGTGTTCAGCTCAAGAAGAAGGTCTGACAATGGGGAATAGTGTGAATAACTGCACATGTAATCTGCAGTCCTACAAATGGCAGGTGCTCTTCAATCTGCAGAGTGGACAGACAAGATATAATTTGGCCAGAGTACCTACGGGCAAGACAAATGGGTTAGTCTTACAAGAAAGGACAGAATGAAGAGAAGGAAGGGCTAGTGGAGTAGGTGTAAAAATAGAAACAAGGGCAAACTATTTTACAGAAAGAGCAGTGAATCTCCACATAAAGGTCTGTGGAGCACAATACGATAGAGTGGGTAAAGAAAGAAACTGAATAAGTGTCTGTCTGAAGACTATCCATGGTACTGCACAGACCAAATAAGCTTTTATTGCCTATATCAGCTAACCTGCATGCTCATAATACCACAATTCAAAACAGCTTTAAATGTACATTATTAGTGTTGAAAACAAAGATAAAACAATACCTTTTGCATTCCTCACCTACAAAAATGTGCAGTAGCTGTGAATTAAAACCATTCATAAACAGATCATGTTAGGATAACACGCAAGCCAAAAAAAATCACTAATTCTAGAATTTTTACAACCATACTCCTGTACTCCTCTGAGCTTGAGCTCTACTCTGAAGAGCATCTCCCAAACTATAATGCTTCCAACTTAAGACCTGGCTGAACACCCTATCTTTGGTATGAGTGCAACACAGTATGCTAGACCTTCTAGTTACATTTATTGCTATTACTTAATTTATTACTTTCAAAAATACTTGTGATCAGCTGCCAGAGAGTTTTCAGCTTACAGACACCATCAGTTTGCACTTTTCTAATACGTGTGTGTGTGTGTGTGTGTGTGTGTGTGTGTGTGTGTGTGTGTGTGTGTGTGTGTGATCAGCATTAATTGTATTTCCTGGCTGTAGTCTGGCTTGCTGGTCTGAGTTACTAAAGATCTGCATGTTCAACAGCCAGTATGTTAAAATATATTTTTTTGAGGAAATCTGCATATCGCAGATGACACCCTCATAAGTAGAGGTCTGTAAATATATTTTACAGATACTTCATTGTTTTGCTACAGTTTGTCTGCTTGGTTTCTATATGCACATCTGCTGCGGGCGACTTGTTTGCTTTTTTTTTTTTCAGAGAAATTCTATTATTTTATCAACATATCCTGACCACAAGATGGCACCATAATACCAACAAAACATCCAAATTATTTATTTATTTATTTTAAATTGTATATAGACAGACATTCCAAAATGCCCTGTGGCATTTAGTGTTTTTGACTACTACAATCATACACAGATATTCAGTTTTGTTACTGGCAAAAGACTACCTTTAAAATGTTAGTCACATTTTTTCACATCAAATATATGCAAAAGCCTCATGGGGTACAGGGAAAAAATTTTCATACTACGTATAAAGTTTGCTTCTAATGCAGAAAGCAGCACTCTATTTTATGTTTAATTTTGTTAGTAAGCAAAACAAATAAGTTTCCAAAAATAATGGTAAACATTTCAGAGTACAACACAATCAGAAAACAAATAGCTAAGGACTGTTTCATGTTTGATTTTTATTACTATCACCAAACTTTGATATGGATAATGCATGCACCAAGGAAATAAAACTGTTAATCAAGGTCTGAAATGAATGAAGGCTGTACTTTAGCCATCACTTTTCCATAAAAGATATAACATTACCTCACAAGACTGTACAGTTGTGCAAAATCTTACCATAATAGTGGATGCCCTTCTCTTCAGTGTTGCAGTATTCATTACAGAAGACATGTCCTGCCCTGGGCAGCCCATCGCTCAGCCAGTACAAATAAGCTTAAAAAGAGATCTTGTTTGTACTGTATGTCACATGTATGCTCCCTCCACAGAATGTAGGGCATAAAAGGGACATAAGAACACAACTACCTGGAACTTAATTGCCCCATAACAGAACAGTCGTCATAGGGCAAAGGAGTCCATGCAAACTTAGAAGGAAAAAATGAAGAATAAACAAGAGGGGGTTGGAGGGAGTGAATACTGCAACAGTGAAGAGAAGGACATCTACTGTTATGGTAAGATTTTACACAGCTGTACTAAGTCCTTCTATATCATTGTTGCAGTATTCGTTACAGAAAGGAGAGTAAAAAAGCTCAAGAAACAGAATGGGAGGTGGAAGGCTGATAAGAGCCCTCAACAAACCCACATAAAATGGTTTCAGCAAAACCTATTCTGGCCCTAGAATCCATATCCAACTTATAATGCTTAGTAAAATGCATGCGCTGAAGACTAGCAGTTTCAAGGACGGAATTGGTGTCCATCCCCTTGAAGAAGGCACCAGAAGAGGCAACAGCCCTACTGGAATGAGCTCTAACAGAAGCAGACAGAGATTTGTCATGAAAATAATAAAAGGAAATGGCCTTTACATATCCAGGAGGAGATCGTTTGTTTATAAACAGCCAAACCCAAAGACCTGGGATGAAAGGAAACAAAAAGCTGAGCAGACTTATGAATAGTCCTAGTTTTATCCAAACAGTACCTGAGCTGTCTGTGCAAATCGAAGATATGCAGGACCCACTCAGTAGCAAAGTGAGGAGAACGGAAAAAGGAAGGGAACGACTGATTCAAGGACAACACACTGACTAACTTGGGCATAAAAGAAGGATTAGTACAAAGGGACACCCTGTCCCTGTGAAAAAACAAACAAGGAGGAATAGCCATAAGGCCCTGACACTCAGAAATCCTCCCAGTCGAATTAAGAGCCAGCAGCAAAACAGACTTCCAGGTATAATGTTGCAAAGAAGCAGAATCTGGAGGCTCAAAAGAAGCCCGAGTCATAAATAAAGGTCCCAAGGAGGACGAACAGGCCTTCTTGGAGGCCTAAAATGTAGTACGCCTTTAAGAATTTGCTTGACCTCAAAACAAAAAGTCAAAGCAGGATTCAAGGGCAGACAGGCAGAAATGCCTGAAAAATGGGCCTTTACAAAAGAACAGGCCAAGCCAGACTGGAGCAACTAACACAAATAAGAGGACCACAAGGACCCCCCCACACTGAAAAAAATGGTCCTGGTTATGAGCATGGCACCAGACTGAAAATCTCTTCTATTTTGACATAAAAGATTTTCTGGTTGAGGGTTTCCTTGCTTCCTGTAAAACCCTGAGCATTGTCTTCAGCAAACAGATGCCTGAAAGGGATTAAAACCCTATCGCCCACAATGTCAGCTGCAGAGTGGATACATGGGGATGGATGAATGATCCTCTGTCCTGTGTGAGGGGATCCAAACAGTCAGGTAGCTTGTGATGATTACCCTGGGCCAGATGCATTAAACCAGTGCTGTCTCAGCCAAAAGGGAGTCACTAGCAAGATTTTTGAGGAATCCAACTGAATCTTTTGCAGGACTCTTGGAAGTAGAGGAAGAGGAGGGAAAGGATAAAGAAACCTCCCCTTCCAAGGAAAGGAAAGGGCATCCATCTTCCAGGCCAGATGGCATGGCACTCTGGAACAGAAGACAGGAAGCTGCCTGTTCAGAAGGGAGGCAAAAAGATCTACCTCAGGAATACCACACCAATGGACAATGTCCAGAAACACATCTCTGTGAGGCATCCATTCTTGAGCCTGTGTTTTGAACCTGCGCAGAGAGTCTGCCACAAGATTGTGCTCTGAAGCAATGTATACTGCCTGAAGAGTTAACTGATAACTGACAGCCATATCAGAAGCCTGAAGCTCCATTCTGCAGAGGAGGAAAGATTTCATGGTCCCTGCTTGTTGACATACCACATCACTGTAGTTTTATCTGTGTACGCCTTCAAAGGGCCCAGACACAACATAGGGTGAAAAGCCTGAACAGCCAGAATCACAGCCCTCATCTCTTTGATGCTGATATGGTCTGACTTTTGAAGGGGAGGCCAAAGACCCTGAACTTCAGGTGACCAAGAGATGCTCCCCACTCCATTACCAAAATATTGGTGAATAGCTCCTGAGAAGGGACTGGAGGCTGTAAGGGCCGGCCTGGATTGAGAGCGAACTACTGAATCCACCATTCAAACTCCTTCATGAGACAGGGAAGGAGAGGTACACTGAAATTCAGAGGGTGACGATGCTGCAGCCAAACCAACTTGAGGTACCACTGAAGCTTTCGCACATGCAGTCTGGCAAGAGTAAGCATTGGAATAGAAGAGGTCATGAATTCTAGAGCAAAAAGAAACTCCCTGGCTGGCATGGCGGTCAGGAGAAGAACAGACTGAAAGAAGGATGTCAAGGACAATATCTTTGGAGGCAGAAGAGAGGCAAACATTGGCAATGTCTAAATCCTGCATCCCAGATACACATGATCATGAGAGGGAGTCTGGGTGAACTTTCAGAAGTTGATAGTAAACCCCAGACTTTGAAGAAGAGAGATGGTGAACTGCAGATCCTGCAACAATCAAGTGGGAGAAAGCTCATTAAGCAACAAGTCATCCAGATAAGGAAAAACCTGAATGCCTTGGAACCTGCAGAAAGCAATCACGGGAGCTAACCATTTTGTCAGTACTCCTGGTGCAGTAGAGAGTCCAAAGGGCAAAGTAGAAAACTGAAAATGAGAGGAAGACAAAAGAGAAACATAAAAACTTCCCAAAGATAGGGTGAATAGGGATATGAAGGTAAGCATCTCTCAGATCCAAGGACACCAGAAAAGCCTGGGGGTAATAAAAGAGGCAACAGAGTTTGAAGGGTAAACATATGAAAAGATGGGATCTCAAGAACAGTGTTGAGCCAGAAGAGATCCAAAATAGGTCTCCAAGTGCCCTCCTTTTGAGGAACCAGGAACATCCTGGAATAAAACCCCCCCTTCTCACTTGGGAAGAGGGGACAAGTTGAATAGTCCGTTGGTTCAATAGGGACCCTAGAATCTCTGGGAAATGACAAAATTGCTCTAAAGGAGGTTGAGGAATCCTGGAAAAAAAAGAGGAGAGATTTCCATACCATGATGTAACCCTGACAGATGATAGAACACTAGAGTCTAAAGTGATGAGACACCAATTCGAAAGACAAAGGGATAGATGAAGAGACAAAGGAACCTGGCCTAGAGGTGGGGGGTGAATTGTCAAACAGAAGCAAGCTTATCCGACAAAGGAGGCTTCTGGACCACAGAAATCTGAGAAGCCTTAGCAGAGGGGGCCTGCCGCCCACCCTTCCTGCCCTTAGAGGCTTGGTGGGGTTTCCTATGAACAAAGGCAGACCTAGAAGTATAATTCCTCTGGAATTTAGGGCTAGGAGAGCCAAAATATGTTTAAGGTCTTGGAAAGCTTTACTTTTCTCTTGAAGAGACTTTAACATTTAGCAGCAGCCATCTCAAAAAGATGAGTATTAACCAAAGCAGCATCCAACAACTTGGCCTTAATGTCCTCAGGAAAAGACCGGTGGCGAAGCAAAGAATAATGTCTCATGATGGGCCCAAAAAATGCAGCCTTGGAAGAGGCATCATCAGCATCACAGCTACACTTAATAGAGTGGCGAACCACTTGAGAAGGAGAACCTAAAAAATATAAGGCAGAGGATTTGCCATCAGAATCAGGGAGGGCAGAGATAACCTGACAAGCCTGAGCAATCAAGACTAGAGCATACTTGCTCATGTGGATCTGGTAATTAATAGTCTTAAGGGCCAAAGGAGAACAGTGTAAATTTTCTTGCCGATCATCTCCAGTGCCTTGCTATCCTTATCAGAAGGCAAAAGTTTAGAAGGTTTGTCAGAAGAGACTGACACCACAGAGGGATCAGCAGAAGGACATTTAAACAAAAACAGGTTCTATAACATTCCTGAGGATTGCCTATCAAGTTTCTTAGGAGCAGGAGGCTGAGAATCAGGAGACTTGTAAGCAGCAATGAAAGTATCTAACAATGCAGCCAACAGAGGAGGAACTGCTGATGGTTTAGGAGTATCCACCTGAAGCAACTCATAATATCTTCTCTGAATATTAGACACTTGAGAAGAATCCCACTTAAAGAATTCCATCATCCTAGCAATTCTGCCCCCAAAGGACAACGCTTTGAAAGGAGACTCAGGGCTAACAGACTCCTCTTCATCAGAACCATAAGCCAAAGGTGAAGGCATCTGTGAAGAGTGGGACAAACAACCCTCACCAGACATCTGGTTCTCTAAACCATTTAGAAGGAGTAGATGACCAAAGAGGAGTGGATACTGAAACCCCTTGAAGAGGCTTTAGAGCCATTAAGGCAGAGAACAAACCCTGAGTAAACTCTTGCCATTCCCTTTGAGGATCCATAGGACAGACCGAACATACTTCAGTTTTTGTCTTTTCTTAGAAGGGACATCAGCCCTAACAAATACCAGAGGTTCTGACCCTTGGCGAGATTTGAGAAGAAAACCTGGAACTTCCTCCCTAACAAATATCTCCAGAACTCTTGTAGGACCCTCCAAGATAATCAACAGTGGCTCCACCTTGATGCTTGGAGCAAACACCTGCAAAGCCTCAGAGGACATCCAAAAAGACAGATACATGCTGGCCTCTGGCGGGTTACAGCAGAGAAATCCCATATAAACATTGAACAACCTCCAGAGCTATTACCTACTTCTAGAGGGACATGAAGTGGAGATTGGACAGCTAAAGAATCTGGCCAAGTCTTCCTGGCCTTCTTCTTAACTAGCGGGAATATCTTGGGGTTAAAAGTTCTGCCATGGTATCAAAGGGTAACTGTCTAAGCAGCTGATTTTCAAGATAAATGGCTAGGGAAGATAAATGGCTTTGGAGTGTCTTAGGCACAAATGCTTTACAAATACTGCAAGAGATATGGTCGTGGGAAGTGCCAAAACTAATAAAAAAATACACTGTGACAATCCTTATGGTAGAATCTGCCTCCCTCACTGATATTTTCCCCTCTTGGATGACATGAACTCTAGGTAGTGATATAAAATACAAGACTAATAAACTAAAATAAAACATAAAATAACCCCAACAAGGCACTTATCTGGTGTTGCTAAATATTCAGTACAGCAACAAAGCATTCAAACCACCTGGCAAAAATGGCGTTCAAACAGGCAGCAAAAGAAGTTCTAGTAGTTGTGTCCATACATCTCTTTTATGCCCTACGTTCTGTGAGGGGAGCATATATGTGGCATGCGGCACAAACAAGATATCTTTTAAGCTTATTTATGCAGGCCGAGCGATGGGCTACCCAGGCTGGGACATCCCTTCTGTAACAAATACCTGTAACAGTGATATAGAAGGACATCTGCTGATATCAAACATTAGTTCTTAACTGCAAAAAATCTGACTTATGATCTCCAGTCAAAACATATTGCTATGTGTACTGACCTTGTGATGCAGAGGGAAGTCTTGATTTCACCCATATAACCCTGCGTGGATGACTGACCCAGGAGCTAAAGAAGCCAACAAAGGAGGCTAGATAAGAACATTTGAAGTTAACATGCTGAGGGCAGTGGGGCAATCCAGCTAACTGAAGTGCCAGCACTGCAACCCCATGTTCATAAGGTGGTTTTCATTGCATGTGTGTGGAAGCATGTGCATGTATGCTAGAAACCAGTGCAGGTCCCTACATAAAGAAATAAACATGTCTGCCACCAAGGTGGAGTTTAAGGATCTACTACAAAAAAAAACAAAAAAAAACACTGCCCTCCTCTGCTGCCCAGATGCCATCCTCATTTGGTGGCTCTTGACCCTGCAAATGGTTGACAAAATCTCTCAATATTAGTAGAAGGGTGCTACTAGTTGACGAGCATGTGGAGGGTGCTGAAAAAATGCTTTGTAGAGAACTAAAAAAAAAAAAAACCATAATCAAGGGAAACTGTATTCATAGAACAGTACCACAGACTGTTTCTCTGTTTTACTTAAGTCTCACAGATTTTGCTGGGGAAGATCTTCATAGAATTACAGATTTTCCTGTTTAAAAACAGCCACAGGTTTCCAACAAACACACAGAAAAGATTTGTGTTATTCATAATAAGTTAACCCTGTTACTCCTTTGTGAAGCAAAAAACAGTACGGAAGGGATAAAGAGGTAGTTGTGGAGTTTTAAGCGTGAATCTTTAGGAAAACTTTAATACAGATGTAGAGCTGTCCCAGCTGTAGGCATTACATCTCAGGGTAGATTTGCCAAACAGTTACAATAGTCATCTATCACCCAGGAATTTAATGGGAAATGGATAGAAAAAGACGCAAAAAAAAAAAAAAAAAAAAAAAAGATGCTGAAATAATACTTTTGTTCACTATTCACAAAGGTAGATAAGCAGCATTTACCAAAATCAATAAGCACTTAGTATACAGGATAAAACCATGATCTTGAGTCTTTCAGAGAGTGAGATGTCTAAAAGAACTGAGAAAACTAAAGAGACACAAAATAAAAAAGTCAAGGAATGCTAACAGATGCATGAATATTTCAAGTCTATGCTGGCTCAACAGTGTCCCTTAAGTTGAGATACAATATATTGTGCTGAGGAATTATCATGCACTGATCCTTCGGAAAAGAAGACAAACATTGAAACCAGCTTTTTCTGTGTGGGATGGGCTGTGGCCATCTCCCCTATACCCATTTTGAAATATACTAACTAAGAATCACACAACAGTGGTGGAAAAGAACAAACTTCCTTACCCTTCCATTACCTGATCTCATTAAATAGCACAGTAAATAACAACCTGCAGCTAAGTGTCATGTTTAATCATAGCCTCACCGCAAGCTTCATAACCACTGAGTGGCGCACAGCTACAGTTATCCCACTCCACAAGGGGGGATCCACCCTGGATCATGGGAACTACAGCCCCATCTGTCGAGCCTAATCTGCAAGGCCATGGAACGTATTATCATGGAACTTATAAATAAAGACATTGGCAACCTTCAAACACTGGACCCCACACAGTTTGGGTTCATGAAGGGCCGATCTTGTCTCCTGAACCTGACTGACTTCTTCGAATCAGTCTCCAGAGCCGTGGACAAGGGTAAGGTGGACCACACAGCCTATCTGGACTTCGCCAAGGCCTTCGACACCATCCCTCACTCTGGAATCATAGATAAACCTACTAAGCTGGGCATTATTCCCTATGTCAGTCAATGGGTTGCCAACTGGCTTACTGGCAGAACCCACACTGTAAAAGTAGCCAACTCCAAATGCAGCTCCAGACAAGTGGAGTACCTCAGCATTCAGTCCTAGGACCACTCTCGTTTGGCATTTACTTCCCTGAAGTACAGGCCAACACTAATGGACTATGGCTAACAAACTTCGCAGATGACTGCAAACTGGGAGCCATTATTGAATCCCCAAATGATGTGGATATTCTACAAAAGGGCCTTACAGAAACAGATGCTTGGTGCCAGAGCCATGGGCTCAGGCTCAATGCCAAGATATGTATAGTTATTCCCTTTGGGAAAAAACAGGTACCCGTGAATTACCACATAGGTGGCAGTTCACTAAACACTGAAAGTGTGATAAGAGACTTAGGGACACAGGTGGACAGTGGTCTCACCTTTGATAACCACATCGCCACAACAGTCAGGAAATCCTTCTATGTGGTACGCTTCATCACTAAGGGCTTTTCATCCAGAAAAAAGGAGGTAATTTTCCCACTGTTCTCATCCCTCATTAGACCCATTATAGAATCCAACGCCCTGTTTGGTATGTACCTCTCAAGACATTTGCAACAACTGGAAAGGCCACAGAAATACCTCACTAAAAGAATCACAGGCCTAAAGCAGATGCCCTATGCTGACGGTCTAAAAAAAACTCCACCTATACTCTGTCGCATATCGTCTACTCAGAGGCAATCTCTGCTTAACATACAAGGCCATGTCAAACCCAGAGCTGTTGGACATGGTACACTTAAAGAAATCCCAATCCCTCAGAGACACACGCTCCAGGGATCTAAACCTTGTCATCACAATGAACAAAACATGCTGGAGGGATAGGTTCCTGACCCAGGGACTCCCCAGACTCTGGAATAGACTGCCCATACATGTCAAGCAGAGCACCTCTTTCGCTCTCTTCAAAAAGCCACAAGTGCATCTTCTCTGGTCTCTTTTGGCAATAGCAAGAAAAATTATCACTTCAAACTGGAAAACCAAAATAAATGTATCTTTTACTGAATTTACATTATTGGCCAAAACAGTATGTAATAGAGAACTTTTAACTCTTGCCTTTAGAACAACAAGAATGACACACAGAAAGTTATCCTGGATGAAACTAAAAAAGTTATTACATAAAATGTAATGATTTCAAACAGAATAGACTAATGTTATGAGCATTTCTTTTGTATATAGTTTTTAATATTTAGTGTTATGTTTATGTATAATTATTTGCATGGTATAAGAAGTTCATGATTTATGAAAAATTAATAAAAAGAAAGTTTAAGAAAAAAAAGGAACCTCGATGATTGGATGAGAGATAGGAAATTCACCCCGGGGATCATGTCAGTCGCCCTGCTAGACAGGGGTTCAGGGAAGTAAATACTGTGGGAAGAAATAGCCAAGGAATTGTTATGGCTAGGCTTGTATAGGCCCTATGGCCGATAGCCTAGTACAAACCTATGAACCTATGGCACAGAGGGCTAAAGCCCTGATCACTTCCAGGAGACCTGGGTTGATAAAGCTGCTCAAGTGGTGGACATTGCAGGCAGGCAAGATGGGTGCACCATCCTGGAGGGTGGGGTGCAATCTCAGATAAACTACTGTGTTAAACCTGTGGCACAGGCCAGAAAATTGCTGGGTGTGCTGTACTGGGGGCCCAAAACTGAGGTGCACACAGAGAAGCATAGCTAAAATACTGGGGAGCCCATTGCACACAAATTCCAGGGAATGAGTTAAGACTGCACAAGGGTTGTGGTCTAAGTTTTAGAAAAGTACAGTTTTGTACCCACCATAAATGTAGATGTTCGAGTGTAAACACTGCTGCAGTCATTACACTTGGGTTATCCTGCCGTCAGGAAGTTCCCCAGTCGGCCTGAGTTCCAAAGTCTTGGTCCGGCGTCGGTTGCTGTCGCTTCCTCCCTGACGTCAGTGCGACAGGGGTATATAAGATGCAGCCGACGCCATTTTCTTTAGTTTTTCTTGCTCCAGATGTCAGGTGCCCCCAAATAGGTAGGCAATTCAAATTGCTAGTAAAGTACACAAAAGAAAAGCAAACAACAATTTTCAGTTACCAGCAAATACTCCCCATAGGTAGTAAAGGGTAGAAGTCCTAGGTACGTAACAGCAAGTAAGAGGGGAAGGAGGGATAACCTGGACTGCAGCAGTGTATACACTCGAACATCTACATTTATGGTAGGTACAAAACTGTACTATGTTCATCGTGTTACACTGCTGCAGTCATTACACTTGGGAGGAATCCCAAAGCTGAGGTAGGGTGGCTGGTTCTATAAGGCATTAGGGGTGGCTATAAGGCCCTGCAGCACAGCAGTGGTGAAGCCAGCTCTGGATTTGGAGTATAAAGGCAAATGGTAATGCTTGGTGAAGGTATGCACAGAACTCCATGTTGCTGCTTCCAAAATATCCTTGGTAAGTACTCCTCTGAGGTAGGCAGTTGAAGTGGCTGTTGCCCTGGTGGAGTGAGATCTAATGCTGCTAGGTACAGGTTTTCCATGGTGTGTATAGCAGAAACGTACACAATGTCCTATCCATTTTGAAATAGTCTGTTTTGAAATGGCTTTTCCCCGTGCTCCTGCAGCATATGCTACCAATAATTGCTCAGATTTTCTGAAAGCTTTGGTTTTGTCCAAGTAGAAGCGTAACTGCCTGTGAATGTCCAAATAATGTAGTAGTCTCTCCCCTTTGTTCTGTGGTTTTGCATAAAAAGTTGGCAAGTGAATAGTTTGGTTTAGAGCCACACTTGATACCACCTTTGGCATAAACATAGGGTTAGTTCTTAAAGAGACCCTGTCCTGGTGGAAAATGAGGAAAGTTTCCACTGCCATTAGTGCCTATAATTCTGAAACTCTTTGTGCTGATGTTATTGCCAGTAGCAGAGCAGTTTTCCAAGAGATATATTTTAATTCTGCTGTGTTAGCTGGCTCAAAAGGAGGTAAAGTTAATTTTTCCAAAACAAAGTTGAGGTCCCAAGTTGTTTTAGGTGCTCTACGGGGCAGTCTTGATTTTTTAGCCCCTCTGAGGTACTGTTTGAGCAAAGGATTAGAGAAAATTGGTGGATCCGTGTTGTAATGAGCAGAAATGGCAGAGACGTGGATCTTGATGGATGAGAAGGAGAGGCCCTTGTCCAGCATCTCAGTTAAATATTGAAGTATCTGAGGAATGTTTGGGACAAGAGGGTCAAGGCTGTGCGCCTGGTTCCAGACACAGAATCTCTTCCATTTATCTGAATAGGCTTTCTTGGTGCTAGGCCTTCTGGCCTCCAGAATGACATCCATAACAGCTTTGGAGAGAGGCATTGCTTGCTTGACTAAGGAATTTTCCATGCAGCTAGGTTTAAGGTCTTTAGCTGGCTGTGAAGTATCTGATTGTTGTGCTGTGTCAGCAAATGTGGGATTTGAGGCAAAATCCAGGGTGGTTCTTGTGCTAAGTTCTTTAAGACTGGGTACCAGTGCTGGCGTGGCCAGTCTGGTGCAATCAGGATCATCTTTGGCTCTTCTTGCCTGGCTTTTATGAGTACCTTTGGAAGGAGAGGTAAAGGTGGGAAAGCGTATACTTGCAGGTTTTTCCAGCTGAATGAAAGGGCATCCACTTTCCATACTTGTGGATAGTAACTCCTTGTGCAGAATTTCTGTAGTTGGCAGTTCATTGGGGATGCAAACAGATCTATGTCTGGGCTCCACCATTTTTGTGTTACCATTCTGAATATTTGTGGATTCAATTCCCATTCGTGGGGATCCATGATGTTTCGTCTGCCAGTGTGTTTTTCTCTCCTGGCAGGAATTGTGCTTGCAGATGAACTTGGTAGTCTAGAGCTGTGTTCCACAAGGTCATGGCTTGTCTGCAGAGGGGGTAGGAGTGTGTGCCCCCTTGCTTGTTTATGTACCACATCACTGTGGTGTTGTCTGTCTTTAGTAGTAGCTGTCCTGGATGCAGCAGGTCCTGGAAAGCTATAATTGCATTTTGTACAGCTAGCATCTCTTTTTGATTGATGTGGAGATGTCTTTGCTCTGTGGGCCACTCGCCTTGAATACATTTTCTTGCCATGTGTGCTCCCCAGGCATAATCCGATGCATCTGTTGTCAGTGTTTGCCTGGCTGTGGGTTGAGTAAAAGGCTGTCCCTTGTTGAGGTGACAAGCTTGAGCCCACCATCGAAACTCCTGTTGAAGGCAAGGAATTAGTGGTATAACTGTTTCCAAACTTTGACAGTGTTGAGACCATACACTCTTTAGGTACCATTGTAGTTTCCTCATATGCAGTCTGGCATATGGAATTAGTAGTATGCAAAATGCCATGTAGCCCAAGGCCTGCAGAATTTTTCTTGCAGGGAGTTGGTTCTTTGTTGACATCAACTGAAAGTATTCAGTCAGTTGTCCTTGCTTGTCTGGAGTGAGATAAGCCATCTGGGCCGTTGTGTTCAAGCTGGCACCCAGGAATATTATCTCTTGTGAGGGCACTAGTTTTGATTTCTTTTCGTTTACTGTGTACCCCAGGCAACTTAATAACTTTTTTATGAACGCCAGATGCTTTAGAAGAATGTCTTTGCTCTCTGCTTGAATCAGGCAGTCGTCCAGGTATGGATAAATTTGAATTCCTTTTTGTCTGCAAAATGCAATTACTGGTGCCAGGCACTTTGTGAAGACCCTGGGCGCAGTAGATAAGCCAAAGGGCAGTGCAGAGAATTGATAGTGCATTGAACCTGCTATGAATCTTAGGTATCTTCTGCAGTTTTGTCTGATAGGGACATGCAGGTATGCCTCTGAGGTCCAAAGACACGAGCCAAGCTTTCTTGCCCAGTATGGGAAGAAGCTGCTGTAGTGTCAACATTTTGAATTTTGGAACATCCAGGTAAGTGTTTAGAGAAGAAAGATCCAGAATGGGTCTCCAGGCTTTGTCCTTTCTGGGAACCAGAAAGAGTCTTGAGTAAAATCCTTGTCCTTGCTCCTGTGGTGGTACCTTCTGAATAGCTCTCATGTCCATGAGTGCTGTAATTTGTTTTTGAGCCTCTGCCCATTGATTTGGTGGCAGATTTGGCGTTCCTTTTAACCTTGGCAGAGTGTGAAAGTAGAACCTGTAACCTTGAGATACAATGTTGAGAACCCATTTGTCTTTGGTGATGTAATGCCAATTGTGATAGAAAAGTGCCAGTTTTCCTCCTAAGGGGGCTGCCAAGAGAGAGTTGTTTGGCAGCTGTAGTGGGAAGTCATTGAGGCTGCTTTTTATATGTTTGGGGCCTGTCTTCCCCTTCTTTCTTCCCTGGTGTACCCCATTGTTGAGGCTTGTAAGGACCTTGTGCTTGACCTCTACCTCTTGGACGTCTGTATCTGCCCCTTTGAGGTCTGTCTGTGACTGGAAAGGACCAATTCTTTGTTGGCCAATTTCTGCTAAAACAAGGAGGCTGAACCTGTAAGAAATCCTTCACCGTTTGCATAGATTTTGCCTTATCCTCCATCTTCTTTAATACCGCCTCTGACTTAACTCCAAACAACACATCCCGCTGCAAAGGTGCATCCAATAATTTTGCCTTAACATGATCTGGTAGCGTATGTTCTATTAACCAAGCATGTCTTCTAATGACAGAGCCTGTAACTGCTACTCTACAGGAGGCCTCTAAAGAATCAAAACCACATTGCAAAGTATGTTTTCCCACTTGTTCAGCTGCATGCAATAAATCCTGCATTTCTTTAAAATTAGGAGGACCTGAATCTGGAAGCATCTTTTGTTTCAACTGAGACATCAAAAATTGCTGATATTTTAGCATGTGAAACTGGCAATTTAAGGCTCTCATTGCTAAAGTTGCAGATGTATATACTTTCTTTCCCCGTCTGTCTAATGCTGTGGAATCTCTTTCAGAGGGAACTGGGTATTTTGCTGATGAGGCCTTAACACCTTTGGGTCCCTGAGAAATAGTTTCAGGGTCAGCAACAGGGCTTTTATACAGAAATTTGTGAGAGTCTAGGACTCTGTAATATCTATCAGGTTTAATTGGGGCTGGAGGTAAGGAGTCAGGTTTTAAGCTGGATTCAGTGCACACATCATCCACAATATCTAACACTGGGGGAACAGCAAGGGGTCTGTGTTGAGGTAATAAAAGGAAGTCTCTGAGCCTTTTCTTGGATTCTGAGTAATCCTGGCCTTCCCAATGGAAATGCTCCCTCATGGTATGTAAGGTCTCCCCAAAGGAGTAGTCCTCAGGCGGAGAGGCTGATGGAATTGATTCCTCAGCATCAGAATCCTCATAAGGGGGTAAAGAATATCCTAGGTCTGAGGATGAATCTAAAGAAATGGACACCTGGTTGGAAGATTCATAGTCTGCATCCTGTCTGGGCCTTTTATCAGGTGGGGGATGGGACCCCCTGATCAGGGTGATTAGGTCTTCGGCCATTTTGAGCATTTGTTTCTTAGGCATGGAGGCCTGACCTGGAGAATGCTGTATCTGTTTCTTTGTTTTTAAGGGGGGCTTAGACTTAGCAGAGGCTTTAATGGTTAACTGGGTAGGTCTGAAAACACCCTATGAAGCTGTGGATTGTTCAGCTACTTTGGTTCACTCTGAAGGATTAGTTTCGGTAGGCTGTAACCCTTGTGCATCCAAAGGCCCAGCCAGCTCCACGTGGGAGTCGGAGGCGGTCTGTGGAAGCGGTCGTCAGGGGCTGCGTAGGCGCCTTGCTGAAAACTGGAGAACCAGCGACTGGCCTAGAAGAGGCCTCGTCGTCAGTTTCGGGCCTCGGATGCCGGTCCTTGTCTTTGCGCTTTTTATGTATTCCAGTCGTCGGAAGTTCCGACAGCATGGTGTAATTAAATTTTCTGCCAAAATAATGTCGGGCAAAATCAAACCGACGTTTAATAGTGCGCTTGTTAAATCTAGCACAAAACTGACAACCAGTGACGTCGTGGTCTGGGCCTAGGCATGGGATACAATAGGAATGGAAATCCTTATGAGGTATTTGCTTCCCACAAGAAATACAGTTATTAACTTTTACTGACATCGGTCTGAGGCAAGAAAAAGTTTCCCCAACGGGGTACTTAGCTTTGTAGAAGACTTTGGTTCTGGATTCGGAATGAAAATCTCAGGAGTCGGCCGACCAGCACTTGCGAATTGCTTTTGCTTTGGGCACCGCACGGCAAGAAAGACAGAAGAAAATGGCGTTGGCTGCATCTTATATACCCCTGTCGCACTGATGTCAGGGAGGAGGTGACAGCAACCGACGCTGGACCAATACTTTGGAACTCAGGCCGACTGGGGAACTGCCTGACGGCAGGATAACCCAAGTGTAATGACTGCAGCAGTGTAACACGATGAACATCAACAAAAGCACCACCTTAAAAATTAATACGAATGTTCATGTTTTAATGACATTGGTTGAGCCCTGAGCCCTATTACCTAAAACGTAACCTGAATTACACATTCCTTTCTTAATCAAGTTATTCCACGTTAAACTATACGTAATGCTCATCTTTGTCTGTGCATAATTACAAACTATATGTTTCTCATACATTTTTGCTGCCTTACTGCCCATGTTGGGGCTGGAAAATGTCTTGTACCAGATCTCTAGCTCAACTGACAAACTTCAAATAAATAAAATACTAGACTTAACAGTCTTAGGCAGCAGTGTAACACAGCCTCAGGTTCCATGATCTCTTTACTGGCTCCAGACACTGGTTAGTTTTAGCCTAGGGGAGGCTAAGGCAAGTGTAGTAACACTAGTGGATGACAGAAAGTCCTGGAACTATCCAAATCGTTAGTTGTGGGGACCAAAAAAAAATGAAAAAATAGCACAGCAAGAAAAATAGTTAAAACATAAAAAGCATTTTTTTGCAGCGAGGCTTGCACACACCTGTGTACTTCTAAACATATTAACTCCTGAAATCAAACAACAGTAGTGAAATGAATAACCTTCCATGTGGCACTATTACCTGATCCTGATGAATCACACAGGTGTAATACAGTTCAGTTGTGAAGAAACAGGTATTTGACAAATAAAAGCTATTAAATCAAGTATCGACAGAAGTATGATCACGGTACTAAGGACTCATTTATTACCATATCTGGAGATCTTTGACAGGGCACTCTGCAGTGGGTGAAACACTTGGGTACTCAAATAGCTAGTTCTAGAAATCAGAAACTGCTTTACTTGAAAGACGTATAATATCCACCCCCCCTTAGGCCTACATTGACTGTCCCTGTGTTGAAGATAAGGAGTATATGCAGCCCCAGAATCCCTAGTTCTTGACACTCATTTCAACAGGTAAGAATGCCACTGAGATACTATGTTAGTTAACGAAACTATAAACCTGTAAATTATGTTCAGAAGTTGTCCTGCAGTTCTTGTACTGTAGCTGAAACATCACAAGTAGAGATTGGGGATACAGAAATAAAGCGAACAGTTCCTGAAGCTTAGATAAGATGGTGAGCAATCATACTTCACAGGCCCTTTAAAGTGGATGAAGGACTTTGCTGGTATACCTAGAAGTGTCCCCAAAACTTCACAAAGAAGAGTGGAATGATCCTGAAAAGTACAACATGTACATCAGGGAATGACACTATTCACCACGCTTGCAGGATACTGCTCCTGGAGTAACAGTTCAGGCTGCAGTGTGTAGTAAAGAAGCAGAAATGTTTGCTATGGATTCCTTCCTATTAAAATCAATATAGTTATCCACTTTGCACCCCAAGGAATGTCTGATGACTGCAATCACTAACAACTGGTTAGACTTATACAATGTAGCTGATCATTCTGAACAAGGTCTATGCAGCAATTGTAAAACCTTCCCTCCTATGGAGAAAGGGGACAAAAAAATTGGACTTACTTTGTTAAGGGATTCAACATAAGGCACACCTAATCCTTTTGGGACATTAGAGAGGGATCTACACAAAACGAGAAGCTCAGTTACTCACAAAGCAGCAATAATGGCTATTAGGAATAGCATCTTAATACTCAAGCATTGGGATTGCTAAATCAGAGAGCTTAAAAGGCAGATGCAACCACATGCTAAGTATGAAATCCATATCTCAGGATGAACGCCGTCACAGACTGGAGAGGAAAAATCAAAACCTGCTTAACAAGCTTTGTGCTACACCAAAGTTTTGCCATCAGCTAAAACACAATAACAGAAGATGTCAGGAATCTGCACTACAAAGATGAAATAAGTAAGGCTTAGAAGATGAAACAAAATAGGCAAGAGAAAACTAAACATGCATTTTCTGAGGTAAAAGAGGTCTATTTTTTAAGTGTAATCAATGACCTTTTCTCCCAGAATTTCCCATTTTAGAAAGAATTAGCAATGAAAGAGTAAAACTGTGAGCCAAAATCAGGGACAGTTGAGAGGTACTGGAAGTTCAGCCTCCCCAAAAACAGTTCTGCAAATTCTGTTTTGATTGATACATGGCTCACACTTGCCTATCAGTTTAAATTACATGGAACCAGACCTTTCAGGGCTACTAAGAGGTGAAGACAGTGAGCCCACTCACAGAATTCTACAAGGATTTGTGCCAACAGATAAGGGAACAGAAAAATAGGAAAAAACAAGTAATCCCCATGGTATCCCTGAAGTCTCAAAACAACCCACTAAAGTGTAATGGGTCTAAAAACAAAACAGTGTAAGAAACTTCTCTGTGTGGAAGATTTTCAGTCCATATATTTCTAGTTAATCACTGTATATTAATCAGATCAGACAATAGTAGTAGAAGTAGCGAATTATGTTCGCTACTTCTACTACTATTGTCTGATCTGATTAATATACAGTGAAAATCTTCCACACAGAGGAATAGAAAAATAGCAGACGCAATGCAGAATTTCCCCCACCTTTCTGCATGATGTGTCTATAGCCCATTCCTCAATGGACGTCCTATTGGGGATAGCAGAACTAGCATACCAATGTATTCTTTATACTGCAGTGGTGGTGCTGCGATAGTGTTGTCGCCTCACAGTAAGACGTTGTCCCGTTTGATTCTCAACTAGAGCGTCTTCTGTGTGGAGACATGCGTGAATGGGCGTACCTTCGTTGAAGGTTGTGTGTCAGGGCTGGCAACTCAGCACGTAAAAATCTACTGCCAATCATTAGTAGACCGGAGTTCCGCTGTGGTGACCTCTAACCGGGAAAAGCCGAATGACACAACATACAGCAAACAGGTGTCTCTCTCTAGAGTGACCTACCACTGGAAAACAGCCAGACAGTTTTTAATATAAAGCTTCAAGTGGGTGGAATGAGGCTGGTGAGATGACTTACATGGCTTCCTCAGAAGTTGGTTCTTTTAGTGGTCCACTCCTAATGTGGACTGCTTCTCTGCATATTAAGTAACAACTGTGTTTCCTTCAGCTTGTTCAGGTACCACACCAAAAGCCACATTGTCTGATTTTATTAGGACAGGTTTGGGCTTCAAAAAGATCTCCTAAAGGTTTCCAAGTCAGGAACACATTCCTGAGTTCAAAAAGGTTTACTACAGTGAAACCTTCCCAGCTTACCCCAACAGCTCCTAATCAAGGGAGATCCAAAGCAAATTTCTAACCTCTAGAAGCCACGTTTTAGGTGAAACTAAGTCTACCAGTGGGATGAAGGAAAAGCTGTCTCCAGACAGGACAATGACAGACAGTCTTACTGAAGGAGCAGATTTGAAAAGGAATAAATCTGCAGTCACTGGAAGCAAACTATAAAGTGTAGGAATCAAAGGTGCATATGCACTGGTGAACGTTGAAAACTTACACTGCCATCAGCCACAACAGCCACACAAAAAGCTGAACCCACCTTTGTTATGCCACCCCAGAAGCCAGATCTAACATCTCATGGTATCTCTCTGATGGAAGTAAGGCACAAATCTGGAGAGTGTCCAGAATTGCATGATGAAAAGGATCATTCTGGGTCTTTTCCCAGATGATGGTGACCTCAGCCAAGAGGTTCCAGTCAGAGGAAGGCTGATGCTAGAGCCAACCTTGGATATCTTTGGCGTGGGGAAGACCAGCAATCATTCATTTACAGAAGGGAGCAGCAGAAGGATGATCCCCTGATAAGCCTTTGCCACAACAACGAAAACGCAAGAATAATGGCAGTGTGTGTGTGTGTGTGTGTGTGTGTGTGTGTGTGTGTGTGTGTGTGTGTGTGTGTGTGTGTGTGTGTGTGTGTGTGTGTCTGTGCATGCGTGTATACCTATCAACAAATCTTGAAACTCTGCAGCAAGAAATAATGAAACAGATGAGTCAACAAAGCACAAGGTCACCTTTAAAATACACAAAATGAACTCAGACCCCCAAATCTGTAATTGTACTGACTTTGAGACCACACAATCCTTTGAGTAAAAAGAAACTTTCTTGCTATATAAACAGATCTACGATCTCACTCATGTCAGTGCATATCCTTCTACTCAAAACTGGAGTCAGTTAAACATGACTGACTATTCCCATTTATGTTGCTGTGATCAAACACAGGTTAATCTGGGGAGAACAAAAAAGTATACCAACTGTTTTGATCAAATGGCAAAATCTGCTGGGAACTGTCTGAAAGATCAAATTAGTGGTTACGTGTGTCTGTCAAAGTAACCATCTTTAGTGTGCTTGCAGAGGACAAAAAAAGTGTTAACTGGTAGGTAACACTTTCTGTTGCAGAACTTACTGACAAATCACATCTATCCATTTCAGACAGACTACAAGTTCCAAAACACAATTCTGCTGTTTAATATGTTTTTTGCTTAAGAATTTCAAAGACAGACTGTGGCTTTTGTCAGTGTATAAAATGCTAAAGGGCTTCATGTAAATTAATGAACTAAAACTTGACCAGAATCAAATAAATTCTATATGTATTTAGCTAATCCTGACATCAGTACTATCTAGAAGCTTTGATATTTATTTATTTGTTTACTGGGAAAGTCCAACTGGGCAAAATGTCCTTTTTCAGCGGAGGCACAAGGAGAAAAGCTCCAAATTTATAAATAACCGTAAGATACACATACAACGTACAGATACAAATATTGATTCAATACTGGCAGCCATATTTAAAGGAGTGGTGGTGCTGCGGTAGTGTTGTCGCCTCATAGCAAGACGCTGTCCCATTCGATTCTCAGCTAGAACGTCTTCTGTGTGGAGGCATACGTGAATGGGGCGTGCCTTCGTTGAAGGTTGTGTGTCAGGGCTGGTAACCCGGTACGTAAAAATCCACTACCAATCATTAGCGGACCGGAGTTCCGCTGTGGCGACCCCTAACCGGGAAAAGCTGAAAGACACAAAACTGTACTGTGGTCTACCATATTCTTTGATTCATTTATAAATTAAGACAGAACTTCATTTCTGGTGTTTGGATAACAAGCATTCATTCAGTAATCAGGCTGATTTCAACTTTGTGGGAAAAGCCGGGTAATGCAAAATATAACAAATTTACCTTTTAATATTATGCAATTTTGTCCAAAGCACTCTGACGGATACTTCTAAACAGGCTAACCTATACAGAAATACATGCTTTTTTAAACACCTTTATTAAATTATTACTTAAGACACAGGCAAACATACATAAAAACAGAAACAAAACAAAACCATATTCACATTTTTTTTCATTTACATACATTATGCATCATACATTTTTTCTTTGTAACCATCATCAGTCCAACATTATAAAAATTGCTTAATTCCTGCCTTCCTTAAATCTCACTTTTCCTCCTGAGTATTATTCTGCATGTACGGTTCTCCCACAATTTCAATCTATTTCTATGATTTTATACAGAAATACACATTAGTCAAAATTTGTTGGACAAAACAACAGTGCTGCATGACTGTAAACCTTGGTAACTTTATGTTTTATGTTAGATGGTGCTCTCTACAAAGGCTAAGTCAACTTTTTAATGACCGGTACTGATTGTTGGTGGAATACTGGTTACAAGGACAAACAGAACGAGATGGTATCCTTCTTTTGTAAAGTCTGGGAGTACTACAAACCACTGTACTACTTGAAATACTGCTCAGTGGTTTATGAATGGATTAATACAAACCATGGACTATGTGTAAATACTTTCTGAATTTAATCACAGTAGGGCAGGTAATATTTAAGGTCACATACCTGTCTTACATATTCACGTACTGGTTCATAAACTTTCCATCCATCTTCAGAAAATTTTTCTTCATTCAGAAATGCAAAAAATGGCTGTGTGAAAAGAAAAAAACAGATTTATAAAAAGTACTAATAAATTAAGCATTTGCTTTACTAAATAACTAACTTTATAAAACATATTTTCGAGTCATATCTAATTTTTTCAGAATACTACAGTAATACATAAGGACTGTTTTATAAAAGAAACAAACAAAAAAAAAACCCAGCTTACTTCTCATCTACCTAGTTTTGACAGCCAGCTACTAATGAGAACAGCAGACAGCAATGCCATAAAATTCCAAGTAAGTGGTTCATAACATTTTTTTTTTAAAGTACAATTTAAAGAACGTACAGTTGTGTAGACTTACCATAAATGTAAATGATAGAGTGTATTTACTGTTGCAGTCATTACATTAGGGTAATCTGCTGGCAGGTAGCCCTCAGTCGGCTTGAATAACAAAGTCTTGGGTCCTGCGTCGGTTGCTGTCTCCTCTTCCATGACGCCAGGTCATCAGGGGTATAAAACATACAGCTGACGCCATTACATCAGTTTGCAAATACACCAAAAAGGCTTATAAGTGTAGTAAAAGAAATTAGAGGCATAGTAAGGGAAAAAAAACAGGGGGCTGGAGGGAGGGTAACCAGGACTGCAACAGTGAATATACTCGAACATCTACATTTATGGTAAGTGTACACAAATGTACTATGTTCTTCGTGTTTCACTGTTGCAGTCATTACATTTGGGTAGATTCCCAAAGCTATGGATGGGGGGATGGATTTATACAGCATTAGGACAGGCTATAAGGCCCTGCAAAACAGCAGTGGCAAAGCCAGCTCTGGATTTAGAGAAAATTGGTAAATGATAATGTTTGGTGAAAGTATGAACTGAACTCCAGGTAGCAGCTTCTAGAATATCCCTGGTAGGAACACCTCTGAGAAAGGCTGTAGAAGTAGATGCAGCCCTGGTGGAATGGGATCTGATCCCCTGGGGGATAGTTTTTCCATGGTGCTTATAACAGAAACAAATACAATGGCCTATCCATTTCAAAATGGTTTGCTTTGAAATAGCCTTGCCCTCTGCCCCTGAAGCAAATGCTACCAGCAGTTGTTCAGATTTTCTTTGAGATTTAGTCCTGTTCAAGTAAAATCTAAGTTGTCTGTGTACATCCAATGAATGCAGAATCCACTCTCCCTTGTTCTGTGGATTGGGAAAGAAAGTTGGCAAATGAATGGTCTGATTAAGAGCCACCTTGGGCATGAAGGATGGGTTGGTCCTGAGAGATACCCTGTCCGCATGAAAAATGATAAAAGGCTCCACTGCCATAAGTGCCTGTAATTCAGAAATCCTTCTAGCTGAAGTCACTACTAAAAAGGAAGGCTGTTTTCTAGGAGAGAAATTTTAAGTCTGCTGTAGCAGCTGGCTCAAAAGGAGGAAGAGTGAGTTTCTCCAATACAAAATTAAGGTCCCAGGCAGGGGTTGGAGCTCTCCTGGATGGTCTCAAGTTTTTGGCCCCTCTGAGATACTGCTTTAGCAGAGGATGAGAGAAGAGGGGAGGGTTCTGTGTTGTAATGAGCTGAAATGGCTGAGGCATGGATTTTTATGAAAGAAAAAGACAGGCCCTTGTGAAGCATCTCAGTTAAGGATTGCAAAATCTGAGGAATGCTGGCCATTGCTGTGCTTATCCCTTGAGATTGATTCCAGACACAGAATCGTTTCCATTTGTCAGCATAAGATTTTCTAGTACTGGGTCTTCTCACCTCCAAAATGACATCCATCACAGGTTTGCTGAGAGATACTAAGGGTGAAATTAAGTGATTAGCCATGCGGCAAGATTCAAAGTTTGGAGCTGAGGGTGCAGAGTTTGGTTGTTCTGCTGAGACAGTAAGGAAGGTGTCTGAGGCAGGTGTCACGATGGAATGTGTGACACACTGTGCAGGAGTGGATACCAGTGTTGGCGAGGCCAGTCTGGAGCAATCAAAATCATTTTTGGTTTATCCGGTTTGATTTTTAGTAGAACTTTGGAGAGCAGAGGCAGAAGGGGAAAGGCATAGACTGAAAGGTGTTTCCAGCTGAAGGACAGAGCATCCATTTTCCAGGCTTTTTTGTGATGAATTCTTGTGCAAAATTTGTCCCACTGATAGTTCTGGGGTGAGGTAAAAAGATCTATGACTGGGCTCCCCCATTTGTGTGTCAACACGTTGAAAATCCGTGGTTCTAGACTCCATTTGTGTGGATCCATTAGATTTCTGCTTAGTTCGTCTGCCAGAGCATTCAGCTTTCCTGGCAGGAATTGAGCTTGTAGTTGCACTTGATAGCTCAAGGCCGTGTTCCACAATGCCATGGCTAGTCTGCAGAGGGGGTAGGAGTGTGTACCCCCCTGCTTGTTTATGTACCACATAACTGTGGTGTTGTCTGTCTTTATCAGTAATTGCCCAGAATGAAGGTAGTCCTTGAAGGCTGTCAATGCATTCTGTACAGCTAGCATTTCTTTTTGATTTATATGAAGGTGCACTTGATTTGGACTCCATTTGCCCTGAATGCACTTCCCTGCCAGATGAGTCCCCCATGCATAGTCTGATGCATCTGTAGTTAGGGTTTGGGTGGCAGGGGGTGGTGTGAATGTCAGTCCCTTTTTCTGGTGGCAGGCCTCTGCCCACCATAGGAACTCTAGGCACAGGCAAGGTATAACAGGAATCATTGTTTCCAGGCTGTGACAATGTTGACTCCATTGACTTTCTACATACTACTGAAGTTTCCTCATATGCAGTCTTGCATATGGAATTAGAAGAATGGAGGAGGCCATGAACCCCACGGCTTGCAGTATTTGCCTTGCAGAAAGCAGGGTTTTTGTGGCCACCTGTTTGAAGTAAGTCACCAAATGAATTTGCTTTTCTGGCATAAGGATAGCCATCTGGGCAGTTGTATTCAAGTTTGCACCCAGGAATGTAATTTTTTGAGAGGGTACCAGTTGTGATTTCTTTTCGTTTATAGTGTACCCTAGACAAGTTAGAACCCTTTTTACAAACGCCAGATGTTTTAGAAGAATGTTCTTGTTTTCTGCATGAATTAGACAATCGTCCAGGTATGGATATATTTGAATATTTCTTTACCTGCAAATGCAATTACTGGAGCCAGGCACATTGTAAAGACCCTGGGCACAGTAGATAAGCCAAAGGGCAGTGCAGAAAACTGGTAATGCAAGTAGCCTGCTTTGAAGAGGAGGTATCTTCTGCAAGATCCCTGATTGGGATATGCAGGTAAGCCTCTTTTAAATCTAGATTTGCCAACCAGGCATCTTTACCTAGCATAGGAAGTAACTGGTGAAGAATCAGCATCTGGAATTTTGGAATATCCAGAAAGGTGTTTAGAGTAGATAAGTCCAGAATTAGACGCCATGATTTGTCTTTTCTGGGTACCAGGAAAAGTCTGGAATAGAAACCTTGTCCCTTTTCCTTTTCTGGTACTAGTTGAATAGCCCCCATGTTCATGAGGGAAAGTACTTATTTCTGGGCCTCTGCCCACTGATTTGGGGGCAGGTCTGGCCATCCGTTTGGAGTTGGTAACGTGTGGAAATGAAATCTGTATCCCTGGGATACTATATTTAAAACCCATTTGTCCTGGGTTATAAGTTGCCAGTTTTTTGCATGAAGAGCCAGTAAGTACTTGGTAAGTCTAGAGGAAAGTCATTGAGACTGCTTACATTAGGGAAGTGTCTTGTTTCCATATTTGGAAGAGGAGGCACCCCATTGCTTAGTTCTGAAAGTCCCTTGGGACTGAAACCTGGTGACTTTGGAATGTTTGGGTTTAACTTGAGTGGAAGGAACTGAAAAGGACCAGTTCTTAGTAGGCCAGTGCCTACTAAATCTTGCAGGTTGCACTTATAAGAAATCTTTTACAGTTTGCATAGATTTAGATTTATCTTCCATCTTTTTTAAAATTTCTTCAGCCTTATTACCAAAGAGACGGTCCTGTTGTAAAGGAGCATCCAACAATTTTGCTTTAACATGATCAGGCAGAGATTTCTCTTTGAGCCAAGCATGCCTCCTTAGCACAGGCCCAGTTACAGCAGCCCTGCAAGAGGCCTCCAAAGAATCAAAAGCACACTGCAAAGTATGTTTTCCAACTTGTTCAGCTGAATGCAATAGATCCTGTAAATCTTTATTTTCCACACAGTCAGAAATCAACATCATTTTCTGTTTAAGCAGTCCCATGATATGCTGCTGATATTTTAGCATATGGAATTGACAGTTTAAAGCCCTAATTGCCAAGGTTGCAGAAGTGTAGACCTTCTTACCCCATCTATCCAGTGCCCTGGAATCTCTATCAGAAGGAGTAGGATTTTTAGCAGTAGAAGCCTTAATGCGCTTGGGGCCCTGAGAAATGGTTTCAGGATCTACAACAGGGTTTTTGAAAAGGAATTTGTGGGAGTCAGGAACCCTGTAGTATCTGTCTGGCTTACAAGGAGCCAGAGGCAGAGAATCAGGAGCCATACTAGATTCTGAAAACACATCATCAACAATGTCTAGAAAAGGAGGTATAGCCAAAGGCTTATGCTGAGGTAGAAGAAGAAAATCCCTAAACCTCTTTTTAGAGTCAGAGAAACCCTGACTTTCCCAGTGAAAACGTTCCCTTAAGGTATGTAAACATTCCCCGAAAGAAAAATCCTCAGGGGAAGAAGCAGAAGGAATGGAATCCTCTGCATCAGAGTCCTCATAAGTAGGTATAGACAAATCCTGTTCATTAGAAGAGTCAGAAGAAATAGAATCCTGTTCAGAAGATTCCTAGTCAATTTCTTGCCTAGGCCTCTTTGAAGGGGAGTTGGCTACACCTGATTAGAGTAATTAAATCTTCAGCCATCTTGATCATTTGTTTTTTAGGCATAGGGGCCTGCACATGTGGCCTAGGCGTCGGTTTTTTAGACATAGTTCGAGATTTTGGCCTTAGTATTGAAGATGGCGTTGGTTTAATATACAAATCTGTAGGCCTGAATACACCCTCAGAAGCCGGAACCTGCACCGCAGCTCCGGACCCATCCAAGGTAGAGACATCCATGGATTCCATAATTGAAGCATCTTGCGGCATACCGGACTCCAAATGGGTCTCAGTAGAGGCCTGCGAATCAGAAGTAGCAGGTATCAGGGGCTTCGAAAGCACCTCACTGAGTACCGGCGAACTGGCGACTGGCTTAGGAGAAGTGTCGTCGGCAGTTTTGGACCTAAACGGCCTGTCTCTGTCTTTTTCTTTGCGTTTTTTAGGAATTCCAGTAGTCAGATTGCTAACCCACATCATTTCTGGATAATTAAACCGTGAACCAAAATACTTAGAAACAAAAATGTACCGACGACCGATAGTGCATTTATTAAATAAAGCACAGAACTAACAGCAAAGTATCAAGGAATACAGTACAAATGAAAATCCTTATGAGGTATTTGCTTCCCACAAGTAATACAATTATTAACTTTTACTGACATCGGTAAGGAGCAAGAAAAAGTTTCCCCAATGGGGTACTTAGCTTTTTAGTTGAAGACTTCGTTTCTGAAACTCGAATACGAAAATTTCAGGAGTCGGCCGACCGGCATTTGTGAACTGCTTCTGCTTCGGGCACCGCGCGGCAAGAAAGACTGATGTAATGGCGTCAGCTACATGTTTTATACCCCTGACGTCCTGACATCATGGAAGAAGGGACAGCAACCGACGCAGGGCCCAAGACTTTGTTAATCAGGTCGACTGAGGGCAACCTGCCAGCAGATTACCCAAATGTAATGACTGCAACAGTGAAACATGAAGAACATTGACTAGATACACATACAATACCTGAAAGGAAACAAACTAAAGTGACACTTTTCATTATTTTCATGCAGTATAAATATGCTTTCTAACAATTAACTTTCACTCCAACATTAAATAAATTGCTCAATTCCTGCCTTCCCTTAAAACCTCACTCCTCTTCCTCCTGAGCATTATTTCGGATGTGTTGTTCACATAAACTCCATTTATTTATGTGTAATTTTCTCCTTCCCTTTTCTTAGCATCCTACCTCCAATTCTCTTATCTGTTTTAAAATATTCAGTACTTCAGTTTTTATCAGCTATTAATAGCATTAAACTCAGTAAGGCCTTAACTACATCAAGGCAATTCAGATTCTATGTCCCAGCTCAAAATAATTTCCGTAGTTACAACAATTTGCTCTCTCACCAGTTCTGACAAAGTACCTTACAGGGAATTTTTTTTAATCTGACAGCTTGTTAAATTCCTAAAAAAACATGTTCCTAATTACCCCTCTCTTTCCCATCACACCTCCAGCAGGTCCTATCTACCTAAGAAAAAAATCTCTGAAGTCTGTTGGGTTTAAAAATATCTGTGCAAACACTTTGTAAATATTCTGGACTTTGCTGCTTACTTGAGAGCCACACAAATGTCTTCTCATTGTTTCTTTGTAAACTACCTTTCCAGTCTCTCTTCCCAATCTTTTCTAACCTCCTCAAATTAATTCTTATAGTAACAAGCAATATTTTTGATGAAAATTATCCTTTCTTAACAGCATCTTCTATTCTAGACTCAACTATACTCTTTCAATCCCAGGTATGGAAGACTGTGCCTAACCTGCAGTCCAAACTTTTCTTGGTCTCATCCCACTCTATTACTGTTCCCTTTTATATTATTTGCTTCCAATACCTTGTTTTCTTTGCTAGTTTTCTTCAGCAAATCCCAGCTCCCTCTTGCCTATTTTCTATATGCCTACTTGCAGTCATTCTTATTAGTAAAAATCTCCTTTCTCCATTACCATGTTGATTTAGTTCTTAAAATTTCTGCTACTTTATGAATATAATATTCTGTATGGCTATTATTCTCCTTAAGTACCTGAATCCAAAACCTGCTACCTATTTTTTGAACACTCTCCCTAAATTTCATCATCCCTTTCCACTTTGATTTAGAACCTGCTTGCATTTTATATATATGTGTATATATATATATATATATATATATATATATATATATATATATATATAATTAGCATTAACCATATAGCTCTAAAGTATCCCTTCAAATCAAGTAATCCTAAACCACCTTGTTCTATATGGAAATCAGCTTATCTCACTCAACTCTTGTCCTTTCCCCCCCAAATAAATCCACTTGTCATCAATTATTGTTCACAACTCCTCTGGTTGATCAAAAATATGCCTGAACTGTATAGAAAATGAAAGAGGCTAAACATTTTCATTGTTTGTATCTTAACTATTCATATCAATAATCAACAACTTACAGTTTCTCAATTTTTGTATTACCTTCTGTTTAATCGCTTCCCCACATACCTTTAGCTGCCAAATGGATACTGCTGAACCATTTCAAGTATGGGTGCTTAGTTTACCACTATAGCCTTTGTTTTACCTTCATTAATTTTTGTATCCCAATGAACAAATGTCATTTTCTAGATGGTTGTAGTACAAAACAATATCATCTGCAAATAAAGCTAACTTTTTGTGATTACCATACCATTTATATCCTCAAATTTGTGAATTTATTTTCTTTGCCTGTGGCTGTAAACATAAAGAAAATAACAAAGGGGAAATGTGACAACTCAGCCTTTTTCAGTTTTCAAAAACAACTTCTCAAAGAAGAACTCTCCCATCTTAATTCTTGCCTCTGACTCTTCATATATCCCCCAATTAACTATATTATTCTATAACGTAATGCCAATGCTACCTTTGAACTACTCATAAAACTCCTTGTGATTCTAACTTATGCTTTCTTTGCATCAAGACCCATCAACAGCAGTGGAGTTTTCTCACATTCTTCTTCCCTTGGGATTATCACTCAACTATTAAAGTTTTCACATTTTGCCTCCCCTACATAAAGAAAAAATACTGAAATCTATCAAGTTTGGAAACACATTTGCCCTTCTCTTAGCTAGTATAGACATAAGCTTTTTATAATCATGGTTTAAAATTGAGATGGGTCAATATGAAATTGAGTCTGTAGGGTACTTACCTATTTTGGGTACTAAAGCCATCACAGCTTTCTTCCAAGATGCTGGCACTTCAAACCCTTTTGAAATACTGTTGAAAGTAAGCTTCCAGATCCTTATTATTTTCTTCCCTCCCAACTTCCAGGCTTCCACTGAATACCATCTGTTCCTACAGCCTTATCTGGTAATTGACTACACACCTTTTTTTCCTTTATCTTATCTCTTCCTATCCTAGATACTGATTGTTGAACCTCATCTTCCTCTAATACTGGCATGATTACTTTTTCCATATATATTTCTAGTTGTGCTTTTTCTTTGATTCTACATTCCTCAGTTAATATATACATTTTATTTTTTCTTCCAAAATCTCTTTATTTCAATGTTCTTTTTTCAAATAATAACAACAATACGGTAACTCAAAAACACTAATACCTATCTAAAGAAAACAGACAACAATCTTGTTCCGAGAAAATTATACATTTATATATATATATATATATATATATATATATATATATACACACACACACAATATATACACAAGAAGTCACTACATCGTCAAGTAAAGTATGAGAATTCTTATGTTCATTTGGTCTCATAAGGGATAGTTAGAATGGGGATAGTCTATATATAAAGTAAAATTAGAAATGTAACCATTTATTTGTATGTTTAGGGAAAATATCTAGTTACACATATACTAAGAAAAGGGAGAAGATGCAAGAAAGACTGGTTATACTACATTCATTTCTTATTTAAAGGTTAGGTTTTCATGACAATCTGTAGGCAAATTTTATTTGTCAAGAATTATATCTAGCAAGTAACCCCAATATTTTTGGTAATAGCTTTTTTTTTTTGTTTTTGAAAAAATTAATTTGTGAGATGAGATATATTTGATAGCAAGATTGCTAAAATTTTCCCATGTAATTGGTGACATGACATTCCAATTCTTTGTAATAAAGAATTTAATAAGGGTACACATTGTAATACAGACATGTTTTAATATTTTTGGGAGTTGATTGATATTAATGTACAATATAGCTGTCTCCCAAGTAAGGGTTGATTTTTCATATCCCATCTTCTCTAATCTTACTCTCAAGGAACACCATAAGTTGTGTATCTTAGTACAGTTCCACATGACATGTAAAATATCAGCTGTTTGATCTGGACAATGGGGACATATAGGTGAAAAGTTAGGATTTATTTTAATTTAGATAAGGTATAATATAGATTGTTATTTACCATAATTTGTGTATATAACAGCTTCTTGAAAGGAATGAATTTGATTGTATTTTTAATGGCTAGTTTCTTATTTTCTTCAGTCAGTGATTGATTTTTCGTTTGCCAATAGTTTGAAAATAATAAAGAATTCTGATGTTTTGCACTTATTACAATTTTATAAGTCCTAGAAATTTTCCCTTTAATCGCAAGATTTTCAAGTATTAATTTAACTAAATCTATGTTCTGTAAGTCAGTGTGGATTTGTGAGAATTTAGCATTTATAAGATGATGAAGCTGGTTAAGGATAATACTATATTTCATAGGAAGTTTGAGTTCAAGTCTCATTTGCCCCGTGTTAGAGTCTTTCCATTGGTATATATCCCATACTGTGTAGTCTTTTATCAGGGGGTAGTTTGTTAGATGTATTGGTTTATTATTTATTAGTAAATTAGGATTTAGGTGTAATGTATAAGGGCAAAAGTGTCAGCTAATTGCAATGATTTAAATAGTTTCTGTGTTGTAAGAAACATATTTTTAATTAGTGGGTGTAAATTCTTCGTGTATATGCTAGCCTGGTTTAAATTCAAGAATGGTAAGGATTTGATATTACAGCCAAGGGATTTCAACTGTTCATACCAGATTTGGGTCCACTGGGGTGTCCAAGTATTTATATATGAGTCATAGTTTATTATTTGTATTAGTCTGTATACAGTAATTATACTATAGTAAAGCTTAAAATCAGGTAACCCCAATCCCCCCTTATCTTTGGCGAGTACAAGTTTTACATATTTAATTCTGGTAGATTTGGGATAACATAAGAATCTTGATATAGCTTTTTCCATGGCAAGGAAGAAGTTTTGGGGAATATTTGAAAATGTAGCATTTAATTGAAAGAGGATTCTTGGTAGAAAATTCATCTTGACAACACTAGCTTTTGACAGTAGAGACATATTAATGTTCTTCCATCTATCCATATCATTTTGAATACTAGTCCATGTAGTTAGTAGGTTATTGTTTATATCATCTTTGAAGACTGAAGTAAATATTATTCCTAGATATTTTATCTGGTAGTTTATTTTGATCTCACTCATAGGAAAGTACAATTCTTTATGCCCCATAGGACTGAGGGGAAATATGTGTGACTTGTTTAAATTTAAATTATAATTTGAAACTACCGAGAACTCATCAATAACTAAGTATTTTTGGGAGGTCAGTAGTGGGGAGTTGGAATTATATATTTAAGTCATCAGCAAAGGCCAAGTATATAAGATTTGTATTGTGGATTCTGGGAATATGATGAAAGGTTTTTTGTGAAATAAACAGAAGGAGTGGTTCTAGATAAAGATTAAATAGGTATGGCGAAAGAGGGCATCCTTGTCTTGTACCATTGGATAAGAGTATAGGGTTAGTTATAGGTTTATTTACCTGTATAGTGGTAGTAGCTTTCTGAAACAGAACCTGGATCATTTTAATGAATTCTTGAGGAAAACCATATAAAGGCAGTATATTAAAGAGAAAGTTAAGTTTACTCTATCAAAAGCTTTAATTGCATCTACTGTAAGGGCATATCCGGGGCATTTATTCCTATTAAGTAGTCTTACAATGGTATCTAAAAGGAGAGTGTTGTCACTCGTTTGCCTGTTTGTCATAAAGCCCATTTGTTGTTGGGAAATAATAGAGGGGAGTATATTCTTAAGTCTATTTGCTATAACATGGGCTAATATCTTAAGATCAGTGTCTATGAAGGCTATTGGTCTATAATTTGCTGGATCTGTTGGGTTAGAATGCGGTTTAGGAATCAACACTGTCTTGGAGTTATTTAAGTATTTGTCTGTTATACCATATTGTATTATATAGTTGAAAACTTTTAATAACACTTTGGAGATAGGTTCCATGAATAGCTTATAAAAATCCAATGTGTATCCATCAGGCCCAGGGGATTTACCTAATTTTAGTTTGTTTATTGCAGCTTTTATCTGTTTTAAATGTAACGGTGATTTTAAGAGTTTCCTTTGATCTTCTGTAATTTGTGGAAAGTTTATATTATGTATAAAATCCTCAAATCTGTCTGTAGATGATAAGGGTATATTGTATAATTTCTTATAAATATCTTCAAAAGCGTCTACTATATCTTGATCTTTATATTTCACCTGTCCTTCATATTTTATTTTTTTGATCCTAGGAGGTCCAATTTTTATGTTAATTAGTCTAGCTAGGAATTTTGATGGTGTTTGAGCCCATTCTGAATATTGATATATTGACCTTAATTTTAAGAAGGAGATATTTTCTAAATAGTGTTTGTGTAATTGTTTTTGCCAAACAATTATTTTTTCCTCAAGTTCTTTAGAATATTTTTCCTGAAGTTCTACTTCAGCAGTGTTTATTTGACACTCTAGTTCATTTTTAAGATTGTTATACTTTTTTTTGAGCCATGCAGATTTTTAATAATACCCCTGATGACCACCTTGGTAGCCGCCCATTGTATGTCATATGGAATTTGATCGGATATAAAATCATTCTGAAGTTGGGCTAGCACATTCTGAATTTCTTGTGTAGTTTCTTGGTTTTGTATAATTTTAGGATTTAACGTCCAGGTATTGAAATAGGAAATATTTTGTTTATGAGCTTGAAAGTTTATTAAAAGTCTAATTTTGGAATGATCTGAAAGAGTTCTAGGTGATACAGCATAATTTAATTTGTTAGAAAGGAAAGCAAGGGAAATTAGAAAAGCATCTATCCTGGACCAAGTTTTATGAGTGGCTGAAAAGAAAGTGAATCTTGATATTGTTTTATCATATTGAAATTTAACATAAGGGTCAACTAGTTCAAATGTATTTTGTAATTCTTCAAGTGCTGTAGTGGTAGATTGTGGCTTATTATGCGATCTATCCTTATCTAGATTTAGTAAAGCATTCCAGTCTCCACCTACAATAAACAGATAATTTGGGTATTTGGCTAATATATTAAAGATTTCATAAATGAAGAGCTGTTGATTTGAGCAGGGGCTATATATATTAAGAAAGAGTAATGTTTTTTTTAAAGTATGATATTCAGTAGTAAATAATACCCATCTTCCCTTTGAGTCAGCTTCATAGGAAGTAATCTCTCCTTGGAAGGATTTATTTACTATAATGGCCACTCCCCTGGACAAAGAACTACAATTTGCAGCAACTATTGTTTTAACCCATTTTCTTTTCCTTTCCCTAACCCAAAGTTGGTCATCTAAGTGAGTTTCTTGCAAGAAAGTTATATCAGCCTTAGTTTGGTATGTGAATTAATATATACATTTTAAAAAATCTGAAATATCTCTAAAACATCTATAGGATCTATGGTTATTTTTCTTGTCATAGAGTCCTAGGTTTGGCAACAACCTTTTCTACTCCCTGTTGCTGTTGATGTCCTAAACGTTTTTGTGCTCTAGATTAGTTATTACAATAACTGTTTAACAAATACTTTTCTAAAGCCATTCATATTATCCAAATAATCTCACATTTTCCTTTAGGACTCTGTGGTTGCTGATACTCTTGTTCTGTGTTGTTCTTCTTCTGTAATACTACCTTTGTCATCCCCCCTCCAAAACCTGCACTACTTCTTTTCCATAGCTCTTTCTCTTTTATTTCTAATCTGTTTTTTTTTAACTCAATTTTTTTGTTTTATCCCACTCGCTATCCTTTCTGAAGAAATTTCTTTCTTCCTTAATAACTCTTGAAAATCTTTTCTACTACCTACTCCTTAAATTCCTCTACTTAACAGGTAAGTAGGAAGCACCCATTTCTCATTTTTACTTTAATACCCTGCATCTTTATCTTAGCTTTTATCAGTGTATGATCTGAGACAGTTATTGGATATGTGTCAGAGCTTTTGAAATTACTAAACGGGGTTCATAACAGAGAAACACGATCCAAAACACAAAATTAAATAACTGCGTCAATCAGAAACAAAGGCTAGCAAACAACATAAGCAAATCAAAAGATAAAATACAAAACAACTATCAACAGTAATATTTATAAAGTTTTATTTTGTTTACTTTTAATTAATGTTATGGAATTCCCCACAACTCACCTCAGAAACTCAATACCCCATTAGGTTACCCATGGTGAATATTGTTTCTTTTTTATCTTTCTGTCTCTATGTCTGGTGACCATCAAAGTCTGGCCAAAATGAGCTCAAATCCATTCATTCCTCAGTGGTGGGAAGTCATCCAGAGCTGCAGAGATGAAACTTGTTCAGAGGGGCCTTCAGTTAAGCAGACATGAAGGTGTGTTGTCTTTTTGCCAGCATTCTGGTTATGGGGGCAATGGGATGGCCTACCTTCACCCTCTGGACATGGGGTAGGGACAATCTATCCACATCACTGTGAGGATCCACACATACCCTCCCCTTCTCAGTAAATCCTTTCTTGCAATAGGTAACATGGGTTACTTCTGGAAGGTGGCTTTGTGGGTCAAAAACTCACCCCCATGAGGCCAATACAATGCCATTCCCCTTCTCCAAGCAATTGTGGCAGTATGCATCCTTCTCTGTGAACTGCTCTCCCCACAGAATGGGCATGCCTATCCTCTTCTCCTAGTTCAGTCAATTGCACTATTTTCCATGGCTAACTTTATATTCTGCACTTAGGAAGTAAACAACTTTAATAAAACTGAACCTGAAGTTGAAGTCTTCTTCCTGGAGTTCTAGTGCAATGCAAATAATGGGAATTACTGGGTCACCTCATACTTCCTCCCCCCAAAAAAGGCAGGCTAGCCATTAATCAGTCATTTTTTCCCACTAGCAACCAAGCTAAGTTTGGCTACCAATACATAGGCAAAGACTGGCTCTTTTTATTTTCCTTCAACTTTTTTCTGTTCCTTGAGTCCCTGACCATCTTATCTGGCCCATCAACACTGCCTTCCTCAGCCATCAGCCTCACGGCTACTCTTTTATGGAAGGCTGCCCTAATGCAGCTGAATGCAGGACGCCATCACTGATGATGGAGATGCAGACAAGTTACTTCACCTAAACAGTCGCCTGCTTTTCTCCTAAAGTACTATCAATGGCATGTAGTATACAGACTGCATGGAAGCTTGCTTCTGTATGTATTTGGCCAGGAGAAAGCTGATGCCAACAAGGTTTGTGTTGTTGCTGCAGAGGATTGTCTCCAAGCCATTACTAAGGTGGAAAGCTCATGTTACAGGTTCAATCATCTTCCATTCTGAGTGGGATAGGTTGTCTCTAATTGCTCACTGTTACTTTCCAGCTGACTGGTCAGTTTTTGATCCTCTTATCAACATGGTTTGCTGGTGGTTATGTCAGTGACTCTGCCCCTACTTACCATCTATTTGTTATGAACAAATCACAACTTAATATAATTATTAAACAATAAATCCACCTGAAGTGAATTGCACACTGGATAACACAAGTAAATGCAGCCTAATAAACATCTCAGAGCCATTTCTATTATAACATTTACTTTAAAAACATAATGTACTTTATAACTAAACTGTACTGGTTTACTTTTTCACAGCGGTGTGGTCATGGAGTTAGCCATCTTCTTGTGTGCACTGGAAAAGAGAGCAACAGCTCTCTTATCTCCAGTTCTACTGGTTTGCCAGTCTGCAATTTTGAAATGTGCAAGATTCGACATACTTCTGAATGCCTGTATTACTTTTACTTATATCCACACTTAGTGCTTTAAAAGATTTATGTCATCCTTGATGATGCCTTTTTATGGGGGATGTATTTTATAAAAGCACTCAGCTTCAGCACAATCTGTAGATCTTTCACCATATTTTGACACTAATGATTTACATTTTCACCACCTTCAGTAATGCTAGACATCTCATTTAGGAGAGTGGTTACATCGGCTGCTTTTAACATGTTTTTATATGTCTGGTATTCTGCCTCTGTCTTCAGCTATCTTTTCCTGAACTTGCTGTGCTGTTTTTAGGGCAGTAGTGTCTCTGAAAGAAGTGAATGGATTCAATTAACTTTTCATTCAGTCAGATAATTAGTGCTTTTTCTATTCAGACAGCTCTAAATGTTTCTAACTGGTAACTGACCCCTTCCTCCTAAAATCATTGTACAATTAAGGAATAAATCTATCTGGAATATTTGACAGAAATAAAATATAGCTTACCAAAACAAGCTACTGCTAGTATACAATCTATTTACAAAAAAAAATGAAATTATTAACAACAACAAAGATAGTATTAACAACACCTCCTAGGCCTCTAATGACACTTCCATTGTAAATGGACTAGGTATGTACTTGACAAATTTCTTGCTCACTTTTACCTCAGATCACTTACCTTCTTCATCTTTTTCCCTCTAGTACCTGTTCACTAAGGTATGTTTCTCCCTACTCCTGTATATTTGGATCTGTGATATTCCGCACTTATAAATGCCTCTGGTCAACCACTACTTATTCATATTCCTTTATACTATCCTTAACTCTACTGCACTTTCCCGATACAGAGAAACTGTGTTCAGATAAATGTCTCCTGCATCTTCTTGTAATGTAATGTTCTATTCCACACTGCTGAAGAAGAGTCAGTCAAGCTCACAGTCAGACTGAAAACAATGTCCCCCCACTATGTAATTTTATATTTTGGCCCTTCTGACAGCTTCAAAAATATTTTAAGATGAACAATGCACTGTTAGTAAATATCAAGACTTTCACTTGATGGATAGCTAAATATCTTAGACTTTGATCATGCCGCAGAGACTACTGATCATACCAGTATCTTACTGGCACCACTCCTCATACATATTGCTGGCATAATAAATACTCAGATGATGAAACAAGCTGGAAAACTTAACATGTCATTAAAGAGAATATAACAGAAATTGAAAAGAACGCACAATATTTAATATCTGATGGATGGCTGCTGTGAGTTACTAAACAGAAACTAAATTATCATCATAAATGACTAGGTTTATCTTCAGATTACAGTAATGGGTCTGTGTCACACATCATTAAAAAGGAGCTGGCTGGGATATGGAACTGGGGGGGAAACAGTTCTAGTCTGGAGGTGGACTGAATGATCCTGGTAGTGTACTTTTACTGCTTAGTGATGGCTTGGAATAGGACTCTGCAGCAGTAAATGGAGACCTCATTGACATCTGAAGAACAACCCTGTGGAATAACCCCGCCTCCCTCGAGTGATACAGCAGTATAAAAATCCACACAGACATTAAACTACTGCTGGGTAATTCCACTGAATTACAAGCAATTTATGTAGAATCAGGGGGTGAGAAATGAAGAACTTGGGCAGTCCCTATGCTGCAGACTTTAGCTAGCTACTTACTGGTTACCTCCCCCTCAGCAACTCAGTTCTCATCAGATTTATGATCCGCTACAGGAAGGTAGATTTCTGTCAAAGTTATGAAGTCCTCTGTTACAATACCCTTACACAATAAAGGTACAATCCATACATTACAACCTACAGGTACATCTGTGGGGTCCATCTGAACTTAAACTAGACCTTCGGCACAAACATGTTAAGTGCCACAGCTGCAACAGGCTTCACAAAACTGGTGCATGGAGCATATCTTGATAAGCATGCTCCATTAATTTGGACAAAATACCACTGTTGCATTATGCAGCATCCAAACTCAGTACAGGTTAATACAAAGTCATCCACAAATGTAGTGTTTGAGTAAAAAAGAAACTAAAACACGTCCTGCATATAAGAAAGAGTAACTTACCATGTAACACATTTCATAAGGGCACAAAACTAGACAGCGAAGTGTCATGAATTTAAGTCTAAAAGACTTAAAAGTGTGGTATCAGCTTACATACTCCATAACCACGAAAGACTACTTTCAAATGAGTAGCATAAAAAGCCACATAAGAAGCAAGCAGCTGTTGGGGAACAACAAGCCGAGGATGAAGGCAAAATGAATGCTTGATACTATGGCTGAGGAGGTAGCAAGAACCATCTTTGCAGACCTAACTGAAAAGGACAGAGGTAGGATATATAGAAGTACATGGAAATATAAATATCATTTCTGGAGACGGCAAGTGCAGTGTAAGTTTATGGAGTTAACGGATCAGTCTTAGACAGTTTATTACTAATGTCCTAGGTTTCCATTAATTGCAGCAAAAGATTTACAAAATGTACCCCACATTAGCAAAGGGACTTCTAAGGCAGGCTCTTACAATTAATGCCTTCTGGGACTATACAACTGGATTTCAGAAAATTTATTCAGTTATGAATGCCTACAGACAAGAAGTTAAGTATTTTAGGCTGGTACAAATGGGTAGGCCTTTCAGTTCTCTTCCAGTGAGCACAAACTACAAAATCTGCCACCTCCTATCCATTACCTAAGTCCACTTTTTGTTGCACTTCTTCTTAATTAAAATTTACAAAGTATACATAAAAAATAGTCCATCAGTTAGCCACAATACAGAAATAACACTTATATTACTTAACCGAAAAAAAAAAATCATGAAGTTTACAGAGTACTTAAAACAGAAAGTTTCAAGTTTGTCAAGTATTGCAACTAGATATAACATAAAAAATCCAATGCCAAGTTAGAGTAGGTCCAAAATAACTTGATATGATCTTCTGCATGCTGCTTTCCAGTTAGTGATTTTTTTTAACCTCAGAGATATCTCCAAAGTATTTAAATACCTTGTTATACTCAGAGAATTTTGTTGAGGAAATTTCTTGCAGGTACTGCTATAAAGCACAGTATTATTTTTACTCCAAGAACGATCCAAAAAGTACAGTTGTGTACACTTACCATAAATGTAGATGTTCGAGTGTATTCACTGTTGCAGTCATCACATTTGGGTTATCTGCTTGCAGTAGCCTAGTCAGGCTGATTAACAAAGTCTTGGGTCCTACGTTGGTTGCTGTCTCTTCTTCCGTGACGTCAGGTCATCAGGGGTATAAAACATGCTGCCGACGTCATTACATCAGTTTTTTTTGCCACAGATGTCAGGTGCCCCCCTAACGGGGAAGCAATTAAATCTATAAATATACAAGGTTATACCTCCAACAAAAAAGCAAATACACCAAAAAGCTTTTAAGCATTGAAAAGGAGAGAAGAGGTATAGCCAAAGGAAGTGAGGGGGCTGGAGGAAGGGTAACCAGGACTGCAACAGTGAATACACTCGAACATCTACATTTATGGCAAATGTACACAACTGTACTATGTTCTTCATGTTTCACTGTTGCAGTCATCACATTTGGGTAGATTCCCAAAGCTAAGGATGGGAGGAGGAATTCAGATAGCATTAGGACCAGCTATAAGGCCCTGCAAGACTGCAGTGGCAAAGCCAGCTCTGGATTTAGAGAAAAGTGGCAAATGGTAATGCTTGGTGAAAGTATGTACAGAACTCCAGGTAGCAGTTACTAGGATGTCCCTGGTAGGTATGCCTCTGAGAAAGGCTGTAGAGGTAGATGCAGCCCTGGTTGAGTGGGGTCTGATCCCCTGTGGGATAGGTTTTCCATGATGTTTATAGCAGAAATGAATGCAATGGCCTATTCATTTGGAGATGGTTTGCTTTGAAACAGCCTTCCCCTCTGTCCCTGCAGCAAATGCCACCAGCAGTTGCTCAGATTTCCTTTGAGGTTTAGTCCTGTCCAAGCAGAATCTAAGTTGTCTGTGCACATCTAAGGAGTGCAGTATCCATTCCCCTTTGTTCCGTGGATTAGGAAAGAAGGTTGGCAAATGAACGGACTGATTAAGGGCCACACTGGATACCACCCTTGGCATGAAAGAGGGATTGGTCCTGAGGGACATCCTGTCCGCATGAAAGTTGATGAAAGGCTCCACTGCCATAAGGGCCTGTAATTCAGATACCCTTCTTGCTGAAGTGATTGCTGAAACGAAAGCTTGTTTTCCAAGAAAGGAATTTTAAATCTGCAGTAGCAGCTGGCTTGAAAGGAGGAAGGGTGAGTTTCCTCCAATACAAAGTTAACGCCCCAGGCTGGAGTTGGAGCTCTCCTGGGTGGTCTTAAATATTTGGCTCCTCTGAGGAACTGCTTGAGCAGTGGATGAGAGAAGAGGGGAGGTTCTGTGTTATAACGAGCTGAAATGGCTGAGGAGTGAATTTTTATTGAGGAAAAAGACAGGCACTTGTGAAGCACTTCAGTTAAGTATTGTAAAATCTGAGGTAAATTGGGCACTGCTGTACTCATCCCTTGAGACTGGTTCCAGGCACAGAATCTTTTCCATTTTTCAGCATAAGATTTTCTAGTACTAGGCCTCCTTGCCTCTAAAATGATATCCATCACTGGTTTACTGAGGGATGGTAAAGGAGAGCTTAGGTAATTAGCCAGGCTGCTAGTTTCAGTGTTTGAAGCTGAGGTTGCAGAATCTGGTTCTCCTGCTGAGACAGCAGGGTAGGAGTCTGAGGGAGGTGCCATGAGGCCAACAGTGACACACTGCGCAGGAAGGGGTACCAGTGTTGGTGTGACCAGTCTGGTGCAATCAAACTCGTCCTTGGTTTGTCTTGTTTGATTTTTAGTAGTACTCTGGATAGCAGAGGCAGAGGAGGAAAGGCATAAACTGATAGGTTTTTCCAGCTGAAGGACAGAGCATCCACTTTCCAAGCTTGTCTGTGGGGAGTCCTTGTGCAAAATGTTTCCAATTGAAAGTTCTGGGGGGAGGCAAACAGGTCTATATCTGGGCTCCCCCGTTTGCTTGTCAACATGCTGAAAATCCTTGGTTCCAGTTTCCACTTGTGTGGGTCCATGAGGTTTCTGCTTAGTCCGTCTGCCAGTGTATTTAGTTTTCCTGGCAGCAATTGAGCTTGTAGATGCACTTGGTAGCTCAAGGCTGTGTTCCACAATGCCATGGCTAGACTGCAGAGGGGGTAAGAATGTGTACCCTCCTGCTTGTTTATGTACCACATAACAGTGGCTTTGTCCGTCTTTACCATTAATTGTCCTGGAAGAATGTGGTCCTTGAAGGCTGTCAGAGCATTCTGTACAGCTAACATTTCTTTCTGATTGATGTGCAGGTGCATTTGACTTTGGTTCCATTTGCCCTGAATACACTTCCCTGCCAGGTGTGCCCCCCCATGCATAGTCTGATGTGTCTGTTGTTAGGGTTTGGGCTGCAGGGGGTAGTGTGAATGGTAGTCCCTTGTTATGGTGGCAGGCCTCTGCCCACCAAAGGAACTCTAGGCGTAGGCAAGGTATGATAGGAATCATTGCTTCTAGATCCTGAGAATGTTGACACCATAGGCTTTTTAGATACCATTGTAGTTTCCTCATATGCAGTCTTGCAAATGAAATTAGAAGAATGCAGGAGGCCATGAACCCCAAGGCTTGTAGTATTTGCCTTGCAGATAGCAGGGTTTTTGTGGCCACTTGTTTGAAGAAGGTTGTCAAGTGAATTTGTTTCTCTGGCGTGAGTAAAGCAATCTGGGAAGTTGTATTCAAGTTTGCTCCTAGGAATATAATTTGTTGACAGGGTACCAGGTGTGATTTCTTTTCATTTATGGTGTACCCCAGACAAGTTAGCACCCTTTGTACAAAAGCCAGATGATTCAAAAATATGTCCTGGTTTTCTGCCTGAATTAGACAATCATCCAGGTATGGGTATATTTGAATATTTACTTGCCTGCAAAATGCAATGACTGGAGCTAGGCACTTTGTGAATACCCTGGGCGCAGTAGAGAAGTCAAAGGGCAGTGCAGAGAACTGATAGTGCGCGTAGCCTGCTTTGAAGCATAGGTATCTTCTGCAAGATTCCCAGATTGGGATGTGCAGGTATGCTTCCTTTAAATCTAGTGTTGCCAACCAGGCATCTTTGTCTAGCATAGGAAGCAACTGGTGAAGAGTCAGCATTTTTAATTTTGGAATCACAAAAAGGTATTTAGAGTAGACAGGTCCAGGATAGAACGCCATGAATCATCCTTTCTGAGTACCAGGAAAAGTCTCGAGTAGAAACCTAGTCCCTTTTCCTCTTCTGGTACCAACTGAATATCCCCTATGCTTAAGAGAGAGAGTACTTGCTTTTGGGCCTCTGCCCACTGATTTGGAATTAGATCCGGCCAACCGCTTGGAGTTGGTAATGTGTGGAAGTGAAATTTGTATCCTTGGGACACTAAATTTAAAACACATTTGTCCTGGGTAATGAGTCCCCAATTCTTTGCATGAAGTGCAATCTTTCCCCCCAATGGGGCAGTCAGTTGAGAAATGCTTGGAAGTTTTAAAAATAAGTCATTGAGACAGTTTACCATAGGGGGGAGTTTTATTACTCCCAGATTTGGAAGTGGAGGCCCCCCACTGGTTAGTCCTGTGCGTCCCCTGGGACTGAAGCCTGGATGCTCTGCTGTATCTGGGTTTGGACTGAGAAGGTCTGGAAGAGGCAGGAAAGGACCAATTCTTAGAAATCCAATACCTACTAAATCTTGGAGGTTGTACTTGTAAAAAATCTTTAACAGTTTTCATAGATTTAGCTTTTTCCTCCATCCTTTTAAGAACTTCTTCTGCCTTGTTGCCAAACAGGTGGTCCTGATTTAAGGGAGCATCCAGTAATTTCGCTTTAACATGATCTGGCAAGGACTGCTCCTTAAGCCAAGCATGCCTTCTAAGTACAGACCCAGTTACAGCAGCCCTGCAAGATGCCTCTAGTGAATCAAAACCACATTGCAATGTATGTTTACCAACTTGTTCAGCAGAATGCATTAAATCCTGTAAATCCTTATTTTCAGCACAATCAGGAATCAACATAATTTTCTGTTTAAGCAATTCAATAATATGCTGCTGACACTTTAACATATGAAACTGGCAATTCAAGGCCCTAACAGCCAAAGTTGCAGAAGTGTATACCTTCTTACCCCATCTATCCAGTGCCCTGGAGTCTCTATCAGAGTGGGTAGGATTTTTGGCAGTAGTAGCTTTAATGCCATTGGGTCCCTGTGAAATGGTTTCAGGATCTGTAGTAGGATTTTTAAAAAGGAACTTGTGAGAGTCAGGAACCCTGTAATATCTATCAGGTTTTCTGGGAGCAGGAGGTAAAGAGTCAGGGGCCATGCTAGATTCCGAAAAGGCATCATCAACAATGTCAAGTACAGGAGATATGGCCTGTGCTGGGGCAGGAGTAAGAAATCCCTAAAAGCCTCTTTTTAGAATCAGAGAAATCCTGACTTTCCCAATGAAAATGCGCCCTGAGAGTATGCAAGGTTTCACTAAAAGAGAAATCCTCTTGGGGGGGGAAGCAGAGGGAATAGAGTCCTCAGCATCAGAATCCTCATAGGTAGATAAGGGTAAATCTTGGTCATCAGAGGAAACAGAAATTTCAGAATCCTGGTCAGAAGTATCATAAGCAAACTCAGTCCTAGGTCTCTAAGAGGGGGAAGGTTGGCTTCCCCTGATTAAAGTAATAAGGTCTTCAGCCATTCTTATCATTTGTTTTTTAGGCATAGAGGCCTGACCATGCAGTCTGGGTGTCAGTTTTCTAGGCATGGTTCGAGTTTTAGGCCTTGAAGAAGAAGATGGCGTCGGTTTAATATGCAAGTCAGTAGGCCTGAATACACCCTCAGAAGCCAGTGCCTGCACAGTGGCTCCAGACCCATCCAAGGTAGAGATATCCGCAGGTTCTGCAGCTGAAGCATCTCGCAGCATACCAGACTCTGAATGTGTCTCAGAGGCCTGCGAATCAGAAGTAGCGGGTATCAGGGGCTGCGAAAGCGCCTCACCGAGTACCGGCGAACTGGCGACTGGCTTAGGAGAAGCATCGTCGGCTGCTTTGGACCTAGGCGGCCTGTCTCTGTCCTTATCTTTGCGTTTTTTCGGAATGTCGGTAGTCGGGATGGCTTACAGAAGACATATCAGGATAATTGAACCAAGCATCAAAATATTTAGAAGCATAAATATACTGATGACGGATAGTTCGTGGTTTAAATAAGGCAGAAAACTGACAGAGGTACGTCATGGTCAGGGCCTAGGCAAGGAATACAGTACGAATGAAAATCTTTATGATGTATTTGCTTTCCACAAGAAATGCAATTATTTACTTTTATTGACATCAGTTTAGAGCAAGAAAAAGTTTCCCCAATGGGGTACTTAGCTTTTAGTTGAAGACTTTGGTTCTGAAACTCAAAAACGAAAATTTCAGGAGTTGGCCAACCATCACTTGCGAACTGCTTCTGCTTCGGGCACCGCACGTCAAGAAAGACTGATGTAATGACATCGGCTGCATGTTTTACACCCCTGACGACCTAACATCATGGAAGAAGAGACAGCAACCAATGTAGGACCCAAGACTTTGTTAATAAGGCCGACTGAGGGCTACTGCAAGCAGATAACCCAAATGTGATGACTGCAACAGTGAAACATGAAGAACATCTTCAGATACACTGTTGCCATGACAAACTGTATACTACCAGCATTATTAGTGTCAGTGTTTTACAATAAGTGAAGAACAGTTTTCTTTTATACAAGACCTGAATCCCTCTAAGTTGCCTAAACAAAAACTTTAGCATGGTCCAAGAAATGTAAAACTGCAATACACTTGGTTAAACAGAAATGCAATAAGAATGTAAAGCCTATAAATACCCATGGAAAAAAACAAATACGAATGAAACTGTGTGGCACAAGGGCACCTGATGGACCCACTCTAGGCTAAACTGTACCTCCTATAACAAAAAGTGGTAAGGAATATAATTAATAAATCCATGACAGACAGTACAACTTTAATACCAATAACCTCACTAGCCTATGAATTCTACAGATATATATATATATATATATATATATATATATATATATATATATATATATATATATATATATATATATATATATATATATATATTCAATGACTCTCCACAGAAGGAAGAGAGCTGAAATAAGAATGTATTTACTCATTTATTTACACTTTGTTGATAGTATTAGTTCTACCACATCTGAAATGCTCCCATTAACAGCAACATTAAAAAAAAGTTAACTAGAAACGGAAAATATAATATGGTGATATTGACGTTAAGATCAGATGTGAGAAGGAGACTATAAAAGGAAACATCTAGGTAAGAGAAGACTAATATTATAGACTACTACTAAAGTCACCTCAATGGATAACAAAATGGGCAATAAATTGTATGAAAAAATATAAACATGCATGCAAAATATGTAAACATGCTGCAAACTGAGGGAATACAATTTAACAAGTACAGACAAGTGCTAACATACAACAGCAAAGTAGTTAATTAAAAATAACTCTATTCAGCATATCCAGTACATACTAAAATAAAATTGCCATCTAGCTGGAGCTGTAACTTTAACCTAGAGTACGCCTGCAAAGTAAACAACAAAAAATCTGGTGACAGACACTTAATTAAGACACAAAATGTAGAGTTTAACACAGTCCGAAATAATGCAAAACCTAGAACAGAATTTATATGCAGAAGCACATTTTCAAAATGGTTCTGTATAGTGACAGAAAATCACTCAGAAGTTGCAATCTTACAACAGAAAGTGTAATACCTTTAGTACACAGCTGCAAAACAGAGAAGGTTGAAAAATACCAATAGCAATCAGTGTTGCCTGAAGCAAACCTGAAAGAATTATCAGGTGCATGGGGAAAGGGTTGAAAAGAATATACAGTAAGGTAGCCATCTCTGGTTTGAAATTTATCACTACCCCAAATAAAGAATTTGTTTATAAATGGAGATTTTTAGACAGTCATACATAAGGACGGAAAAAGCAATGAAATGCTGTAATTTTACACCAATAAGAAAAATATGCAGAACCCTTAGCAACAAAGTAATTTAAGACTGAAATATACTAAGAGCAACTGGAATTATCTGAAGCAAGGTTGGATGAACCAGCAGTTACTTGGAGAAGGAGATGAGATGAAAATAATTTTCTTGGGTGGCGAAAGCCAGGGTACATTTTTTGGCTAGGCTTGTATGGGCCCTAGGGCCGATAGCCTAGGAACCTATGAACACAGTAAGGAAGCCAATCGTATAGCTGAATCTATAATGTCAAACCACAGTATGCCAGGAATACAGACTGCAAAACATCATACAAATGCAAACAACTAAGGAATAAAATGCAGACAATAATCTGATATGACATTTACTGGTACTGCAATGAAAGAAATTGTTTCTAACTGCATCCTTTTAGCATGGTCTTGTACTGTTGTAGAAAAGCACCAAAAAGCTGTACTTTTATACCAGATATTAGAGCACACACAGTCCACAGCAGCACTGTAAGCTGAAGTTGAAACAAACCAAGATGAAGAAATTCAATGCTACTGAATGGGTCACGTGGCAAACATTTAATTTTGGTGCTTGTTCTTGTACATACCTCAACATTTTACTGAAGGGGACGCTTGGGTTAATGTTTCATTTTGGTGCTTGTGCACAATAAATTATTTTGCCCAGCGGTCACTTCAGCAGTCTGACAATGTATGCGCAAGCACTTCCATGATACGCAAATGAATCATTTCCCCCAAACAACATCTTCATTACTATGTCCAGGTATACACAAGCACCAAAATAAGAAGTTATGTACCTACCATAACGTTCCATGTTATTGTTCTCTCTCTCTCTCTTCTGTTTGTTTGGTTGTCTGGGCCCGACTCGGGCTCCCTACTCTCGAGAGCATTTTTACCAGCCTACTTCGAGCCCCACGGCAGCCCATATCCCATGATGCAACCAAGATACCCAGATCTCGACAAAGGGCAATAGCAACGGGCACAAAACACAACAAGCTTAAGAAAGAAAAGGAACAAACTTACAGAATGGAAGAAGGACCAGGTCTGAAATGGTCTTCAGCATAATAATTTCTTATAACAAGGTCTGTCTGGCCAGGGGGTTTGAAGAAAGTCCAGCGAAAAGAAAGGAACATGGAAACTATGTGGAGCGTTATGGTAGGTATAAGCTGTCAATTAGTCCTTCAATCTTGCTTTCATTCACCGCATTCCAAAATCTAGCCTTCTCTATCCTGGGTGGAACAGACTCTTGAGGACTGGCTCTATCCACTGTGGCCAACCCTGAGCCTCGTCCAAGGAGTACCAAGAAACAAAAGTAGTGAAACAAAACGGAGGGAGTGTCTAGTTGTAGTAGGAAGTCAAGCTTATGAGGTGTCAGAGAAGTGGCGGCTTCCTAGTTGAATGTGCTTTAGGTGCTGCTTCTTTTTTGTTTTCCCTGCACAGCTAAATTTCTGAGCAGATAAATTTCCTTTCAGATACGAAGAAAGCCATCTGAACAATTTCAGTCCGCATAGAAACAAAAAGTTCTTCAAATTTCCTAAATAGAAAAGTTGATCATTTTTGTATTATCCACTTTTTTTGTTGCAAGATAATAATGTAATTTTGTCTGCCTGTTTGAATAGTTCATATAAAATACAGGGAGACTAATGGATTGAATCTTAAATTGAGTTTTGAGGCTAAGGGTTCTAATAAAGGTCGGGAAAGTGGTCAAAGACAAGGCCTCAGGAAATTCAAAAAAGGGTCGAACCTCGAAGACACTAAGTTCAGAATGTTAAACACCGAGAACATAGTGTCTTAGAATAAAGAAACCAAGAAAGAAATTTAGGGAACAAGAAACAATAAGAGACACAAAGAACAAGAGAAAGCAGCCAGGAATAGGAATCCCACTGGAGATTCCACTTCCTGATTGGAGGCTTTTAGGAGCTGGCTTGGGGAAGCCCTGCAGGACCTGGGGCCTTTAATATTATGATTAGGCCAATTGACATGAAATGGGATTGGAAAAGTTAATCAACCCTGTATTATGAGAGAGACCCTGCATGAAAAAGAACTTAAGAAGCAGAAAATCGCCTTGAACAGGCAGTGAAAGGAACAATACATTTGGCCTTAGCTCAATAAGAAAAACGAGATTTTGTTTGTAAAATTCCTGGTAGAGGTAGATTTTAAAAGCCCACAGGGTGATGTCTCTAATCAATATAGAGATCAAAGGAAGCCTGGAAAGGGAAGGAATTTATGAACCATGCTGTGAGGTTGAGAGGAGAAGGAAAGAACCGCAGCTGTCCGGATGGGAACTGGTGGAGTTGAGAAAGGAAACCTGGGATGCACACGGTTGTGGAGCAACAATGCTGAGAGGAACGGAAACCAGACAAATTTGAGGAGGGTAAGGGCAATGATGGAGAATTTGGCCTCAAACGGTGGCTTTCTGGAGGACTTGAAAAGGTGACAATGGAGGGAGGGGGAAAATAAAGAAGTCCCTGGGCCAATCCTCAGAAGAGCGGAAGGTGGGACAAATGGAAGGGAAGAGGTAGAAGAAGTCTGGGCATTTCTGGTCGGGGAGTAGGTAAAGAAGAGACAGAGGACTGGGGCCCATTCCCACAAAATTCTCTTCCACTATAGGGGCCTGGAGGAGAGAGATCGAGGAGATCTGAATCTTCTTGCTCAATCTGGGAGCTATAAAAGATGTTTTCCCAGCGATATGCGTCAGAAACATCTCTTGATGAGTAGATTGGCCCATCGCCATAGTCTGAGCCGGCCAAGGGGTAAGACTCAATTGCCTCTGTTTGTTGATATACTCAAACTACACACTATAAGTGTCTGTGGACTGCAAATTGTTTGTACGGAAGAAAACATACAGACAGTCTGTCTGCGTGTTAATCATTGTCCCTTCCAGGAGAAGGCGTTGTTGTGGTACTGAACGGTTGCCACATCCCCATCTCCCATCCTTGCCCATTAATACGGGGAATTCCTGGATCAGGGAGCTGTCCGTGGTGACAGCACTGCTGATGGATAGCCCCCAAAGTAACGCCTTAAGAACTGACGGATGGCTGCCGGGGATGGATGATTCTTTAGAGTCTGAAGTGGACCCTGAGAGAGCATTGGAAGTTGCTGGCATGACCACTGTGTGAACAGCATCCACTAAAAGAAGGGCGAGGTGAAAGTTTGTGGGTGAGCCAGTATGTAGACAGCATCAGAGGCTCAAGACCTTAGAAACCATTCTGGCCTGTACTTTCAGAGTGGAAGATTGCTGGTATGACCACTGTTTGAAATGGTCTTGAACCTTTGATGTGTGGAATCCTGCCAGTCCCAAAGTAGTGGCTGAGCAACCATGTGATGAAAGCACAGAGCTGCAGGATGATTTAGGTTGATTTTCTTGTTTTTCATTGAGATGCTGACTTAATTACAAAGCTGGATGATGTAAACTTATTTGATAAGTGATGCCTGTGGTGGCTGAAGTTTTAAGTTCGCCGAGACACGCGAAACTAGACTGAGCCCCTGACTTCTCAGGTGATTTGCGTGACCACCGAGGATGCCTAAACACCTACAGGCAGGGCGAGACTCTGGGGCAGGCTGACAAACTGATGCCGAACACCCTGGGCCGAGCTGGAGGAAATGTCCCGGGAGCTGCCGCTGGAAATTTTGAGCGCCTCAAGTGAGATCCTGAAGACTGGGCGAAATTGAAATCAGTTGTGATTCTGTAAGAAGGCAGAATTTTGACTGACATCCTCTGATTCTAATTTTGTGGTCTCGGCAGTCTTGTTGAGTCTGCTCTTGTCCAATATTGAAGACAGACTCCCCTGGCACTTTAATTCAAAAGAACCTGAGTAGATTCCGGCTCTGAAATGGCTCTTTAACTGGCTGATAGATTCTTGACCATTGGGAATCTTTTCTAACCTGCAATTTTGTCTAGACCGGGTGGGACATCTTGTGGTCTCGAGGGAAAGTCTTTTTCTCGAAGGAAACCTTGAACCTGGAATAGGGTCTTGAATGGGATCTTCCTTGGCAGGGATTGCCAGGACACTTGTACAGTGATAATTCCTATGATCGCCTCCAAGAGGGACAGCCGCATTCAGGATGCTGAAAGGGAGGGTCAGACTTTCTGTTTTCCCTGGTTTTTGACCTGTGCCTGCCTCCCAAGCGCCTAGGCTGTTTACCCTGAATGCCTCTAAAGGACTGGTTGGAATCCGGATAATCTTGCTGGGATTTATGAACCACATTTCGCCACCCTTTCCGTCCCTTGGGGGTAAGGTCTAGAAGGGTGGAAAAACGAGGGTCACAGAAAGAGTCTGTCCTAAGTCCTACACCTGGTCAAAGCCTCTGTCCCTGAGGGGAGGGTGTAAACTGACACTAAAGGGAGAATTTGTGTTTGGATTTCTTGCCCAAATCTGCAAAGTCTTCTAGTCGCATCCATCCAGGTGCTGAAGGGCCAAAAAAAGCTACTCTACAACATCATTTCCATGCCGTCCTGCCACATATATTGTACGGGAGGAGTTTGCACGGAATTATTAGTGCACCTAGCTGCGAAGCAATTTTTCTTGAGCCCCTGTAGCTGTAGAGGGATCTGCAAGTTTCACCCAGCTCCTTAAGGATATCCCTCTCTCTGCAGTTGGGTGAAGTGACATGCAGCTGTAGCTGGAATCCATAGTAAAGGTCTGGCTGGAAAATATCCGGGCATGGAGTGTCATCCATGGTCCTAGAATCCTTTATTGGAGGATGGACGGCAATTTTTGAGAGTGCAAGTTCCTTCAGGCCGCCAGTACCACCATGGCATCAGCGAGACACCCTTAGTGAGGAATTGCTTGCCATCGGGCAGCTGATAAATTTTGCATGCCCAGGGACTGGCTCAGAAAGCCAGGGGACACCCGCCTATGGGAATTCCTAGAGTCCTAAGGGGGTCGATAAAGGCGAGGAGGCTAGGAGGTGGGCCGATCCAACGCCTCTAGGTAGCCTGACTCATCAAGGTTTCCCATTTGTGGTCGTTGAGAACTGTTTAAGGAGTTCTAGGACGTCTGAGAAGGGACATGGCGGGAGGGGGATCAGATCCTGCCTTGCATCATCAAAAGTCAGTATAATCTGTGAAAGTGAGGGACAGGATGTCTGTTTCCTCTGTCCTTCCATACCTAGGGGGATCTCCCTCAATCCTCAGAAAGTAAGTGTGGGAATGTTCCCTCTGGGGTGAGGTGGGAGATCTCTGGGAGTCCTAGCAAGAGAAGGATCAGATCAATCATCATCAGATAGTGGAGTCCTCTAAGAACAGACTGTTGACCGATACCAGAGGCCAGCTGGAAGATCTCTTCTTCGGTCGCTCCTCCAGGATCAGTCCGGGAGGAAGGAGCTCCAGAGGGAGGGGCCCAGGTGGACTGAGGGACCAGTCCAGCACACCAGATGTCGAGCGAGCTGCTCCGAACTATAGAGGGGGGAGCTCCGGAACGGACAAGGGTCCGGCGTCACTCCACCCTCACGGGAGACTCATGGAGCCCCGCCAGGGAATCCTCTAAGGAAGCGAGGCAGAAGAGAAGAGGTTGGGTTGGAACAGAAGAAAGGGAAGTCCTCCAGCCGCAGCAGTAACCATTCCACCCCTCAGTAACCAAGCTCCAGGGAGGGAGAGTTGAGGGGAACTGAGTAGGGTGTGGACCTGTAGTCGCCCGAAGAGATGGACAGCCGAAGACGGAGACTCAGATGTGACTTAAGTCGAAGAGGAGATAAGAGTAGGAGGCTGAATGATCAGAAGAGCCTACAATCTTTAAGATATCGTGGCCCGTAAACATGCTGCTGCCCCAAAAAGAAGTGGGGTAGAGAGCATCTCTCCAATCCAGGAGCGAGGGTGTGGACTGGAAGGAGCCATGGGAAACCGATTTAAACTATGAACCCGGGCCACCGATAAGGAGAGAGAGCCGCCGGGACTCGATGGGTAGGTTCTAAGCCTCGCGACATAGCCACAAAGTAACGGGTAAAGAGGAGGTGTATCGGGATGACATCGATGCCAGTGGTACATGGTGGTCGGAACTCATCGGACTGAACACCGCCGGTCAAATTTAGCCACCGAGAGCCATGGGGTGCGACAACTATGAGTACTGCAGGGCGAACCCAGCTGATGCCGACACTGAACGAAATCGTCGCGAACCGACAGGCTTGACACAGAAGCTCGGGCCGCCGAAGATTGGTTGTCTTGATGGAGTTTAATTCCAGCGGAGGAGTGAATTCGGAGGCCCCTAACGAGTACCAGGCTTTTTTCCTGCAGGACCCGATTCTGAAGCCTTGGGACAGCTGGGCACAGGCCAGACAGCACAGAAGCCCTCCCAGGCATTGTGGCAAGAAGTGTGGGACCGCCTGTCAGACATCTTCTGACATTGGAAGGAGTCACAGTTCTGGGATGGATGCTGGTGGCGGAGAGCTAAATACAACACACACACACACACCAGTCAAAGAATTAAATTAAAGTAAATATACCAAAAAGGTAAAACTAGAACCCTATACACACACACCCTAACAGGGTAACAAGAGGGGTAAAGTTTGACTGAAAAGAAGTGAATATTAAGGGAATTTTTCTGTCAAAAAATCCGCAAAATTCACTGGGAACTAAAAAACAAAGGGTTTGGGTAAAAGGCTAAAATATCAAAGTAGTAAATCAGCTTAAAATAAATCTTCAGAAAAGGTAGAAAACTAAAATTTAAAGGGCAAACCCCTAACATTGTAACATTTCCCAAAGAGACCCCTTCAGTAAAATATACAGGGTACAGTATGCAGAAGCATCAAAAAGAAACACTTGCCCAAGCAACCCCTTCAGTAACATGTACAAGCACCAAAATGAAACATTCACCCAAGTGACTCCTTCAATAAAATGATGAGGTATTGACAAGCACCAAATGAAACATTTATCCAAGCGACCCCTTCAACATATGTACAAGCACCAAAATGAAACATTTGCCCAAGCGACCCCTTCAATAATACATGTACAAGGACCAAAATGAAACATTTACCCAAGCAACCCCTTAGTAAAATGTTGAGGTATGCACAAGCACCAAAATGAAATGTTTGCCCAAGTGACACATACCCAACAAGCATGCAGTCTTGGTGAAGTTCAAAGATTCACTGGCTTCAAGTAAAAGACTTCCCACAATGTTGCACAGCTCAGGCAGAATTGGTATTCTTAGGGGTTCTCTTTCGGTTTTTGGCGTGCTGCTGAATCTGTGCTGATTGGTTGTCTTAGCTTGTGGTTGCAAGCTGAGATAACCAATCAGCTTCAAGAAAGGAGGGACTCATGGAAGCAATGCATCCGGATACTAGACAAAGCCCTTTATTTCATAAAAAAAAAAAATGGAAAGTGAAGAGGACAGATATATTAATTATTAACTCTCAAGACCCACCAAGAAATCCCCACGGCCCACCAGAGGGCCGCAGACCACACTGCTCTACACAATATCAACACTGGGCACTTTAAGTCTAAATTAAAGGACCATTGTTTTTAGGAAAACTGATGCTAATATTGTGGGAATGCAGGCTAAAGTCAATGTCACTCTTTCCTCTTCCATGCAAACTTCAACCTCAAGTCTTTTGATCCAATTGGACAAGTTATTGTAAAAGTTATTATGACGAGATACATTTATTAAGCTATAACAGCCATGGTAAAACTTGCGCAATTAATTCAAAAGATCAGGTAACTGCAATCATCCTCTCTTGGCATAAAAGATTCCTACTATAACTTGTAAACAACTTTCTTCAATTTCCATTTGTAACAAATAAAACAACATGCATCATAAACAGTTAGCTATTAAATATTTGCTCTCAGTTTCCTGTGCACTACAACTAAAGTTCTGCTAGTTACAATACACTGTAGTCTCAATGCTGTCAAGCTGGTAACTGCTTTTTCATAGGTTCATAGGTTCATACTAGGCTATCTGCCCGAGGGCATTTACAAGCCTAGCCCATCGTTTTGTGGCTTCTTGCCCTTAGTATGGGAGGGACTGTGCCTATGTTTTTAGCTCTGCCTCTGTCCAGCAGTGAGTTATCCCTGTGGTATGGGGGGGTATATCCCATCCATCTCCCATCCATTGGTCAGTCGCTCTAGTGAGCATCAGTGACATGCTTACTATGTATGTACTGGGATTTTGTTCCACAGGGTTGGGTGGGAGTCTTTGGCCTCCACTCCTCCACCTTAACCCCGTCCTATTAATAGCCAAGGTTTAGGATGGATCTAGATTTTTGATTGATGGATTTTGATTTTTATCATTTTTTTGAGGTGCAACATATGTTTGACAAAGTATGTTAGGCAGGCAAAGCGAGCAGCGGGTGTACTGTGAAGAGTGAATGGAGTTCGGTTCTCAGGACAGATTAGGAGAGATTTTTCCTTTTTGAATCCTTTTTTTTGTGAACTTTGTTTTACCCTCTCCAGCTGTCTGGTCGGTCAGATAATTAATGGGGCATTGTACTCAATCATTGGTCTGATGATGAATGGATAAGGACTAGATGATGAGACTATGATGAATGAGAACTCTTCTCTTCATGATAAGGCAATGTAGAAGGTCTTCCTAACTACTTTAGCTACATGGGTTGTACTACGCTCGCTATCACCCAGACTCCCCCGGGGTCTCCAGTCCCCAACTTCTTTGCACAGTGGTGATTGCCACTCTTCCGTTAGCTAGGTAACCTTGTTTTTTGTTTGGTAATGAGTATGCATTTGGCATTTAACTTTAGGAGCGTGGCTTTCTGGCACCAGTTATCCGCTTCTGCCTTGCTTCTGAAGGATTACTCCTAGTTCTGTGTGATCTCATGCCCAGTTTGCAGTCATCTGCAACTTTTTCTATGTCAAGTTCCGTTGTCTGCATGTGTGAAAAAAAAGTGATGCCAAACAAGAGTGGGCTTGTTTATACTTTCAGTCTTACTATATGAAACTTGTACTGCAACTTTTTTGGCATATGTATACTATTTATTACTATACAACTTGCTCTTTAGAGCCTAGATAATGTTTGAAAAGGATTTTTGACTAGTCAGTTCACCCAGTTACTATATAACAAATAAAATGAATATGTAAATAAATATTTCATAACTGGTGCAGCACGTGTCTTACAAAACATTTACTCCTCTTCAGTACAATCTTCCTATGTTTTAATTTTGCTGTATTATCCTGTCGGTTCATACATATTCAACACTGGTATACCGTATTCCAAAAACAAATGATTTGGCTCTTCTTTTTATTACATGGAGTACATTCTATTCTGGTTAAAACACTGGACATTATCAGAACATATAACATGAAGTCAAAATAGTGAACATGATTTGTATGAGATTTTATATGTATAAATGTATGTATATATACAGATACACACACACAACAAACAAAGAGTTCTTCATTACAGGCAAGCAGTCCAAAAACACTAATTTGTTTAACTGAGGCTTTCATCCCCAGGACTTGTTAGAAAACAGGCTTTGGCTCAGTCAGACTTTACCAGTTAAACAGTAAGAAAGTAAGTAAAGTTGTCAGACAAGCATAAACGTATGTGTCAATGACAGCCAAAAGACATTCTGCAGTACTGGAGGCCAGTTATTTGGCAAGAAGTACATACATATTGAGCAATCTAATGCAGTTTAAAGAGAAGAAGTGCCACATTTGTAAAGTCAGTTCCATGTTTTTTTTTTAAACTTTGTTTGCTGCCGTGCCTTCAGATTATCTTGAATAGCTATCCCTTGCTATGACTGTGTCCATTCACTCCCATCATTAGGGTGACAGTTATTCATAGTGCAACCATCCCCCAGGGCAGCCAGAAAGGAATTTCAGGTTTCTGATGCAACCCCCCCCCATGGTTCCTGAAGTGTATGCAGATGCAAGGGCTTACTTACTGTGTCTTCCCCTGTTAGTGTGTGCATTCCTGCACACTCTTCATGAAGGTTACCAAGTGGATGAGGTTTGACAGACTCAAGCATACATCAGTATCTTATATGCTGCATGCTGTGCACCTCTCCCTCCAGATAGCATTGGCACTGCAGAGGGTCATACTGCTTCCCGTCTCTGAGAATGGGGAGAAGTAGACATGTCCACTCCCTCTCACCCACCCTCTTTGGATCCTCTACTGCATGGATTACCAGTCAATCTGGAGATGTCTGGGTCACAGACATAACTTTATCCCACTCTTCCACACAGCAAACAAGCTATTTGCATGTTAATCTCACTATCAAAGTAACAATATGGTACCAGACAAGCCACTTGCATGTTAACCTCACTGTCAAAGTAACAATACGGTACTAGCTTGCAGCCTACCAATTATGTTATAGATCAAACATGTTCAAGGGTTATTAATTAATCTCAGCATGTCTGAAGGCTAGATATAACCTAACAGAGGTAAGGCCTGCCCTTCGTCATACTGGATCTCTGCATACCTTCCATTCATTACTCTGAATATACTGTATTTTCATCACAATAAGGTTGATTTTTGTGCTGAACAGTTTTTACACATTTTCCAGTATTCTACACATACCAGGGCCTGCTGCCATAAATTACAACACTGGTAAAATCAAACTTAAAGTGGTCTTTAGCAAAGCCCACCACAAAAGTCATGTTAAGTATGTGATCCTTTTTTTATCCCACCATAGACTTGGCCAATCTGACTTCTTCCTTTGCCCCATCGGCTCATTTGTTCCTTCCATGTGTGAGAGACAGGTATCCCTGGACTGAATAAAGTCCTATTGTTCACACATGGGCATAATTACTAGTTCACTGAATCTCCTGAAAGGCAAGAGTCACATGTTAGGCAGTGAGCCAAATGTCACTCCCTAGCAGACCCCTTCCCAGAAGACAGCCTGCTGACTGTGCAATGGCTGCCTGATCAGGGAGAGGCATGTATACCTCTACATATGCCTATCTTCCTGACTCAATGGTATTCTCCCAGCTGTAACAAAGTGAGGCTACCCAGTCTCAAACATGAGTAATCACCTACCCACAGACTAGCACTGCTAATGTGGCAGATGTAGCTGCTTCCATTCCCCCAGGATGGATGAACTGGCATCAGTTTCTCAAGCCTATCCTCCTCAGCCTAACTCTTCCAGCACGTGTCACTTGTTGAACATGGGTCACCTTGGTTGTAGTCAAGAGCTTCAACTCTCTAAGCAATAGTGCCTATTTAAGAATATTACAATAAACTGTGCTTGATCCGGGAGTTAGAAAGCACTGCAAGCTTTTTCAGTACCTGATCCACACTGCAGGAATGGAATCTGGATAGGCTGAGACAGACAAAGGATTTGGGTTGCAACATGGCAAAGAAGAATACACATTTGCCTACCCTTTCCAAAGTGCTGGACTCCTCATTTCAGGAAGTAAAAAGGAAAGGTGCTGATGTATCTTTGGTCAGACTTGAGTAGTTATGTACACATCCACCCTTGGATGTTTAAACTGGATTCCACTCCACTCTGCCAATGACTTTTAGTGGACTTGTCTTCTTGGAATGACAGTCCAGATGCTTCCAATCTGCAAAAACAGCATCTTTTCTGACAGGGTCCATGTGAGGATGACACAGAGTTGTTCCTCATCCTTGCCTAGATACTCATTCAGATTTTTCTAAGGAGATGGCAAGGCAGCCATGGGCCAGTTCATGAAGGGGCTTTATAAGCATGAAATCCTCCTCAAAGAAGAGAAGGGAGGGGGAGCAGTAGAAAGGGAGGACTCTTGTCCTTATACACCTCTTGAGATAAGGGCCTCTAGATTCTACGAGTCACCTTCCCAGAACCCCTTAACCTTAGGGACAGAACAGATGGGTCTGCGCTCCTGCAATCAGAGTGGGGGCACAGCAAACAATGACTGAGTGCTCAACATCAGGTAATGGGGGTTCTGGTGCACAGATATATGTGAGCTGGAGAAACCAATGAAGCTAGAGGGGCCTATGCAGGGCTTAGTACTGGCATCAGTCAAGGCGGTTTCCTCTAAGATTATGCTCCCATACCTGGAAGTACACATCCAATATCAAGCAGATGAAGAATATTCAATATCTGGGATCCTGTAAGCCCTGTTAAAACATGAAAGACCCTCCCCTACCTAAGCAAATTCCACTTAAAAATGTGTGTGTGTGTGTGTGTGTGTGTGTGTGTGTGTGTGTGTGTGTGTGTGTGTGTGTGTGTGTGTGTGTTCTGAGGGGGCTAAGAAAAACAGTGCTTGGTACAGACTGCAACCAATAAGCATGTGTCAAGGGAGTACTTTTTGAATGGAGGCCAGGAATGAGCAAACTTTGGCTGCTTGACTCTGGAAGAGCAGAAAGAATATTGTGGGATGCACCCTACCCCAAGGTGGCTACATCAGAAGCTGCTGTTGCAGACATCTCATATTCGGTAGATGACAGGAGCAAGCCTGACCCCTCACTATGGCAGCTGACAACACACAAAACCAATGATGAGGCCACCCCTTGATGATGGCCTTACCGCAGAAGATGTGACCAATATCTTGGTCATTAAGTCCTTCCCCTTCTCTCCATACTTTGTTAATGGGATGGGTTCATAAGAATGGGCCATCCATGTGATCTCTGGAGAGCCTCAAATGCTGTCATGTTAAGGAAATTGAGGCAGGCCTCTAATTTCTTCTTTCTCTATTGCTGGGTGGCTGGTTTGAATCGTAGACCATTATAGGAGTGTTTGAAATCATAGTCTTCACCCAAACAATAAAGGCAGTGCTGTTACAGATCCTGGTTTTGAGACTTGGTGATCAAAGGAACACTCCACGTCTCAGCTTTTGAAACAATGAAGAGTGGATTTTTTTCATGATAAACAGTAGGTCAAGATCCAAACTGTGCAACTGCAGAAGGCAAATTAATGGTTCAGGAACTGAGAACAATCTAGTGAACGAGTGACACCAGAGTGTGAGCTGGCAGATGGTGCTAGCACTACAAAACATGGGAGTGAGAAAGAATAACACTGCTAGGCTTTCAAATGCAGAAACGGAAGCCCAGTTAATCATTTCCAAAGATCTTCAATGTCAAGACAGACTAGTAACAGACAACCACTCACATTACTATTACATAGGTAGGCAATGGCCAAGTTAAAAAATACACTTTGGTAATCAGTTTAGTCTTCACATTTTGTGATACCACAGAACTAGACCCAGGAAAACAGTATTCTTACAATGAACACTGCACAGATGCAATTAATTTATTACAGTACAACTGATATGACAAAGTCAGTAGGGTCGCAACTTTATAATAAAGTATTACAATATGTAGAGTGCAGAGCACTAAAAGAGCCCTCTGTAGAGATATGATAGAGAAAAAGGCAAATACTCTGTGTTCTAGGTAATATATTTCAGAGTATCCTGCCTGCTAACTGACAGCCAGCTCTCAATTGTGAGGCCAGTTATCAAAGGGTGTGTACCTAGGACTACTTTGCAATTTCTGATCATTGTACAAATGACTGCAGAAAACTGTATGCTGCCACCTACCTCCAAGTCTGAAAGCTGTTTCAGTCTCTGCATTCCCTGGTTTTCATGCAAGTCAAGAAGAATAAAGTGCCAACTGTGGGTAGAATTTAGAGACTACTGCTGCCCAGGTGTGCAGTCATGGAATGATAAGATGGCATTGCATAGCATGAGAAATACCAATTAAAATGAATATCTAGCCAGGAGCAAATCTGAACTTGAACATGCTAATCAGTAGCACTGCAATGGAGTAAATGTGGCAGACTGCATGGCTCTCATAGTAATCAGTAGATCAGAGGAATGAGAGCACCTGGAGTACTCACTTCTCTGTGATGCACCTGGAAATGAGCTCTCATGTGTTTGAAATTCTACAATGTCAAGAATGCAAATATAAGAACTAACAGTTGCTGAGGCATTTGGAATACTGTAATATAGTTTACAGGGTGTAACTCACAACTTTTAATTACAGCCCTTAAATAATCCTTATAAGGCATCACAAATCATAAAACCCCAACTATCAACATAAAAATGGGCCACAAAAGGTATATATTGCACAAGTAGAAAAAAGGCATACAAAGGGAAGAATTTATTTTTTAGGTGACTGAGACACCTTTTTCTACATAAGCAGAGAAAGGCTGAGAGAAGTATGGAAAGGTAAATTCGGTATGCAAAGGGGATGAAGGATTGTTTGTGAGGACAGACAAACATAAAAGAGTGCAGACAAATGTGGTGGTTTGCACATACAAGGTTGAGGTGACAAGGGATGGATACATAGAAAGAGAATGGACAATAGGTGATCGGGAGGGTTGTACAATGCACAAGTTATGTGGCATAACATACTAGGAAGGGGATCAAACCAGAGAGGGGAAAGGGTGGGATTCTGGACGCAGCTGGGCTGCAAAAGTAGCCCAGAGATCATCCTACTGAGAACCATCACAACTGATGATCCCATACAGATTTTGGCATGGGCTTCCTGCACTTCTATTGGCCCAGAGGTTGGGGCCTGCTACTCCAGGGAATCTGCAATTCAATGCAGGGAGGACTTGGTGCAGCTTAGATGCTATCCAACTAGACAGTCCATCTCTGCCTCAACAATCTGTTGCATCTGTGGCTCTAACACAGTGACAGAACATGAATGGTCAAATTGAGAAGGGTCTCTGCCCTCTGTTATGAGGTAACCACAAAGCAGAACCAGCCCTAGCACCCTTCAAACTGTGAAAGGTAGTGTTGTAGGACTCTGAGACTCTCTAATCTTTGTCTTCATGAATTGGAACCTCTATGGGAGACATGAAGGGAAAGTTGCCATAAGTTGTCAAATATCAAAGCAGACAGCAATCCTATGCATCACATTACAGCAAGCCTTTCCAGCCTCCTGCAGTAGCCAACCTGATTGAAACACATCTCTTCATGAGCTTGAAGATAAAAGGGCACAAATAAAACTATCTGGCTGAATTGCATGCATTTAGCAAGAAAACAGTTAAAAAAATATACATACACACACACATCTCCAGTCATTCTCTCTCTACATCTCTGCTTTCCACTACTGAAGAAGCTCATGCATGCACCATCTGAGATCATTATCACAGTGTCTGTACTGTTCTGCAGACTGTGGAATTCCTGGAGCTCTAGACAGACTTTTGCCCAAGTCAACCAAGCATTCACCTTTTGAAGGGTTCATCATAATGATCCAGTAGCTTCTTCCTGAAGTGCCTGTGAAAGAGATCAAGAAAAACATACCATGCAAGGCCTCTACACCATGAGGTGCTGCAAGCCATCTCTGCCTTGCAGGATTTCAAAAGCCAAATGCTACAGCAATAGGGCAAACAGCTGCACAAGTGTGCAAGTTCAAGATTCTCATTCTGTCATGGTTTCAGGGTTGCACACAGTCATCATGAACCAGACTCCAGACCCCACTCGTAAACAATATTACCTGACGCAAGCTTATAAATATCTCCCAAAATGATCTTAAGCTCCATAATAGTAGTTTTAGGTGGAATATAAGTACATAGCAGCATAATCGCTCTCTCCTGCAATAATCTCTTAGTAACACAAACCTACCATTATTTTCCTTTGTCCCTATTCTATCAGTACTGGGCCCTCTCTTGCACTTAGTATTATTTCCCCTTTTTTCAACTGCCCAGATAATCTGCTGAATATTTACCATGAATTCCTTTCTTTGTCAAATTCACATGCTCATTGCTATCCAAATAAGTCTCCTGCAAGATTACTATTTGCACCCTGAATTTCTTATTACAAGTCAATACTCTCTGCTTTTTGTCTATACATGTAAGGAAATTTACACTCCCTGTCAAAACTGACAAACCAGCCATTCTGATAACAAGCTAATACTCCCACATATTATACATGATAGTTCTTATGAATACATGTTTTCATCCTTCAACTTACAAGCATACACTAAAATAATGGCAGGCTGATTTTGTATGAAGTTGCTAATTCGCCTATTTGAGTCCAAGTTACACTTTCTCAGACTTTTTGCTTCACTAAAAGCACTTAAGAAGCAAAATGCTAAATACATTTTCAAACCCCAATACCCTTTTAACTCACAGCAAACACAGAGACTATACACAAGTTTCAAAAGGAAAGTACACCATTCAAAATAGAAACAGATACCCCAAATCAACTGCTGCACCTACAGGCATTACCTATTTTACAGTTAAGGTTACTTGTGTTAATGCATGTGTCAAAGCCTGTGTTCCCACTTACACAGATTATCTGTTATTATCTGTATTCTTCCCCTCCTAGATGTGAAAAAAAACATTAAAGCTTTCAGTACACATTAACATCTAGTCTTATGAAAAAGTGCACTGGCCACCCCTAAACACAAATTCAGTTATGCACTGTTGTACTTATTACATTAAAGTACTAAGGCTGCTGGGGTGACAAATACTTGAACTGCTGCCAATATCACTTTAAAGATTAAATTAGATTGCACTGAGCTGATTTCACTAGAAACATTATTTCACTGAACTGCTTGCAGATATCCCTTTAAAAATTAATTACATTGTATCTTGTAGATTTCACTCAGAACACCCTTTTCAAACTTCTCTTGATTAATTGCCTGGACCTGCATGCTGTTTGTACTTAAGTAAAAGCAGATGCTACAAGAAAAATAATGGCCATTAAGTTTGCAAATGTAAGAAGAAAGAAATACATTTTTCATATTTTCATAATTTTCTCTCAACTGTATCTTAAACTAAGAACATCTATCTCTAGAAATCAAGGGACTTATTATCCTTTAATATGATGTAGAATATGATCAATGCAGTTTTACATTTCAGAGCATCTCAAGATTACAGCATTATATTAACTTCAACTGGCTTCATTACAGCATTTATCTTGTTACAGTGTAAAGCCTGTACATATTAGCAAGAAATACTTTATGACTTCAATATCACTAGTGTATACAACAGTCACTGCTAAAACTCAACAATATACCTCTGACTGCATACTATAAAGAACTAGTTAACAGTATAACAAGTAATTTATATCATAACATTTTATGCAAATATTAATAAGACCAAAAACTGTTTTCACTTACAATTACTTCATCCATCCATTCAGTGACCCTCTAAAGATTATTTACTTTAAATGGTTACTGTGCTTTACAGTTCTCCCACCTGTTTAACAGTCACAATCTTCTACTCTTCAGTCACTTCTTCTTGCAGAACCACAGTTCACAAGTCTACACTATATCTAACGGGACAGATGCTTTACAGTTCCCTAACTTATTTACTGATTTAAACCAAAAATAATAAAATGAAAGGCAGTAAAATACCAAGCAGAACAGTTTAATAACAGTCATTAAGCAATGCAATTGTGGTTAAGCCAGGTCTGGTTTTTGTATGCCTTTATGTTTTAATCGAATGGGTAGTATTTTATTTTTAGGTACCTCTTTCTTTAAGGAAACAAGTATGTTTGTCATGTTTTGGTTAATTTCCTATTTAAACAGTGACATGGTTTGTGTTAGTCATTCTGAAGAAGTCCTTTATATAGGTTCATAGGTTGGTACTAGGCTATTGGCTCTAGGGCCTGTGCAAGCCTAGCCATAACAAATCCCTGGATATTTCTTCCCACAATATTTACTTCTCTGGGCCCCTGTCTAGCAGGGTGACTGACATGATCCCCGGGGTGAATTTCCTATCTCCCATCCAATCATCAAGGTTCCTTTTGAAGACGGCCAATGAGGCGCTCTGCTTGACATGTATGGGCAGTCTATTCCAGAGTATGGGGAGTCTCTGGGTCAGGAACCTATCCCTCCAGCATGTTTTGTTCATTGTGATGACAAGGTTTAGATCCCTGGAGCGTGTGACTCTAAGGGATTGGGATTTCTTTAAGTGGAGCATGTCCAACAGCTCAGGGTTTGACATGGCCTTGTATGTTAAGCAGAGATCGCCTTTGAGTAGACGATATGCCACAGAGTATAGCTGGAGTTTTTTTTAGATGGTCAGCATATGGCATCTGCTTTAGGCCTGTAATTCTTTTAGTGAGGTATTTCTGTGGCCTTTCCAGCTGTTGCAGATGTCTTGTGAGGTACATACCAAACGGGGCATTATACACTATGAGTCTAATGAGTGATAAGCACAGTGGGACAATGACCTCCATTTTTCTGGATGAAAAACCCTTAGTGATGAGGTGTGCCTCCTGACTGCTGCGGCGATGCGGTTATCGAAAGTGAGACCACTGTCCACCTGTGTCCCTAAGTCTCTCATCACACTTTCGATGTTTAGTGTCCTGCCACCTATGTGGTAATTCATGGGTACATGTTTTTTTTCCAAAGGAGATAACTATACATTTCTTGGCATTAAGCTTGAGCCCGTGGCTCTCTACTGGGACAAAAGTGCTTAATGACCGTTATTAAACTGTTCTACTTGGTATTTACTGCCTTCTATTCTTTTATTTTTGTTTTCTTGTCACAGTTATTTTGGCTGGTTTCTCCTGTTTTGTTGGATAATTGTTCTTATTTACTGATTTCACATTCTTGCTGGTCTTCTTCCTGATCTGGTTCAAGTCTAAGGTACTTCTGATTATTTTAGTCAGCTCTTGGGCTTTTTTTCTGTCCCTCACGCATTTTCCTTTGAAACAAAGGAAAGTATTTCAATGGCAAAGCCTTTCGGTGGGCTTTCTTATTCTCAAAAGACTAAAAAGCAGAGTGCCCTTCAACTTGTTGGCTTACTCATTGTTAGTTAAACTTATTCTTAAACTTATTATTATATAGTAACTTATTTCCCCCAAAGTCTACATCAACATGTCCTTGATCATCTGGGAAAAATATATACTGTGCCTCTCAACATCCCCAGATTGCTGGGATAAACTTTATTTGCTGTTACCAGGCAGGATAAAAGCATCATTTCCCACAAACATTATAGTGTCTCGATTTTAATGCTTTTCCCTTCTGCAACAGTTTTTTCAAGATAATGCTCTTTCTACTGGTCTGATTGCATCTTTACTAATATGTTCTCAGCTGCTTCCTCATGGCCAGATTTGGTGCATAAACATCTTTTGCCCTCTTAATTAACAAACCATGCCATGAAACAGCAGCCCAGTGGTTTATCTGTACTTTTATCAAATTAATGCAGTCTATTCCTACTAATGACTCTGGCAAGCCATAAATTCTTAGGTTGTGGAGTTGGTGGGGGTTGGGGTGATGTGGTTCAGACTGCTCTTCTACTTGAACAAAGAGGTGGGCTGCTAGTTCAGGTACCAACCCAGGGAGCTGGGTAGCCAGTTACACCTCTGCCAAAAAATAATGGGGGACAAAGGACCAAAATCAGGGACAGTTTTATTTGTTCTATTCTATCTATAGATACAGAAAGTTGTGAGAACAGCAGGTTTTGCATTAGCATGCATTTTCTGAAGAATATAAAGTCTGAAACTCAAATGTCTGGTGGGTGTAATCTTTAGTGATTTGCCAGAAAAGGCACAGTTTTTGAGGAACAGACCAAAAAACATGAAGTAAATATCTGGACTTTCTGTAAAATTCTGGACAGTTGAGAGGTGTGCCTCTATGAAAGGAGAGCAAGGAAACAACTAAGTATATGCCTGTTTGTGAAAAGGAGGTACATATTCTTAGTGGCAGTAGTGGTATAACATTATGGTGTGCTGGTGATATCTGGGAAAAGTGGTAACAGTTTATTGTTTGACCTGCACTTCTGGACCCATCATGCCACGGGGCGATAATATTTCATCGCTTAGCCAATTAATAAATAGGTAAGTAAATCCAGTCCAGTGAAACCTTTCATTTGCTGGTACATTTCGGCAAAGAACTACCAAAAGAGAAGGGGAATCAGAAATGCGGAGGTAGTATTCTACTTCTTCATTTCTGGTCCTAGATTATGGTTGGAAATGGTTAATATACTTGCTTAATAAGTTAATTAATAATAAAAAACATATGGCCATAACACTTAAAAATGTTTTTTATTAGTTTTCAGACTGTGTTGGCTGTGACAATAAATTCACATATATTTTTTGTTTTGTTTTGTTTTTAAGAAGGTCATTAGCTTCATTTACATATTTTTAAACATCTTGGTTTCCCCGCTAGGGGTGGTGGATTGCTTTCTATTTTTTAATTATGTCAGAACTGTCTTTTTTTTTCTAAATAGTCATTATTTTTGACAACTGGCCATAGCTCTTTCATCTGCATCATGTGGTGGAGTGTAAGAACTAGCACTTTGCTTTGTGCCTTTTTCTTCCTCTGATATCATTGCAGGGTTTGTGTATGTTTGTATGATCTGGGGCCTGGTCTTTCACTGATATCTTCTGAGCCTTCCCGCAGCTGCCCTTCAAACCAGGTGTCAACTGCTTGTAAGCTAGCATTGCATTCTATCCACCTTGGCTTATCAGGAAGGTCTAGTAGCACTGCCCTGGGTTAGTTTAGAGAATGAGAAAGGTAAAACAACAGAACTGAGAGAAGCCAACAGTGTGCCAGTGAAGGGAGCTTGGCTTGCAGACAGCTGTGAGAATCCAGTTAACTACGAAATGGTCAAAAGGAATAAATAAGAAAGAAATATTTTTTTGAGCATGGCAGAAAATATTAGTTGTTCCACCCTTAGGCAAAGAAGTGGAGAGCTATGGTAGGAGTTGCCTGTAAAAGTGATCAAGTAGTGCCTGCTAGTAAATTAGTGGAATATTTAAAATTAGAAGTTATGTACCTACCATAACGTTCCATGTTAGTTGTCTTCTCTCGCCTTCTTTCTTGCTGGATGGGTTCGGAGCCGATCTTTGCTAAGCTCGAGAGCTAATTTTACCAGCTCGAGGCAACCCTATATCTCATGATGCAAGGCGGACACTACCCAGATCTCGTTTGGTAGCTAAAGAAATAGTAATATTTTCTTCCAACTGAAGAGGAAGAAGAAAAATAACAATACTAAATAACATCATAACCCTCTAGAAAGGATCAACCTAATCTAGTGACACTAGAAGTTGAACAGCTAGAAAAAGGGAATAACCTCTTAATAGAAGATGCATAATCTTCCCAGTCTGACCAGGCTAGGGGATGGAGGATTCAAGAAAGAAGCAGAGAAGACAACTAACATGGAACGTTATGGTAGGTACATAACTTCTAAATGTTAAGTTGTCAATCTCGCCTTCATTCTTGCTGGCTCCGACCGCCTCCCTTGCACCTCTATCCTCGGTCGCTCAATGGTACACACTCTTGAGAACGGTGGAACCAAAATTCTGTCTCTGGAGGCCAAGTCTAATTTGTAATGTGAAACAAAGGTATGAGGAGAGGCCCATGTGGCTGCTGCACAAATAGTGTCTATTGGAAGTCTAGCTTGAAAAGTTGTAGATGTAGCTAGAGCTCTGGTAGAATGGGCTTTTGGCTTAGAAATCAACTCTTTGCCTCTGAGCTGATTAATGTAAGTGATCACAGAAGACAGCCATCTAGATAAAGTTACCTTAGAAACTGGAAGGCCTTTCCTGTTCTCTGCATAGGATAGAAACAGTTGATCAGATTTCCTAAAAATTTTGGTCTTGTCCAGATAATATCTGAGCTGGCGGTGAACATCAAGACAATGTAACTTTTGTTCCGCTCTATCAGAATAATTCGGGACAAATACTGGAAGATCAATGGATTGATTTAGGTTTGTCTGCGATGCCACTTTTGGTAAGAAAGACGGATTAGTCCTTAGAGATACCCTATCTTTGTGGAATATTAAATAGGGAGGACGAATGCAGAGAGCATGAAGCTCAGATACTCTCCTGGCAGAGAGTAACTAGAGAAAGTGTCTTCCAAGAAAGCAATTTCAAAGAACAGGCAGCTGCAGGTTCGAACGGGGGAAGAATCAAGGAAGTTAAAATTAAATTTAGATCCCACTGTGGTGGGGGGTCTCTAATCGGAGGTTTCAATAAAACGATACCTCGAAGGAATGCCTTGCAAAGTTTATGTGACATAATGTTGTGGTCCAAAAGGCCTATATGAAAATTTGAAATGGCTGCCAGTTGAACTTTCACTGTGGAAGAAGAGGATCCTGAATGAAAAATCTCAGCTAGGAAGTCCAATACCGAATGAATTGGAGCAGTATAGGGGTCTATGTTCCTAGCTTTTGCCCAGAAAGAGAAACGTCGCCATTTACTAGTGTAAATCTTTCTGGTAGAAGATTTTAGGGAAGCTACTATGATATCCCATACAGAATTAGAAATCATAGGAAGCCTGGCTAAGTATGGAAGTGGAGCAACCAAGCAGTGAGGTTGAGAGGAGGTATGGATTTGTGCAGTTGACCCGACTGGTGGGTCAGAAGATCTGGAACTGGGTCCAGATGCCATGGCTGTACCAAGAGATAATGATGTAGGAACGGAAACCATATCTGTCGAGGCCAATAAGGGGCAATGAGAATCAACTTGGCTCTCAAGGCGGTTGCTTTCTGAATTAGCTGAGGTATCAGCGGAAAAGAAAGGCATAAAGAAGTCCTCGGGCCAATCTTGGGTTAGAGCATCTCTGGGGATGGCTTGGAAGGGAAGAGAGAGAAGAAGCCTGGGCATTTGCTGTTTTGAGGTGTAGCGAAAAGGTCGCAGCAAGGAAGGCCCCAGTTCTGAAAAATCTCTTCCGTCACTGATTGTTTGAGAGACCACTTGTGAGGCATGAGAATAGCTCTGCTCAATCTGTCCGCTATGATGTTGGATTTCCCGGGGATGTGTGTTGCTATCAGAAACCGGTGAGAGGAGATTGCCCATTGCCAAAGTCTGAGAGCCTCTCGACACAGTGGATAGGACTTGGTTCCGCCCTGTTTGTTTATATACCACACTACGGACATATTGTCCGTTTGGACTGCAATAGTTCCCAGGGGAAGAGAGTCATTGAGGGCTTGCAACGTTAAAAGCACCGCTCTCATCTCCAGAACATTTATGTGCAGATGGTACTCGAAAAGTTGCCAAGTGCCATGGACCATTCTGCCCTGATAATGCCCCCCCCCCACCTAATCAGGGAGGCGTCCGATGTAACCGTGGCAACCGGGGCAAGAGGAACAAAGGGTCTGCCTTGATGGATTTGAGGGGACGATATCCACCAAGTCAGATGCCTTTTGCAAGTTGGAGTTACTATGATCTCGTGACGCATGGGAAGTTGTTGAAAAGACCATTGGGTGAATAGCATCCATTGTAGAAGACGCATGTAAAAGCGGGCAAGGAAGAAGTGTTATGGCGGCTGCCATAAGACCCAATACCTTCAGAGCAAATCTGGCCTGAATTTTGTTGCTGAGAAGAATCACCTGGACGTGTCTTTGAATGTCCAAGATCCTTTGGTCTGTTAACTTTGCTGAAAGTTGTACGGTGTCCAATCTTGCGCCTATAAAATTAATAGATTGACAAGGCGACAAGGCAGATTTTTCGAAATTTATAGAAATTCCTAGCCCTCTGCAAATGTGAATGGTGTAATTTCTGGCTTGGAGAAGCTGATGCCTGGTGGTGGCAGTGAGGAGCCAGTCGTCTAGATATGGAAACACCTGGAATCCTTGACGTCTCAGGTGAGCCGTAACCACTGCCATACATTTGGTGAACACTCTGGGGGCTGTCCAAAGGGCAGGGCTCTGAATTGGAAGTGACTGGTCCCCAGCCGAAAGCGGAGGAATCTTCTGGAGCGTCTGAGAATTTTTATGTGATAGTACGCATCCTGAAGATCTATCGAGCACAACCAATTGTCCTTGCCCAGAATGGACTGAAGCGTGACCATCCAGAATCTTGATTTCTTTACAAACTTGTTGAGTTTGCTCAGATCTAATATTGGTCTCCAGTCCCCTGTCTTTTTTGGAACTAAAAAGAACCTTGAGTAGATTCCGGATCCTATTTGGTCCGCTGGGACTGGCTGGATGGCTCTTTTTACTAGCAGTTTTGATATTTCTAGTACTGCTAGTTCCCTTAGACCGGGTGGAACATCTGGAAGGGTTCCCTTTTGTTGAATTGGGGTTTGAATAAAGGGAATTTTGTAACCCTCGGATATAATTGACTGTACCCATTTGTCTTGAGAAAGGGAAAGCCAGGCTATTGGGTACAGCGATAATTTTCCGACTGCCTCCGGCGGACAATCGGGCAATATCTCAGGGATGCTGGAAGGGTTTGTCAGAAAGAGGCTCTCTGCTACCCTGATTCTGCGGACCACCTCTGCCCCTAGGGCGTCTATTATTGTTACCCCTCTGCCTCTGGGGTAAACTGACTTCGTGAGTCAGGCGTGACTCCTTGAGATTTGCGGAACCACATTTTCCCTCCCTTCTGTCCTTTGGGGTAAGGTCTTGAAGGGGTGGAGAAACGGACTCCTACGGCAGAAAGAGTCTTGCCATCTTGTTCGCATCTAGTCAAAGTGTCTTTCACTTGAGGTCCGAACAAGGTCGACCCATCAAAGGGGAGTTTGTGAAGGGAAGGGGTCTGCAAAATTACAAAGCCGCATCCAGGACTAACGCCTTAACGCCACTCCTGTGCCTGCCTCCATCGGCTGCATAAGAAATGAGCCGCATGGAGGAGTTAACAATGGAGTTAAGGATTCCTAGCTGTGAGCTAATCTTATCCTGAGACCCAGCAGCTGATGGATCCTGTAAAATTCTCCCAACTCTTTAAGAACATCTCTTTGAAGAAGTGGCATAAGTAGTTCAGCGATCTCATGGCAAAAGTCGCTGAAGAAAAAATCACCTGTCCATAGTCCTAGAATCCTTGTTAGGAGGATGGACAGGTACTGAAGGATCAGCTAATTCCTTCTTGGTGGCAGCAGCCACCACCATGGCATCAACTGGGACACCTTTTGTTAAATACTGTCTATCTTGTGGGGCCGTAATAAATTTTGAAGGCCTCCTAGGGATAGGTTCCACCGAATCCGGAGCCATCCACGCCTTCCGAGCCACTACCTCCATAAGAGGGTCGAAAGGCGGAGACAGCCAGGAGGTGGAGGGTCGAGATCCGAACGCCTCCAGGTATACTGACTCGTCCTCGGAAGGATTAAGGGAGGGCCAGTTCCCTCTGCTTAAGGAGTTCAAGGATGTCTGAGAATGAGACATCCTCAGAGGAGGACCTTGGGGATCCCTCCGACTCATCCAGGTCAGTATCTGATGTAGTAGACTCAGGGGAGTCTAGATGTTTCCTCTTACATGTCCTCTTACGGGGTTCACCTGAAGGATCAGGAGAAGCCTCGAAGAGGAAGATATTCCCAATGGGGAAACCTGAGGCGTTGGATCTCTGGGTCCGGGAGCAAGAGAGTGGGAAGAGACGCCAGCAGGCACTGTAGTGGGAGGAGCTGATGGAACTGTCTGTTGACTAAGCCCAGGGGCTAGTACACTCCTCATCACCTCGGCTCCCCTGTCAGAGAGACCAGAAAGTTCCCGCAAGAGATAGGAACCCCAGGCCTCACCGAGAGGGAAGGCTCCAAGGCAGATGTCGGGCCGAGCTCACGAGAGGGAAAACGGAGTCGGACAAGGGTCCGATGCCACTCGGCCCTCGGAGCTGACGAGAGAGACCAGACACCCGGATCCCTCCAATGAAGGTCTCAAGGAGGAAATCGGAGCAGAGGACGATGGAGCCAAAGGGTGGTATCGGCGTGCCGGTTCCGAGGAGCTCTAGCTCCGAGCTCTGTAAGTCTCGAAGGAGGAATGTTTGGTGGATGTGAAATAGCTACCGTCTGTTGAGATGGGCTATGGAGTATTTGGGCCAATGCCTGAGACTTTAATAGTCTACTCACCACTCTCTCAAGGTCGTGATCAGACAGCCTGGACGACCGAGAAGAACGGCTCCGATGGCTCCGCTCCGAGAGCAAGGGTGATCTCGGAGCCGAACATATGGATTCCACTGAAGGGGATCGAGATCTCTTTTTTGAGATCGATGGAGCCAACGGAGCCGAAGATATGTCGGCTCCACCCGGAGCCGACACTGAATGTCTGGATTGGACAGTATCGGCGCCGGATGGATCTGATACTGAGACTGGTAAGGTGGAAGGATCAGCTCCGGCCGGAGCCGATCTCGACCCTGGTGAGGGTGAACCTGAAGCCGACAGCTTGGAAGTCTCAGCCGAAGGCTTAACAGGTTTCGAGGGCTTCCCCGGCGCCGACTTAGTCGGGGAGCTCTCGGGCTTCAATAAGCCCCTTAATATCAGCTTATTTTTTCGCACCTGCAGGACTCTTGGGCTGAAAGCATGACAGATAGCACAAGAGTCCTGAAGGTCCCAGGCAATAAACGGTGTGACCGTCTGTCAGAGACATCTTCTGACAGCACGAGTCACACTTCTTGAAGCCTGAGACCTTAGTGTCCTTCGACATAACTGTGTCGAGGAAACACAATACAGTAACACACACACAAAAACACTCAAGCCAACAATTTAAAATAAACAGGGATAACACACAGTCATACACAAACAATCCCTGACAGGAAAAAATTTAGGGAGGGGAAGGCCTAAGGCCTAAGTTAGGGAAAGGGAATAAATTACTCGAAAAAAGGGAACACTGAAGGGAATAGGGTTAAAGTAAGTCGTTAATTTTAACAAAACACAAATATATATATAAATTTAAAGGGGGGTAGATGAAAAGTCTCAAAAACTATTCACTTACCTAGAGCTGGTAAAAGAAGGCACCTAGTGGCAAACGAGATCTGGGTAGTCTCCGCCTTGAATCATGGGATATAGGGTTGCCTCGAGCTGGTAAAATTAGCTCTCGAGCTTAGCAAGTGCCGAGTCGGAGCCGAGGATCGGCTCTGAATCCATCCAGCAAGAATGAAGGCGAGATTGACAACTTAACATTTATCATTTACTTTGGGGCTTTGTCCATGATTCTTGACAAAGTAGTTGATAGTTATGGTGGGGGTTCCGTGTAGCAGTCCATAGATTCATAGGAGTTGCAAGGCAATTGAGTCAAGACTGCATTTATCTTCCCAACGCCCATCCTTAGGCTTCACTCCCTTTTCAGGGAGGAAAAATGCAGGTCAGTCCAGCAACAAATTTATGGGAATCCATCCAATCATTCTGGAGAGATTTTTAAAGATGCTAGGGTGTCACACTGTTTAACTTACAAAGAATGTATGGTCTGGAGATGAGGTAGGCATGGGCTAACAAACTTTTCCTCCATCGAGTTTTACTTATCTATTCATTAAGATTCGGATCTCTTGTTTTCATGATAGTAAAGCTATATGATTTGCTGAGATCAAACATATGGTCCCTAATGCCTTGGAATACAAGGCATAAATCTCATCATGAAAGAATGAGAGATACTGAGTAAAGGGACAGCACTTGAGCCTTTCTTGACAGCTCGGGGTCTTTAGACCAGCAATCATCTTTGTTAGGAGACTCTGGGACTTTTCCTGTTGCTTAATATATCTAGATAGCTACATCCCAGATGGGGGTCTGGACTCTATAACAGGCATAATTAAGGTGGCATACAAGGCTATGATAACCTCTTTCAACCACAATGTTATGGCATTAGATATTAGTTGTGCTGTGTAGAATGATTTTGGCACTACTGTAGCTACAAAATGGTTGAGTGAGAGGAAGTTATTGACCCAGATCCCCAGCTACATTGCTATTTTGTTGAGCAGTAATAGCTATGATTGAATTTGATAGAAAAAGCTGTTTCTCCAAACGAGGCAATGCTACACTTCTTTGCATTTTGATTGTAGCCCTTTTTCAGTGCACTATTTGTTGGTAAAGGTCAATTCTTGCTTTAATGAGATGGTATCTTAGAGGAGATTTTGACAATAATGCCCAGTTCACAGTTATCTGTGAACTTGGGTAATGAATTTTACTGATTTCCAGTATGGAGTTCAAAGAAACATATGGCAAAAAGGAAGGGTTTCAGGACTGAGACCTGGGGGACACCATCAGTTACTTTCATACAGATGAGATGCCTGCCATTGTGACAGTGCAGGCTCTGTCTTTTTACCAGTCTGCTCTCCACCTCACCATCTAAAGATCAATGCTAAAGGCACTTAGCTTATTAATGATGCCAGAACGGGGAATAGTGCCAAGAGGTTTTTGATGTTTTTTTTTTAAATAAGGTAAGTTATCAAGTGTTCCATGGCTTTGCAAATCAGATTAGTCAGGCTAATTGGACTGCAATTCCTGGAATCCATGGTAGGGCCACTGCCACTACAGTTCACCATACTTTGGGGACACACCCTATATGTAGGCTTATATTAAACAGTTTAAGTATGGAGGTTCAATGGGGGGGTACAGTGTTGTTTATAAGGTACTGAAGTTATCTGGTGCCATGCAAGTAGTATTTTTTGTCTTAGAATGTATATTCAGCACATGCTCCTTTATGACGATGAGGGTGTAAGAGATACAGAAATTGAAAGACAAGAGAGAGTTTTCTCTGGAGTAAAGTTTGCATTAAATTTGCCTGCTGTTTTACTTGCTATGTTAGTTTACTATAGTGGGCAGTGCAATTATGGAGTAGTACCAAACACTGCTGGGTGTTGTTTATTGTTTCTGTAATACAGCTACAGAAATAATCATGATTATCCTTTGCTTCAAGACTAATTTAACTTTGTGTTCAAATTTACATTCCATGCTGTTCCACACTGAAAGGGTCTGACACACATTCATTGTTATGATTTTTTAAACAAATAATCATATTTAGTAATACTAAATCCTATAAGTTCATCAAAAGATGTTTTATGAGTATGAACAGTTTAACGTGCTTTGGTCTTCCTAACTGATGTCATCAGTAAAGGCTCTATATGTTGCCAATGAATTCCACAATGTCAGAGGTAGTGTTTCATAGTTTGAAGATGGAAGTTTGATAATTATGGCAGACAACAGGTGGAAGAAAGTACATGGCAACATGAGGCTAATTACGTTAAAGTGACAATTGCTGTGGCTTGCTGGAGAAAGTGAGACAGAAATTAGTGTCTGAAAGTTTCATGCTGAAATACATTACAATGACTGGTTGCTCTTTCATTTTTTTCTGGCATAAAACCAGATACTCTGTGGACAGTGGTAACAAAAGACATTGCCCCCAGTAGAAAATACACTTTTGCCTATTTCTTCAATTATTTTTATGGCAATCAACAAGGGGGAGGGCTACCATACAGCAGCAAGTGGAAGCATACTGCTGTGATTATTTTTTTGTTCACTTTTTAGTGAAACATCAGAAGTATATACAACTACTGTCAAGGGTAGAGAGTTTGATTCCTTCCACCTACATTTGCCTACAGTGCAACTCTGTGCAAGTCACTTACACAGTTTACAGCTATTGTCTGTTTAATCTTCATCAATTGCATATCCTGAAAAGACTTGAAAATGTCTCAGAATGTTCCATAACAATGACATTTCCTTTTATGGTTTTAGCAGGTATAAAATACTATTTGCAAATAAAGCCAACTTTTCTTAATTACCATACCAATTATATCCAGGAATTTCTGAGTCCCTCATTTTCTTTGACAATGGTTCTAAACAAAATGCAAATAAAGGGGACAGAGGAACCCCCTGCCTGATTCCTCTGTCCAAGCAAACAGCAAAAATAGCCAAGAACAGTAGACGTATGTGCTACTTAACATCCGGGTTAGGTTTTATCCCATAGAACATTAAGCAATGGGGACATTAAGCAAACACTATATTCTTTACATTTTGCTTTGCTTAACATCCTTCTGCACAACATTCAACCGGATTTATGTCCGCTTACTACAGTACGGACAACATAAATGCAGTCGGACGTTGTGCGGCGCACACCTGCATTCTTTCAGAAAATGCACAGCAGTTAAGGAGGTACAATGTGCTATCATATTTGATATTGCATCAGTTGCGATGATGGCCCCCTTGTGCACATTTTCAGTCTTGAGGTTTCCATGATTCAACTTAAGTTGTTTGGACATCTAAGAGTATTCTTTAAATGTTGTAAAGTAAGATGTTTTGGCAGGTTTTCTTTTTCCTGTGTTCTGAGTTTCACAGCTTATTTGGCAGTGGTTGGGTAACTTCATCACTTACATTCAGTGCATTTTGAATGATAACTTCTGGGTACTAAGTCTTGGTTTTACTGCTTCTTTTTTTATGTAATCTAAAATACAATACTGCCAGCTTGCAATTTTTTTTTTTTTTTTGCTGTGCTAATTCATAGCACTAGGCATTAACTCTCTTCTGGCTTCACTGCGACTTCTCTTTCTTTGTATTGGTTCATTTTGCCTATGCATCTGCAAACTATTTCCCATTTCAGATATTTAATAAATCACATAGTGTTCATAAACTTTTCTAATTTTTTTTTAACATGAAACAGCTTTATTAAATTATCACTTATGATATAGACAATCATATGTTTATATAAATGAAAACAACCATACTGACATTTTCAGTTGCAAACTTTATACACCACATACAATCTCCATACAGTCACTGTCAATCAAACATTACACAGATGATTCAATTCTTGCCTTCTCGTAAATCAATTCCTTATTAAAAACATTATTCTGCATGCACGTTCCCCCAATTCCCATTTTTCTATGTAATTTGCTTGTAGCCTTTTTTAAAGAAGCCACTTCCAATTCTTTTATCTCTGTTACTATATTTTCTACTTCTAGTACAGCTGCTTTAGACTTTGATTTCCATTTTCTATTAATTTTTTTGAAAGCCACCAGAATTAAATTCAGCAAGACCTTACTATGTCTAGGCAATTCCGATTCTGTATCATGGCTAAAAAAATAATTTCCTTAGTTATACCAATTTGCTCACCCAGCATTTCTGACAGAGCAATCTGCAGGGAACTGTCTGCCAACTCATTATACTCCCAAAAAATATGTTCCCAATTACCACTTTCTTCTCCATCACTCCAACATTTGTAATTTACCTGAGGAAAAATGATTTGAAATCTGCTTGGGGTATAAAAAAACCCCCATGCAAACACTTCCAAGTAAAGGTCATAAATCTTCTAAACAGTGTTGCATATTTAGGAGCCATGCATACATCCTCCAATTGTTTCTTTGTGAAATGCTTTATCTAGTCTGTTTTCCCAATCCTTTCTAACCTCTTTTGATCTATTCCTATAGTTATCATGCAACATTTTATATGCCACTAATTATTCATTTTTAACAGCAGCTTCTGTTCTAGATTCTACTAAAAACTCTAACAGTGCTGGCCTTTCAGTTGGAATGCCTTATTCCTTTCTCTTTGTCTATACTCTGATATTAATCCTTGATAGGGAAGGCAGTCTCTAGCCTGCCATTAAAATGTATTACTGGCTTCTTCCCATTCCATTACCTTTCCATCTCTAATTATGTGCTCCCAATACCTTGGTCCCATTGCCAGTTTTCTCCAGTAAATTCCAGCCCCTTTGCCTATACTCTGCACCCCTAATTGCAGTTATTCCTATCGACAGAACCCTTTCTCCATTTCCATGTTGGCTTACTTCATAGAATATTTTCTGCTACTATATGAATATAATATTCTGTATGGTTATTGTTGTTCTCCGTAAGAATCTGCATCCAAATTCCAAGTCTCGCCTTACTTCTTGAGCTTCCTCCTGCTTCATCATCATCCCTTTCCTCTTTGAATTACAGCTTTCTGCTTGTGCTATGTACAGGAGCCTTAAATGCTTAGCTCTGAAATACCCCTTCAAATCAGGTAATCCCAAACCACCTTATTATACTGAAAGGTCCCCTTCAAATCAGGTAATCCCAAACCACCTTATGATACTGAAAGGATCAGCTTGTCCCACTAGACTCTTGCCCTCTTTCCCTCCCAGATAAAATCCTTCAACTCTTTATTAATTGCTATCCACACCTTCTCCTCTGATTACTAAAAGTATGTCTGATCTGTTTATAAACCTAGATGGACTAAAACATTTTCACTGCTTGTGTCTTGCCATTCATATCCATAAAACAGGCCTTCCAGTTTCTCAGCTTTTGTATTATCTTTTGTTAGTCTCTTCCCACATATTGTTAGCTGCCATAAGAGAATCCTTTTTAACCTTATATTCTTAGCTACCACAACAGAATCCTTTTTAACCTATATTCTTAAATACTTCATTTTATCATGTCCCCATAAATATGGGTACCAAGTCATGTGTGGATACATTGTTTACAGCTACTGCCTTTGTTTAATCTTCATTAATTGTGTATCCTGAAAAGATATAAAAATGTCTCAGAATGTTCCATAACAATGAAATTTCCTTTTATGGTTTTATCAGGTACAATACAAAATAATACCATCTGCAAATAAAGCCAACTTTTCTTGATTACCATACCAATTATATCCAATTATATCCATGAATTTCTGAGTCCCTCATTTTCTTTGACAATGATTCTAAATACAATGCAAACAACAAAGGGGAAAGAGAAAACCCCTGCCTGATTCCTCTGTCCAAGCAAAACTTATCAGAGAACATCCCCACCACTTTAATTTTAGCGTTTCATCCCTCATATACCCTCCTAATTAACCTTATTATGGTGTCAGGGAATGCAAATGCTTCCATTGATCTAATTATAAAATCCCTGCTTACTCTACTGAATGCCATAAACTTTCCTTATTATCTTTATTTGACAGTACTTTGTACAATCCATGCAACATTCTGGATGAATACTTACTTTACTGCATTCATGTTTGATTTTGACATCATTACAGTCCTCTATATTGGCCATTTGAAGATGCTATAACCAAGTGGAAGAAAATACATTTTTGCATGGCAAAAAGAGCCTTTGCACCCTCGGTGTAGGGGATTTGCCTCCCACGCTCTTTCTACTTATGTTTACTAACTCCAGAGTCCCGCAATCTCAAGAGAAGATTGGAAAGCTCAAAAACTTTGAATCACTGCTCGTGCACTAATACAAACTGCACTGGCAGGGAGTCTAATCAGAAAGCAGTGAATGACAAAAGTGTACTTGATGAGAATAAACCTTGTCCTGTTTGCACCTGACCAAGGGAAGCTGGCTGACATTACATGTTGTCAAGTTTTACAGTGCTGTAAGGCAACATACTGATACTGCTGATTAGGTTCATAGGTAGATACTAGGCTATCTGCCCTAGGGCATTTATAAGCCTAGCCAGAGTGTATTTGGCTTCCGCCTCCCTATTAGATTAGCCTACTGTGCCTTTGTAAAGTAGGTCACAGAAGGTACCCTTTTAAGATTAGTTTACTGTGCCTCTGTCTAGCAGGGATACAGGAGAGATCCCAGGGGTGAATTTGCGATTTCCCATCCACGCGTCCAAATTTCGCTTGAAGAGGGTCAGCGAGGGGCTATGTCTAACATGAATTGGGATTCTATTTCAGAGTGAGGGGAGCCTCTGGGAAATGAATCTGTCCCTCCAGCATGTCCTATTTATTTTTGTGCCGAGGTTTAGGTCCCTGGAGCGTGTAGCTCTTAAGGGACTTGGATTTTTTGAGGTGGAGCATGTCCATTAATTCTGGGTTTGACATGGCTTTGTATGTCAGACATAGATCGCCTCTGAGTAGGCGGTAAGCAACTGAGTAGAGCTGGAGTTTCTTTAGTCGAGCTGCATAGGACATCTGTTGTAGCCCATGATCCCCTTGGTGAGGTACTTTTGGGGTCTCTCCAGTTGCTGCAGGTGTCGGGTAAGGTACATCCCAAAAGGGGCATTGTATTCAATTATGGGCCTGATGAGTGACGAGTAGAGGGGCACAATGACCTCTCTTGATCTAGATGTGAACCCTTTCGTGATAAAGTGGGCTATATAGAAGGTCTTTCTAACCACTTTGGCAACGTGATTATCAAAGGAGAGGTTACTATCTACGTTGGTCCCCAAATCTCTAATTATTTCTTCCATACTTAATGGATTACCACCTATGTGGTAATTTGTGGGCACCTTGTTTTTCCCAAAGGGGATGACTATGCACTTTTTAGCATTTAGCTTGAGGCCGTGGCTCTGGCACCAAGCATCCGTCTCTATGAGATCCTTTTGGAGGATGCTTGTGTCAGCTGGAGATTCGATTATGGCCCCCAGTTTGCAGTCATCTGCGAACTTTGTCAGCCATAATCCCCCCGTGTTAGCCTGAACCTCAGAGAAGTATATACTGAACAAGAGAGGTCCCAGAACTGAGCCCTGTGGGATGCCACTTGTAACTGGTTTGGATTCGGACATGGCACCTGCCATTCTGGCCATGTGGGTTCTATCTCTGAGCCAGTTTGCAACCCATCTTGTGATATAGGGGTTGATATTTAAGCTGGTAAGCTTATTTATGATGCCCGAGTGGGGTATTGTGTCGAAGGCTGTTGCAAGGTCCAGGTAGGCTGTGTGGACTACCTTGCCCTCATCTATGTCTTTGGTAACTGTTTCAAAGAAATCAATTAGGTTTAAGAGGCAAGATCTGCCCTTAACAAAGCCGAATTGGGTAGGGTCCAGTGTCTGGAGGCATAGCCGGCCTTAGGCAAAGGCCAACTAGGCGGCCGCCTAGGGCACCGCTCTAGTAGGGGCACTTTTCCAGTATTTATTTGGTGTAGGTAGACCAGGATGGGGGCACTGGGTGGTGTGGTGGGGGGCGCCGTGGAGCCCTTTTGCCTAGGGCAGCAGTTGAACTAAGGCCGCTCCTGTCTGGAGGCTCCCAATGTCTTTGTTTATGAGTTCCATGATAATACGCTCCATAGCTTTACAGACCAGACTAGTCAGGCTTATGGGGCGATAGTTTCCGGGGTCCGTTGTGGCACCACCTTTGTGGAGTGGGACCACTGTAGCTGTACGCCATTCTTTGGGTACATATCCTGTAGTAAGGCTAAGTTTGAGCAGTGACTTAATGTGAGGGTTCAGTTCTTCTTGGAGCTTGTGTAAGACACAGCCTGGGACACCGTCCGGTCCCATAGATGCTGTGTTTTTTGCTTTGGAGTGGGCAGCTTTCACCTGTGCATCTGTGATGTCAGGGAGGCTACATTCAGTTGGGATAGGCATTTGCTCCTTTGGGGGGGGGGAGAAGTTTGCGCTGAATCTGTCTGCCAGGATGTTGGCTATGTCTGTAGGTTTGGTATATTTTGTACTGTTATGCAACAATTCAGAGCATATCTGGGAGTTTCCACCCATGTTCCTGACATAACTAAAGAAGGCCTTGTGATTATCTTTAGTGTCTAGGGCAATTTTTCTTTCGAAACTGGCCTTTGATGATTTTATCAGGGATCGAAGTTTCTTGCTAATACTGATCAGAGATGCCTTCCCTTTTTGGGATTTTGCTCTGTCATGTAGTAGCTTCCTCCTTCAGTTGTATAGCTTATTTATGGCCGGGGTCCACCAGACCGGTCTCCTGTTTTTGGAGGAGTGAGTCTTGGTTTTATTTGGGATAGCATGATCCATGCATTCCTGCAGGTGCTCAGAGAATGCATTTGTAAAGGATTCTGAGGACTGGGCTGTATTATCCTCTGGCCCAGGGGCTTTGAAGGATTCCACCTCAGTCTTGAGAAGTGCAAAGCTGGCTTTTGAGTAATTCTTTACAGTGATTTCCTTGGCTGGGGGTGGGGACGGGATATGGATGTCCAGGGAAATTTGTTTATGGTCTGATCTTACCAATGAGGGGTTTACCTCTGGTGTGGAACATAGAGTGATGACCAGGTCCAATATGTTGTTCCCTCTTGTGGGAGTGGTGACCAGTTGTTCCACTGCGTTAGAGTTTATAAATTCAAGGAACCGTTGGGCGAGGGTGTTTGGGCTTGAGTAGTTTTCCCAGTCAATGTTTGGGTAGTTGAAGTCACCCAATAACATAGTGTTTGGAGAGACCTTCATATTCTCCAGTGTTCTCAGGAATGTCAAGTGGGGTTCCTGTAATAGGGAGGGTGTTCTGTAGCAGGCTATAAACTGAAAGGCAGTTTTGCCCACTGTTAGTTGCACATGGATGGTTTCCGATGCTTCGTGCAGTGCCACTAACCTGGAGGTGTAGGCATCTTTGATGAATACAGATACTCCCCCTCCTTTTGTGCTTTGGTCCGAGTTTTGGGGCCGAAACACATGGTATGAGTTATAACCTGGTAGTGCTGGGGTGCTGTCAGGAGCCTTGAACCAGGTTTCTGTTACTGCACAGACATTGATTTTCTCCATAGTGAGGAGAGCCTTGAGTGCGTGCATCTTGAGAATTAGACTTCTGGCAATGAGTAGCATTACCTTTAGTTTTTTTATCCTTGGGTTGTCTATGGAGGTGGGTTTGTCCTTTGAGCCTTGCCTAAAAAAGGCACTATGGGGGTGGCAAGAGCCTTGGCCAGTATACGTAAGCCTAAGGGTGACAGGTGCAAGCCGTCCCTAGCGAAGCAACGTGGCTTGTCGAGCATGTCATCCCAGGCTGACAGACACTGGATCCCCTTTGAATGACACCAATACTTTAGCCAATTGTTGAAACTGATCATTTTGTCTTTATACTGTGGCATCATTCTTGGTGAGGGCAAGATGCTACTCAAGGTCTGGGTCATACCAGCCTGGGCTACATGGTCAGAGAGCTCCTCTATGTCTCTTTTCATGTAGTCCAGGGAGGTACGTCTCAGGTCATTCACACCAGCATGGACAATGATGGAGTCACACTTGTGCTTGCGTTATGTGGCGGATCCTGACACTCGACAGGCAGCTTACAGTGACCTTCTCCTTGTTCAGTCTGGTAAGCGGGACGTCAGTGTGCCAGACAATAGAGTCTCCTATAACAAGTGTATTTGGTGTGTTGTTTGGCCTTAAGGGCTGTGACTGTGATGCACACTGATTTTGTGAGATATGTGTTTTGTGGGTATTGTTGAGGGGTGGCTGCTGTTTGGATATCTGCTTAGGAGGTCTTTGCTGTTTAGGCAGATTTTTATTTAGAGCCTCCAAGTATGTTTTTGTGTGTTTATGTGTTGGGTATGCAGATGCAATAGGTCTGTGTGAGACTGGATTTGTGGTGTGGGTGGTTACCTTTTCCTCCTGACTGACTGCGCCAGTCTTGGGTTGAGAGAGCTCTGCCTCCAGTTTGGCTATGTAACTGCATCTCTCACATGTATTAGAGTTTGTTGGAAGGAGGAGAGGGTTGTCTGTGTACATAATGCAATTGTAACATTGCCTCAAAATTCCCAGATTCACCAGCTGGACTGGAGAGTAACCTTGAAACTGACCCTTGGACATACCAGATTAGTATAGGGAACTGTTTTTTTACTGATCAGATTAGGGAAGGGAACTGATTTTTCACTTGATCAGGAAGGACCAATCGGGAGTCTAATACTTATGAGAAGTCAAGGAGGGTGTAGTGCTTTTGTTAGTTAGTGTTTCCTTATAAGAGCTGAGCAAGTGCAGGGCTTTAGAAAGAGAATAGAGTGATTACTTTGAGAGTTTGAACAGTTCTAAGGGAAAAAGTGAAGAGCAGGCTTTGTGGAGCCTGGAATAGTTTAAACCTGTTTAGGCGGCGCTGCCCGACGCTGCTCAGTGCGCAAAACCGCTCAAAAAGAGAGTTGTAGGGTGTTAAGAGAGAGAGATCAAGGAGTTTAGAATTGACCCAAAATGGCCAATAAAACTACAGCTTCTAGGTAGTAACCACTCCTCCAGGGACAGGCAGGCTGTTCAGTGTTAACCACTCCCACTGGTGAACACAGAGACTTCCCTTTAGCCCAAGCAAGCACTGGCCTTCTAGAAACTTCCAAACAGTTCAGAACAGCAAATCTGTAACTGAACTTTCTTAACTTTCAAAAAGTGGGAAAAAGCAAGATGTTTTGTTTTTTTTCTTTTTGTTGTAGTTTAAAGGTAGCAGAGATACACAAGCAGCAAAATAATCACAACAGTGCAATAAATGACCCCACACTTGAGTGCTAGGCCAAAATCAGCTAAAATGCAGTTTTTAGAGAAAAAAACGATTTTAAATTAAGTGCAACACAGGAAATGCAGTAAACAGGCACTAGATAAAGTACTGTTACTGTTACAGATATAAACTTTAGCAAGACGGAAAATGCCAAAAAGTAGGTGGCAAAGCAGTAAATCTTAACAAAAAATCAGAAGAAAATACTTAAAATCACAAAAGTGGCTCCTTTTCTTCTCTCAGCATTTTCTCCCCTTGGTAGGTGCTTCAGCTACAACTAGCAAGCCTGAAAAGACGCCAAAACCACGAGGCAGCCTGGTTTTAAGACAGACAGATCAAGGAGTTTAGAATTGACCCGAAATGGCCAATAAAACTACAGCTTCTAGGTAGTAACCACTCCTCCAGGGACAGGCAGGCTGTTCAGTGTTAATCACTCCCACTGGTGAACACAGAGACTTCCCTTTAGCCCAAGCAAGCACTGGCCTTCTAGAAACTTTCAAACAGTTCAGAACAGCAAATCTGTAACTGAACTTTCTTAACTTTCAGAAAGTGGGAAAAAAGCAAGATGTTTTTGTTTGTTTTTCTTTTTGTTGTAGTTTAAAGGTAGCAGAGATACACAAGCAGCAAAATAATCACAACAGTGCAATAAATGACCCCACACTTGACTGCTAGGCCAAAATCAGGTAAAATGCAGTTTTTAGAGAAAAAAACTATTTTAAATTAAGTGCAACACAGGAAATGCAGTAAACAGGCTCTAGATGTGTTCCAAGTACTGTTACTGTTACAGATATAAACTTTAGCAAGCCGGAAAATGCCAAAAAGTAGGCGGCAAAGCAGTAAAACTTAACAAAAAATCAGAAGAAAATACTTAAAATCACAAAAGTGGCTCCTTTTCTTCTCTCAGCGTTTTCTCCCCTTGGTAGGTGCTTCAGCAACAACTAGCAAGCCTGAAAAGACCTGTCTAGTGTTTCAATTTCTTTGCACATGGATATGCTGAATATTTTATGCTTCAGCCATATACACTGTCAGATTTTTGACATTCAACCTATAGATTTTCTTTTTTCTGCAGCTGTTCTTTGGGCATGACATATTTATCAGTGCTCTCTTTGAACTAATGGGCAATTAATAAAAAGTCATGTTTAATGTGTACCACATATCAGCTGTACTTTGTATATCAGTGTTTTAGGTGTAAGCTATATTGATTGTCTTATCTGGTTGGCTGTAGCACTACTTGTTTTGTGTTCTAAGTCAAAGCATAAAAAGTAAGCAAATAAAGTCTAGATGAGGGACAGAGCCCCAGAGAAAATGAAACGTACATGTATCCTGATGGTAGCACAAATGCCAGTATATGTCTGTTAAATGGGAATTCTGCTCCCCCCTTAGCCCAATCCCTCTCTGCACTGCAGCTGTAAATTGTGACTTCAGTTTAGATGTGGCATTGAGCCTGACACATTTACATCTCCTCCTGCTATGCCACCCTGGAACTCCTTACACTTCCTTGTATTTTTTACTGGAGATGTTGGTGGACAGTTAAGATACACAAATGTGCAATTCTTATTAAACATCTCTTGCACGAATATGCTAGAAAGTGAGAGGCAATTTTTATAACAGACCAGATAATCAGAGCATAAATTATTTCTTTTACAGTGGAAATTAATATATTTGGGTGTACATAAAAGTCAAAGGTCCTAGACTTCAGGAACTCATGTTGGTAGTGTACTTCTGTAGAGTTTGCCTTGTGAATTTTGATTATTAAGGGTCTATTTAGATCATCTGTTTTGTGACAGGCTATCCTGGGGATGCCAGATAAGTGTAGATGATTTATTGAAGCAAGCAATTTAAAGTGTCAATGACTGCTGGTGATGGTGGTAAGGGAAAGATTTGTTATGCGTATCAGTGGCCTGATTGTGAAGGATACAGCACAGTTTTTGAAAATGAGAATGAAGGTTATTTGCATGCTTAGTACTGATACCACAAACAGAAAAACGAAGAAAAAATACCACGAATAACAACCCAGCCAATATACAGAATTTATTACTTAGCGCCTCGGCTATTCAACCTTCAAAGAGTAAACAACACATTATTAACATGACCAATATATACAGATAAAATAAAAAAAAAACACCCAATGTTAATTAGATTAAATTAAATTACCTATTTCCACTCACAGTCCTTGTTTAACCCTAGTGGTTCCAATGTGCTAAACTTTAAAATATATGAAGTTTCTTTTTTACGAAGTTTAGTATTTAAACTAACAAGTTCACCCAGAGATACCTCAACCTTTTCCAAAACTGGAAATGGATAGCCCTTTAGGCAGTCATTTTTTATTTTCATGGTTCCAAAAAAATTCCAACCCTGATTGTATTTAGGGTTGTGTTTTGGAAAAGGTTGAGGTATCTCTGGGTGAACTTGTTAGTTTAAATACTAAACTTCATAAAAAAGAAACTTCATATATTATATATTGGTCATGTTAATAATGTATTGTTTACACTTTGAAGGCTGAATAGCCGAGGCGCTAAGTAATAAATTCTGTATATTGGCTGGGTTGTTATTCGTGGTATTTTTTCTTCGTTTTTCTGTTTGTGGTATCAGTATTGATGGCTACGGACCCTGCCAATAATGTTCCTCGTTTATTTAGAGAAGATCATTTGGACTCAAATCAGAGATCTATGGAACAGTATGTGGTTCAATCGTTGGATAAGAGTTCCAGGTCCAGTGATGGTGTGTCTAATGGGTTTAATATGCAACAGGCTGACCTTAGCACTAGTACATTGAGTAGTGTGTGGAATCGTTTTATGAGTGAGCGGAACCGTCGGTGTTCTGATCTGTTTAGTGCCATAGGTGTGTCTACTGTTTCCTCTTTACCTGCCGAAGCCTGTAATTTCAGGTCAAAATTAGAACTTTTACTATGTAGAGAGACTAGCACACATTTAACATTTTATATTTACAACGTTACTTAGACTTAAATATTACTCCCAGAGGGTTGCGGGCTGCTAAGTCACCTACTATCCCTTTTGACATGAAAAGCCCTGAGGATCTGGCTTTCCGCAAAAGGTGGAATGCAGCAGCCCATAATTGCTCTCTTGAATGGATCCGTATTCTCATTGATCGAGACCACCTTAAAAACGGCAGCTAAAGTAAGAGATGTTTGGCAGTGAGTACGGAATTGCAACAATTTGTTTCTTGTTCCAAGTTGGATGAAATATTAAAAGATATTAATGTGATGCTACAAGAAATGGAACAGGGTTTCATAGAATGAAAAAGTTTTAAAATTACAAGAGACACTAAAGATTATAAATTAGATAAGGCTTTTCTTTATAAATACAATAATAAACGCTCTTCATCCAGGAAAAGAAATAACAGCAGTTTAAATAACAGCATTGCTTCTTCTACTGTTTCTTTTGCTCTTCCTGACAAAGCTGAGCAAAATTTTAATATCACTGGTGAACAGGAAGACTTTCCTGGTTTACCGGAGGCTGGAAATGCTCCAGACTTTAATAACAGGTTTTGGAACGACAACCAACAGACTAACAGTAAACCTGCGAATAACTTTCATGGCAAACGGACAATATAGAAATGCCAATGGCAATCAAAGACGACAACTTAATAAAAAGAAGTGATGGAACTGATGGTCGCTTTGTTGTAAATGATTCCTTGTTGTTGAATTTATCTAATGCTGCAATTTCTGATGTTGTGAGGTCAGTATTGTGTTTAGGTTTGAAATTCATACCCACTGCTCTTCCTAGATTGCATACTTTAAAAAGTGAGATTTTTTTTGGGTAGAAAGTAGCATTTGATATTTTTTTTATTAATAAGAATAAAAATGTTAATAGGGGTAATTGTGTATACTCTGACAGTGTTTCTGATGATTCCTTTTACTCATGCACATCTGCTTTAGATAATTCTACTGATTGTATAGTTAATGACGGTGCTGCTAATGCGTATACTAGCCTTGACACTAGTGCAGTTAAGGCTAAAAGTTGTTTTATTCCCCCATATACTAATACATGCATACAGAGTTATATTTCTACAATTAATTTTGAGGTAGAAAAGCACTATGATATGCTAATGCGTAATATATCCAACAATTGTTTTAATTTAGATAAACAACAATGGATAGAATTCTGTAAATTTTGTAATGATAGAAATCTTGTTGTAAAGCCATCCGATAAAGGTAATCAAATTAAATGATAGCAATGTTTATGAAAAATGCAATACTGAATGTTATTTTAAAGCTATTGATGGGTATCTGTTATTACTTGATAAGGGCCAACGTTTAGGTTATTTTTCTTCTGATGATGTTACAAAAAATTTTTGTGCAGAAAATAGCAGTCTTGCTGCCTTCTACTGCTTACCCAAGGCTCATAAGGGCCTTAATAATCTGATTGGGAGGCCTATTGTTCAAAGTATTTTTTAAAATCTATTAGTACTTTTCAGTATGAAGTTTTGAAAAATATGCTTTAAGATTACCATCATATGTGACACATACTCAAGATTATTTGACTAAAATAAAGGGATTTAGAAGGAATAGTTCTATAGTCGTCCCCCCCTGTGGACAAGGGTAAGGAGGTCCACACAGCCTATCTGGACTTCGCCAAGGCCTTCGACACCATCCCCCACTCTGGAATCATAGATAAACTTACTAAGCTGGGCATAAATCCCTACATCACTCGATGGGTGCCAACTGGCTTACTGGCAGAACCCAGACTGTAAAAGTAGCCGACTCCAAATCCAGCTCCAGACAAGTGGCAAGTGGAGTACCTCAGGGTTCAGTCCTGGGACCACTCTTGTTTGGCATCTACTTCTCTGAAGTACAGACCAACATTAAGGGACTCTGGCTAACAAAGATGACTGCAAACTGGGAGCCATTATTGAATCCCCAAATTATGTGGATATTTTACAAAAGGGCCTTACAGAAACAGATGCCTGGTGCCAGAGCCATGGGCTCAAGCTTAATGCCAAGAAATGTATAGTCATCCCCTTTGGAAAAAAACAAGTACCCATGAACTACCACATAGGTGGCAGGACACTAAACATTGAAAGTGTGATGAGAGACTTAGGGACACAAGTGGACAGTGGTCTCACTTTCAATAACCACATCGCCACAACAGTCAGGAAATCCTTCTACGTGGCACACCTCATCACTAAGGGCTTTTCATCCAGAAAAAAGGAGGTCATTGTCCCACTGTACTCATCCCTCATTAAACCCATTATAGAGTATAATGCCTCATTTGGTATGTACCTCACAAGACATCTGCAACAGCTGGAAAGGCCACAGAAATACCTCACTAAAAGAATCACAGGCCTAAAGCAGATGCCATATGGTGACCGTCTAAAAAAACTCCAGCTATACCCTGTTGCATATCGTCTACTCAGAGGCGATCTCTGCTTAACATACAAGGCCATGTCAAACCCTGTGCTGTTGGACATGCTCCACTTAAAGAAATCCCAATCCCTCAGAGCCACACGCTCCAGGGATCTAAACCTTATCATCACATTGAACAAAACATGCTGGAGGGATAGGTTCCTGACCCAGAGACTCCCCATACTCTGGAATAGACTGCCCATACATGTCAAGCAGAGCACCTCATTGGCCCTCTTCAAAAGGAACCTTGATGATTGGATGGGAGATAGGAAATTCACCCCGGGGATCATGTCAGTCACCCTGCTAGACAGGGGCCCAGAGAAGTAAATATTGTGGGAAAAAATTTCCAGGGAATTGTTATGGCTAGGCTTGCATAGGCCTTAGGGCCGATAGCCTAGTACCAACCTATGAACCTATGTATTGGTTATGTATGGACGTAAGAAGTTTATATACCAACATTAAACATAATATAGGTATTCAGGCTTTATTCCATTTTTTAGGTGATTCCCCTATGTCATGTTTTTGACTGATTTGGTCTTATTTTGTTTAACAAATATTTTTTTTTACTTTTAATGGGGAGGTTTTCCATCATCTACAAGGAAAGTACAGTTGTGTACCTACCATAAATGTAGATGTTCGAGTGTATTCACTGTTGCAGTCATTACACTTGGGTTATCCTGCTGGCAGGCTACCCGCAGTCGGCCTGAATTCCAAAGTCCTGGTCCAGCATTGGTTGCTGTCGCCTCTTCCCTGACGTCAGTGCGCCAGGGGTATAAAAGATGCAGCCAACGCCATTTTCTTCAGTTTTTCTTGCCCCAGGTGTCAGGTGCCCCCAAAAGGGTAGGCTGTAAATATTATGATCATAAAAAAGCATGCACATAACCTTCATCTACAAGCACATACACCACATAGGTTGTATAGAATAGAGAGGTACAGATAAGTCCCAGCAAAGAAAAAAGGGGGATGGTGGGAGGGTAACCTGGACTGCAACAGTGAATACACTCGAACATCTACATTTATGGTAGGTACACAACTGTACTATGTTCATCATGTTTCACTGTTGCAGTCATTACACTTGGGTTGAATCCCAAAGCTGAGGTTAAGTGGCTGGGCCTAAATAGAGTTTGGAGTGGCTATGAGGCCCTGCAGAACTGCAGTGGCAAAGCCTGCTCTGGATTTAGAGTAGAGAGGTAAATGGTAGTACTTTGTAAAAGTGTGCACTGAATTCCAGGTTGCAGCCTCCAAAATGTCCTTGGTTGGTACTCCTCTGAGGAAGGCTGCTGAAGCGGTTGCTGCTCTGGTAGAATGTGGCCTAATGACCTTGGGCACTGATTTGCCATGTTGTGAATAGCAGAAACGAATGCAGTGGCCTATCCATTTTGAAATAGTCTGCTTTGAAATGGCTTTTCCTTGCAAACCTGCAGCATATGCCACTAAAAGTTGCTCATTCTTTCTGAAGGCTTTAGTCTTGTCCAAGTAAAAGCATAGCTGTCTGTGTATGTCCAAAGAATGCAGAAGTCTCTCCCCCTTATTCTGTGGGTTTGGATAAAAGGTAGGCAAATGTATGGTTTGGTTAAGAGCCATGCTGGACACTACCTTAGGCATAAATGTCGGGTTTTGTCCTTAGAGAAACCCTGTCCTGATGGAAAATAATAAAAGGTTCCACAGCCATTAGTGCCTGTAACTGAGACTCTTCTTGCTGAAGTTATTGCTAGGAGAAGATTTCCATGATTACATTATCTGCCATGCAGCCAGATTTAGGGTTCTGAGTTGGCTGTGCAGGATCTGATTTTTCTGTTGGGTCAACAAATGAGGTATTAGAGGCAATGTCCAGGCTGGGCCTTGAGACAAGCTCTTTAGGACTGGGTACCAGTGCTGGCGTGGCCAGTCTGGGGCAATCAGTATCATTTTTGGCTTCTCTTGTCTGACCTTTAGGAGTACCTTGGAGAGGAGAGGCAGAGGAGGGAAGTCATATACTGTAAGGGCTTTCCAGCTGAATGAAAGGGCATCCACTTTCCATGCTTGCTTGTGATAAGTCTGAGTGCAGAATCTCTGTAGCTGGCAGTTGTGAGGGAAGGCGAATAGATCTATGTCTGGGCATCCCCATTTCCCTGTTATCATGTTGAAGATTTGTGGATCTAGTTTCCACTCATGAGGATCCATGAGGTTTATGCATAGTTCGTCTGCCAAAGTATTTGTCTTTCCTGGCAGGAATTGTGCTTGCAGATGTACTTGATAAGTCAATGCTGTGTTCCACAAAGTCATGGCTTGTCTGCAGAGGGGGTGGGAATGTGTGCCCCCTTGCTTGTTTATGTACCACGACTGTAGTATTGTCCGTCTTGATCAGCAGTTGTCCTGGATGAAGTAGGTCCTTGAAGGTTGTCAGGGCATTTTGTACAGCTAGCATCTCTTTTTGATTGATATGAAGATGCATTTGGTTTGTGGGCCATGTGCCCTGAATACATTTTCCTGCCATGTGCGCCCCCCAGGCATAATCTGATGCATCTGTTGTTAGTGTCTGCCTGGCAGTGGGTAAGGTGAATGGCTGTCCCTTGTTGTGGTGACATGCCTGTGCCCACCATTGAAATTCCTGTTGCAGGCAGGGAATGAGAGTAATTACTGGTTCCAGGCTGTGGCAGTGTTGAGTCCAAACACTTTTTAGATACCATTGTAGTTTCCTTATATGCAGTCTTGCATATGGAATTAGTAGAATGCAGGATGCCATGTAGCCCAGAGCCTGCAGAATTTTTCTTGCAGATAACTGGGTCTTTGCTGCCATGTCTTTGAAGTAAGAAGTCAGATGCCTTTGTTTGTCTGGCGTAAGATAAGCCATCTGGGCAGTTGTATTTAAGCTTGCACCCAGGAATATTACCTCTTGAGAGGGTACTAGTTTTGATTTCTTTTTGTTTACTGTGTACCCTAGGCAAATTAGTAATCTTTTTACAAACGCCAGATGCTGTAGTAGAATATCTTTGTTCTTTGCTTGAATAAGGCAATCATCCAAGTAGGGATATATTTGAATTCCTCTTTGTCTGCAAAATGCAATTACTGGTGCCAGGCATTTTGTGAAGACCCTGGGCGCAGTAGATAAGCCAAAGGGCAGTGCAGAGAATTGGTAGTGCATTGAGCCAGCTATGAATCTGAGGTATCTTCTGCAAGATTGTCTGATTGGGACATGCAGGTATGCCTCTTTGAGGTCCAAAGTTACAAGCCAAGCCTTCTTGTCCAACATGGGCAGTAGCTGCAGTAGAGTCAACATTTTGAATTTTGGGACGTACAGAAAAGTATGTAGAATAGACAGGTCCAGAATTGGTCACCAGGCTTTGTCCTTTCTTGGTACTAAGAAAAGTCTTGAGTAAAATCCTTGTCCCTGCTCTTGTTGTGGCACTGGCTGAATAGCCCCCATGTCCATGAGAGATGAAACTTGTTTTTGTGCCTCTTGCCATTGATTGCGTGGCAGGTCTGGCATACCTTTTGCCTTTGGAAGGGTGTGAAAGTGGAACCTGTAGCCCTGAGAGACTATATTTAAGACCCATTTGTCCTGGGTGATATTGTGCCAGTTTTGCGAAAAAAGTGCTAGCTTTCCCCCCTAAGAGTGCTGCCAAAAAATAAGTGCTTGGCACTGGCAGAGGGAAGTCATTGGGACTGTTTTCTATAAGGCTGTGATTTGTCTTCTCCGCTTTTGGAGGTAGAAGCACCCCATTGTTTGGGCCTGCATGAGCCCTGGGGCTGTTGCCTGCCTCTAGAGCATCTGAATCTGCCTCTTTGTGGTCTCTCTGACACTGGAAAGGACCAATTCTTAGAGGGCCAGTTCCTGCTAAATCTGGGTGGCTGTACCTGTAAGAAATCCTTTTCTGTCTGCATAGATTTTGCCTTATCCTCCATTTTCTTCAACACCTCTTCTGCCTTAACACCAAACAAAATATCATGCTGTAATGGAGCATCCAATAATTTTGATCAGGCAGATTCTGTTCCTTTACCCAAGCATGTCTTCTAATAACAGAACCTGTAACAGCGGCCCTGCACGAGGCCTCAAGTGAATCATAGCCACATTGCAAAGTATGTTTTCCCACTTGTTCAGCTGCATGCAATAAATACTGCAAATCGTTGTTGTCAGAACATTCAGAATTTGTCAACATTTTTTGTTTTAACAAAGACATTAAGTTTTGCTGATATTTGAGCATATGAAATTAAAAATTTAAAGCCCTTACAGCTAAGGTAGCAGAAGTGCAAACATTTTACCCCTATCTGTCCAAAGCCCTAGAATCTCTATCTGAGGGGACAGGGTTTTTAGCAGAAGCAGCCTTGACCCCTTTGGGACCCTGTGAGATAGCTTCTGGGTCAGCAGCAGGGTTTTTGTAAAGAAATTTATGGGAGTCTGGAACTCTGTAGTATTTGTCCGGCTTAACAGGGGCAGGAGGTAAAGAGTCTGGAGACAGGCCGGACTATGAAAAAACATCATCTACTATGTCTAGAACAGGGGAAATTGCAAGAGGTCTGTGCTGAGGAAGTAAAAGAAAGTCTCTAAGCCTTTTCTTAGAATCAGAATAATCTTGGCTCTCCCAGTGGAAATGCTCCCTCATGGTATGCAGGGTTTCCCCAAATGAATAGTCTTCAGGAGGAGAAGCTGAAGGAATAGAATCTTCAGCAGCAGAATCCTCATAAGGAGGAACAGAATATCCCTGATCAGAAGAGGAATCAGAGGAAATGGAAACCTGATCAGAGGAATCATATTCAGTGTTTTGCCTAGGTCTCTTATCAGGAGGGGGATGGGAACCCCTGATCAAAGTAATTAGGTCTTCGGCCATTTTGAGCATCTGTTTCTTAGGCATAGAAGTCTGTCCTGGAGAATGCTGTATTGGTTTCCTTGTCTTTAAAACTGTTTTAGACTTTGTCTTGGATGCTGAAGTAGGCTTTATATAAAGTTGTGCAGGTCTGAAGACACCCTCAGAAGCCGATGCCTGCTCAGCGGCAACGGACCATCTGAGGGATTAATTTCCGAAGGGCCAATACCTTGAGTATCCAGAGGCCTAGCTGTCTCCACGTGGGAGTCGGAGGTGGCCTGTGGCTCTCAGGTAGCGGGAGTCAGGGGCTGCGAAAGCGCCTCACTGAGCACCAGCGAACCGGCGACTGGCCTAGAAAAGGCTTCGATGTCGGTTTTGGACCTCGGATGCTTGTTCTTGTCTATATCCTTGCGTTTTTTATAAATTCCGGTCGTCGGTTGTTCCAACGGCATTATATAGTTAAACCTTCTGCCAAAATAATGAAAAGCAAAATCGTACCGATGCTTAATAGTGCATTGGTTAAATCTAGCACAAAACCGACAACTAGCAACGTCGTGGTCAGGGCCTAGGCAAGGAATACAGTAAGAATGAAAATCCTTATGAGGTATTTGCTTCCCACAAGAAATACAATTGTTAAATTTCTCTGACATCGGTCTGGAGCAAGAAAAAAATTTCCCCAATGGGGTACTTAGCTTTATTGAAGACTTCGGATCTGAAATTTGATTAAGAAAATCTCGGGAGTCGGCCGACCGGCACTTGTGAACTGCTTTTGCTTCGGGCACCGCGCGGCAAGAAAGACTGAAGAAAATGGCGTCGGCTGCATCTTTTATACCCCTGGCTCACTGACGTCAGGGAAAAGGCGACAGCGACCGACGCCGGACCAGGACTTTGGAATTCAGGCCGACTGCGGGTAGCCTGCCAGCAGGATAACCCAAGTGTAATGACTGCAACAGTGAAACACGATGAACATCTGCGATGGGTGTGGCTTTCGCCCCCATGTATGCTAATTTGGTTATGGGCAAATTTGGGTTTGATAATATATACAGTACAGTTTTGTACCTACCATAAATGTAGATGTTCGAGGATTCCCTTGCTGCAGTCCTGACAATTGGGTATAGTCCGCGTCCCAGTCGGCCCGAATACCAGAGTATAAGGCTGACGTCGGTCATGGCGCCTTAGACTGACGTCAGTACGTCAGGGTACTAATGCGCATGACCGACGTCATTTCCTCAGTCTTTTCTTGCCCCAGATGTCAGAAGACCCAAAAGACAAGTCCCAAAACAACCTGCACCAAAAACATGTACAATATATACAGTAATATATACACAAAATATAAGCAAGTAAACTCACCTACACAACCACCCTGAAACACAGAGGGAGGAGGAGGAGGGTAAATTGGACTGCAGCAAGGGAATCCTCGAACATCTACATTTATGGTAGGTACAAAACTGTACTATGTTCTTCGTCTTCCCTTGCTGCAGTCCTGACAATTGGGTAGAATCCCAAAGCAGAGGTAAGGGAGGCTGGCAAATTATAAAGTAGCAGGAGCTGACAACATGCCTTGTAAAACAGCTGTGGCAAAACCAGCTCTAGTCTTAGAGTATATAGGCAGGTGATAATGCCTAGAGAAAGTATGCACTGAACTCCAAGTAGCTGCCTCCAGAATATCCTTAGTTGCCACCCCCCTTAGAAATGCTGTTGAAGTGGCAGTAGCCCTAGTGGAATGAGGCCTAATCCCAGCTGGAACCTCTTTGCCACGATGGGAATAACAAAATGCAATGCAAAAGCCAATCCACCTAGAAATAGTTTGTTTTGACACAGGCTTGCCCTGTGAACTTAAAGCAAAAGAAACAAGTAACTGCTGAGACTGCCTAAAATCTTTAGTCCTGCTCAAATAATAACGCAATTGCCTGTGTACATCTAAAGTGTGCAAAATCTTTTCCCCTTTATTTTGAGGATCTGCAAAAAACGTAGGCAAATGAATAGTTTGGTTTAAAGCCACACTAGAAACCACCTTAGGCATAAAGGAAGGATTAGTGCGTAATGATACCCTGTCCTTATGGAAAATCAAAAAGGGCTCTACTGCCATAAGGGCCTGCAACTCAGACACCCTTCTTGCAGAAGTAATAGCCAACAGAAAAGCAGTCTTCCATGACAAATATTTCAATTCAGCAGTAGCTGCAGGCTCAAAAGGTTGTAGAGTAAGTTTTTCCAACACAAAATTGAGATCCCAAGCAGGAGTAGGAGCTCTACGTGGGGTCTTATATTCTTTGCCCCTCTAAGAAACTGCTTGAACAAAGGATGCGAAAACAAAGGTGGGTCACAATCATAGTGAGCTGAAATTGCTGCAGCATGAATCTTTATGGAAGAGAAAGACAAACCTTTGTCCAATAATTCAGTAAGATATTGAAGAGCCACACTCAAATTAGGCTCTGAAATCTCCAAATTCTTTGCTGTACTCCAAAACAAAAATCTCTTCCATTTTTCTGTACACTCTCCTAGTACTAGGCCTTCTAGCTTCCATAATCACATTTAAAACTTGTTGAGGAAGCTGAGACCTACCATGCTTCAACACAGAATATGCCAAGCTGTGAGATGAAGAGATGGAAGCTTGACATTGAGCAGATGACCGTCCTTCTGAGATAACAGATGAGGAATCAGAGGTAAAGGCCATGGAGGCTTCTTTACAAGACTCCTTAGAAGTGGGTACCAGTGTTGCGAGGCCAATCTGGAGCTATCAAAATCATCCTTGGCCTGTCCTGTCTGACCTTTAGTAATACCTTTGGAAGAAGAGGTAGAGGTGGAAAGGCATAGACATGAAGGTTTTTCCAACTGAAAGACAGAGCATCCACTTTCCAAGCTGTGTGATGAAACCCCTTTGTGCAATACTTTGGCAGCTGGTAGTTTAGTGGAGAAGCGAACAGATCTATGTCTGGAGTTCCCCATGACACTGTCAATTTCTGAAATACATGAAGATCCAGTTTCCACTCGTGGGGATCCATGATTTGTCTGCTTAATACATCTGCTAGGGAGTTCTGTGCTCCTGGCAGAAACCTTGCCTGAAGAGTCAGTTGCAGGCTTAACGCAGTCTCCCATAGAATCATTGCTTGCCTGCATAGAGGATAAGAATGTGTTCCCCCTTGCTTGTTGATGTACCACATGACAGTTGTGTTGTCTGTCAGAATCAACACCTGCCCTGGAAGAAGTAACTCCTTGAACGCCATCAATGCAAACTGGACTGCTAACATCTCCTTCATGTTGATATGTAGATGCTGTAGTCTGGCAGGCCACTTGTCTTGTATCCACTTTCCATTTAGATGAGCTCCCAAGCAGTGTCCGAGGCATCTGTCGTTAAAATCTGACTCGCCTCTGGCCGGGTCACAGAGAGTCCCTTGTTTAGGTGACATTCCTGAGCCCACCACAAGAATTCCTTTTGAAGGCAAGGTATTATTTGAATGACAGTGTCCAAATCTTGGCAGTGCTGTGTCCATACATTTTGAGATACCATTGCAGCTTCCTCATATGCAGTTTGGCATTGGGAAGCACCAGAATACAAGATGCCATGAACCCTAATGCTTGAAGGACTGTCCTTGCAGTCAGCACGGACTGATGAGATAGTTGATGGAAGTAAAGTGACAGACTCTTTTGTTTGTCCGGGGTTAAAAGGCCATCTGGGCTGCTGTATTCAGTCTCACACCCAGAAAGCACATGTCTTGAGAGGGTACTAGACTGGACTTTATTTCGTTCACAGAATACCCTAGGCATCTTAGCACTGCTATGACATATTCAGATGCTGTAGAAGGTGTTCATTTTCTTGAGCCAGAATCAGGCAGTCGTCCAAGTAAGGATAAATTTGAATGCCTTGAAGCCTGAAGTAAGCTATCACTGGAGCCAGAACCTTTGTGAATACTCTGGGCGCAGTAGATAAGCCAAAGGGCAATGCAGAGAACTGATAATGAAAATCTCCAGTTCGAAACCGCAGATACTTTCTGCAACTTAGCCTTATGGGCACATGAAGGTAAGCTTCCTTGAGATCCAAAGTTACCATCCAGTGATCCTTGCCCAGCAGAGGTAACAGTTGCTGTAACGTCAACATCTTGAACTTGGGAATGTCCAGATAAGTGTTGAGGATAGATAAATCCAAAATTGGTCTCCACGTGTTCCCCTTCTTTGGTACTAGGAACAGGCGAGAATAAAATCCAAGCCCCTTTCTGACACAGGGACTGGCTGAATAGCCCCTATCTGGAGTAACTGAGAAACTTGCTTGTGAGCCTCTTTTCTTTGTGGAGGAGGAACATCGGGCATGCCTTTGAAAGGGGCATTGTGTGGAAATAAAATCTGTACCGTGATGAATGATATCCAGCACCCATCTGTCTTGAGTGATTAAATCCCAATTTTCTTTGAAAAGAGACAATCTTCCTCCCAAAGGAGCTGCCAGACGAGAGTCCACTGGCAGCTGAAAAGGCAGGTCATTGGTTCTGCTTACGAAAGGACTGACCCCTGCCCTCACCAGAAGTCTGAGCAGGTGAACTGTCTGATCTAGGCCTAAGCGAACCTTGAGCCCTGCCCCTACCACGTCTAGACCTACCCCTAGACTGGGAACCATAAGCAGGATATGTCCACCCCTTAGCAGGCCAATTTCTACTAAACTTCGGAGGCTGCACCTGCAAAAAATCTTTAACAGTCTGCAGAGACTTAGCTTTGTCCTCCATTTTCTTTAAAACTGCTTCCACAGGCGGTCCAAACAACACATCAGACTGTAAAGGAGCATCCAAAATCCTGGTCTTAACATGCTCAGCTAAATTCTGATCCTTCAACCATGCATGTCTGAAGAACAGAACTAGTAGCAGCCACCCTCGAGGAGGCCTGAACAGCATCAAAACCACACTGCAAAGAATGCTTACCCACTTGTTCAGACACATGAACCAAATCCAGCAATTCTTTACACTCAATACCTTCCGCCAAAGCATCCACCTTAGATTTCAATTGTGAAAGGAGATAATTCTGATATTTCAGCATATGAAATTGACAATTCAACGCCCTCATGGCTAGAGTGGAAGAAGTATATACTTTCTTACCCCACCTATCCAAAGCCCTTGCCTCTTTATCAGAGGGTACAGGATTTTCAACCACAGAAGCTTTAACACCTTTAGGCCCCTGAGAAACAGTTTCTGGGTCCGCCCTGGGACTCTTAAACAAATACTTATGAGCTTCGGGCACCCTATAATACCTATCAGGCTTAACAGGAGCAGGAGGCAAGGAATCAGGGTTCAGAGAAGCCTCTGCAAAACATCCTCCACCACATTCAACACAGGAGGAATAGCTAAGGGCCTATGCTGGGGCAAAACAAGAATTCCCTAAGCCTTTTTCTGGAGTCAGAGTAATCTTGGCCTTCCCATTTAAAGTGCTCCCTCATGGAGTGAAGAGTCTCTGAAAATGAAAAATCCTCAGGAGGAGAAGCTGAAGGAGTGGAATCATCCACATCAGAATCAGAATAAGTAGGAAACTCTTGCAAGTCTTCCACAGAAGACTCTGAAGCCTGTGAACACTGTTCAAAACTATCAAACTCCTGTTCCACCCTAGGCCTCTTATCAGGTGAGGGCATAGAACCTCTAATCAGAGTAATCAAATCTTCTGCCATTTTAAGCATATGTTTCTTAGGCACAGAGCCCGAAATGCTAGGAGAAGCCCCTACAGAAGCTGAACTTGGCCTTCCTCTAAAAGAAGCTTTGGCAACAGAAGGAGAGGCCCTAACTACCTTGGGAAGAGAGGGAAGAACAGTTACCTGAGAAGCCCCTCAGCCTGGCCTACCTCCTGAGAGGGCACATCCTGTAACAGTAAAGTATCTGCCTGAGACTCCATAGAGACACCTGGCAAAACCTCTGGCTCCCCTGAGCCTTCTAAAGGACCGGCGTCCGGGACTGCCGGTTCCTCACCCTAGACTTCACTGTTTTGTACTTGCGTATCTTAGATGAAGGAGGCCGGAGCATCCGACGGCATAGTGTAATTGCAACGCTTCCCAAACACTAACCTAGCACAATCAAGCCTCCTCTTAATAGTGCGCTTGTTAAATCTAGCACAAGAGCGGCAACCAACAACGCCGTGCTCAGGCCCTAAACAAGGTATACACAATGTATGATAATCCCTATGCGGTATCTGCTTCCCACAAGAAATACAGTTATTCACTTTTTCTGACATCCGGTTAAATACTGAGGCAAGAAAAAACCAAAATGTTCTAGCGGGTTACTTAGCCAACTCTGTATTCGGTCTGAAACTCCGGTTTCGGAAAATCTCAGAACGCCAACCTGCACTCGCAAAATTGCTTCTGCATCGGACCATGCGGCAAAAAAGACTGAGGAAATGACGCCGGTCATGCGCATTAGTACCCTGACGTACTGACGTCAGTCTAAGGCGCCATGACCGACGTCAGCCTTATACTCTGGTATTCGGGCCGACTGGGACGCGGACTATACCCAATTGTCAGGACTGCAGCAAGGGAAGACGAAGAACATCGTCATAGTTTTCATGGGTCTCAGGTTTTGTTGTATTTAAGATTTACAGATGATCTTATTTTTCTGTGTGAAGGCCCCATGGATATGGCCTCTCAGTTTGTGGAAGACTTACAAACAAACACTATGGGCCTACAGTTTGATAGTATTTAGTTGGGAATGGAAGTTAATTTTTTGGAAATTAAGCTTACTCAACTAAATACTGGGTTATATAATAAATTTGAACAGAGAAATCAATTCCTATATGGAAGCAGTTATCATCCATATCATTTAATGAAAGCTTTACCATACAACAAATTTTTAAGAATACATATACTTTGCAATATAGATGAAAGTATTTAATAAGGAAATGTTGGAATCTGAAAAAATGTTTCTACACAGGGGTTATGATACCAGGTTAGTTGTAGAGGCTAAATCGAAAATAATGGAATTAAGGTGGCCCAATACTCAAATTAATAACAGTGATATGTCTTATTTTAGGCCTAATAATACTTTTAGTTTCTATATAGGTAATGATGGAACAAGTATTAATGAGGTTTTCTTTGTAACTACTTTTAATGTCATCAGTAACAAAGCTGTTACTACTGCACGACAGTTTTGGCCTGTGTTACTTAAGAGATAAGGAACTGTATTCATTATTGCCCAAAAGGTTACAAATTTCTTATAAAAGGGCAAGAAATTTAGGAGACATGGTAGTACATAACCATTTTGAATTACCTACTGTGGGAATTAGCAGGAAAATGTCAACACCATGCTCTGCATGTAAAAATGTGGTAAATTATTTTAAATACATTAATGGATGTTATTTTTCTGTAAAAGGTTATTTTAAATGCAACACTTGTGGGGTTATATATGCTTTAAAGTGTAGTTGTAATAAATATTATATTGGTGAAACTAGTAGAAGTTTCATAGTATGCTTTCAAGAACACCTAAGAGATATAAAAAAATGTTAAAATGGATAGCCCTTTAGGCAGTAATTTTTTTGATTTTCATGGTTCCAAAGCTGACTGTATTCAGGGTTGTGTTTTGGAAAAGGTCGAGGTATCTCTGGGTGAACTTGTTAGTTTAAATACTAAACTTCGTAAAAAAGAAACTTCATATATTTTAAAGTTTAGCACATTGGAACCACTAGGGTTAAACAAGGATTGTGAGTGGAAATATGTAATTTAATTTAATCTAATTAACAGTGGGTGTGTTTTGTTAATTTTATCTGTATATATCGGTCATGTTAATAATGTGCTTTTTACTCTTTGAAGGCTGAATAGCTGAGGCGCTAAGTAATAAATTCTGTATATTGGCTGGGTTGTTATTCGTGGTATTTTTTATTTGCATGCTTAGATCTAGATCAAGAAAAGTTGATGTGTAATTTTCTGAAAGACTTGCTGGACAGTCTAGTAAGATAGAATGATTGACTCATTACATACAGACTCAGCAGCTAAGTGCATTCTGTAATAGGTGAGAGTTATGACATATTACTTTGAAAAAGGTATAGTGATATTTCATCTGGTTACAAAGTTACATTTATGTTAATAAAACCACACTTAGCAAGTATAGGTGTGTGTGTGTGTGTGTGTGTGTGTGTGTGTGTGTGTGTGTGTGTGTGTGTGTGTGTGTGTGTGTGTGTGTGTGTGTGTGTGTGTTTTTTACACATTTCTGGGGGATTTAACATGCACCATCAGTTAGCTGTTTTGCCATATTGTGTCCCAGCAAGATAAATTAACCCAAAGCCACCACTGTCCATGGATGGACCATCCCTGCCATCCTGCTCATCTGAGAATGAGTGGGATCTGCATAACTGAAAGACAGTGTACTGCTTTTTTGCAGGTATTCCAATCTGCAGGTCATGATCTTGTAACTTGTACGTTTAGAAGTTATGAGATTTGAATGGCACTCTGTAGTATCTTTTTTATTTAACACCTGTATTGAATTATCACTCAAGGTCCCACGATGGTGGTGCTGCGGTAGCGTTGTCGCCTCACAATAAGATGCTGTCCGGTTCGATTCTCAGCTAGAGCGTCTTCTGCGTGGAGACATGTGTGAATGGGCGTACCTTCGTTGAAGGTTGTGCGCCAGGGCTGGTAACACGGCACATAAAAATCAACTACCAATCATTAGCGGACCGGAGTTCCGCTGTGGCGACCCCTAACCGAGAAAAGCCGAAAGACACAACAACAACAACATTGAATTATCACTCAAGACACAGGCAAATACACATTTATATACATGTAAACAAACCATGTTAACATGTTCACATTTATACAACTATCATCAAGTCCCATCTTCCCTTAAACCTCACACCTCATCCAAAACATTATTCTGCATGTATTGCTCCCACAGTTTCCATTTTTTTCTATGTAATTTGTCCTACCATTTTCTAAAGATCCTTCCAGTTCTTTTATCTCTGTAACAATATTCACTACTTCTAGTACATATGTTTAGACTCTAACTTCCATTTTCTAGTAACTGCTTTTTGGTAGCCACCTGAATTAAATTTAATAAGGCCTTAAAATGTCTAGGCAATTCAGATCCTGCATCGCAGTTCAAAAAATAATTTCCTTAGTTACACCCATTTGCTTACTCAATATTTCTGACAGATTACTCTGTAGCAAATTTTTAAAATCTGCCATCTTATCACATTCCTAAAACATACTACCTCTTTCATCTTTATCACACCTCCAACATTTATCTTCTATCTGAGGAAAAATTTTTTTGGAGTCTACTTGGGGTTATACCTATGGAAACACTTCCAAGCAAACGTCCTGAATCTTCTAGACTTTGTTGCATATATGGGTGCCATAATTATGTCATCTCATTGTTTCTTTGTGAATTGCTTATCCAGTCTCTCTTCCCAATCTTTCCTAACCTTCTCTAAATTATTCCTATAGCTATCAGACAATGTTTTATATGCCTTACTAATTACCTGTTTTTAACAGTAGATTCTGTCCTAGATTCAGTTAAAAACTCTACCAGTGCATGTCTTTCCCTAAAGATTTTTCTATCCCTTTCTCTTTGCCTATACTATGATATCAGTCACTGATAGGGAAGGTGGTCTGTAACCCGCAGCCCAAATGGCTTCTTGTTCTCTTTCTAGTCTGTTACCTTTCACTCTCTAGTTATTTACTGCCCACACCTTGGTTCCTTTGCCAATTTCTCCAGTAAATTCCAACCCCCGCTGGCATATTCTCTGTACCCCTAAATGCAGTAATCCCTATCGGCATAATCTCCTTTCTCTATCCTCATGTTAGCTTAGTACTCTGCATTTGTATCACTTCTCAGAATACTTTCAGCTACTTTAAAATAATATATTATGTATGGCTCTTGTTATTCTCCTTAAGGATCTGCATCAAAAATCACACTCTCTCCTTATTTCTTGAATTTTCCTCCATGCTCCATCATCATCATCATCCCTTTCCACTTCAAATTATGGCTCTCTACTTGTGCCATGTATATGTGCCTTAACTGTGTAGCTCTAAAATATCCCTTCAAGTCAGGTAATCCTAAATCACCTTGTTCTATTGGAAGCATCAACATATCCCAGTTGACCATTGCCCCCTTCCCCTCTGAGATAAAATCTTTCAATTATTTATTAATTACTGTCCAGAACTTATCCTCTGGTTGATAAAAATAGGCCTGACCTACACATAAAACTAAACGGACTAAAAACATTTTCACTGCATGTATTTTGCTATCCAAATCCATAAATAGGAGCTTTCAGTTTCTCAGCTTTTTGTATTATCTTTTGTAGCTGCCATAACGTAATACATTTTAACCCATACTCCTAAATACTTCATTTTATTATGTCCCCATAAAGATGGGTATTACTGAACCAATTCATGTATGGGTACATATTTTACAGCAACAGGCTTTGTTCTGTCCTCATTAATTTTATTATCCTGAAAAGACATGAAACTGTCACAGAGCATTCCACAGCACTGAGATGTCCTTTTATGGTACAAAATAATATAGTCTACAAATAAAGTCAACTTTTCTTGACTACCATACCAATTATATCCTTCAATTTCTGAGTTCCTTATTTTCTTTGCCAATGGCTCTAAATATAATGCAAAAACAAAGAAGAAAAAGGATACCATTCCTTGGCTCCTCCATTCAGACACAACTTATCAGAGAGCAAAGTTCCTACTTTAATTTTTGCCTCCAATCCCTCATATATCCTCCTAATTAACTTTATTATTATATCAGGTAATGAAAATACTTCTATTCATCTACTCATAAAATCCTAGATTACTCTGTCAAATGCTTTCTCTGCATCAAAACCCCAAAACAACTGTGGTATTTTCTTGTACTCTGCTTCCCTCTGGATCATCATTGTTTTATTAATGTTATCAAATGTTTGCCTCCCCTCCACAAAACCACACTGATCCATATCTGTCAATTCTGGCAACACGTTTGCCATTTTTAGCAAGTATAGACAAAAACACTTTACAATCATGATTTGTAATTGAAATGGTCCTATATGAAGTTGGGTCAGATAGGTATTTACTGTCTTTAGGTATTACACTCACCACAGCTTTCTTCCAGGATGTTGGAAGTTCCCCTCTATTTAAAATACTGTTAAACAAAATCCTCCAGACCTTTGACACTTTCTTCCCTCCTAGCTTCCAAATGTCCAAGGAATACCTCTTCCTCCTGGAGACTTTCTTGCAGACTGACTATACATCACCATTTTTAACTCATCTTCTTCTGTCTCAACTGTTAATTATTGAGCCTCTCCTACCTCTAGCCTTGGCATAACTAAGTATTTCATAAATATTTCCATTTGTGCTTTTTATTGATTGCCACATTCCTCTGCTTTATACAAACTTTCACAAAATTTTTAAAATATCTCTAATACCTCTACAGGATCTATGGTTATTTTTCCTGTTATATGCTCCCTAAGTTAAGCAACAATCTATTTTCTGCTGAATAAGTCACTGTGCTAAAGTTTTTGTGCTCTGGAGTTATCACAAAAAAAAAAAAAAAAACAGTTGCTTAACAGCAAGCTTTCTAAAGTCATGAATATTATCCAGACACTCTGTTATTTTCTCTTGAGTACTCTGCATTTGTATCACTTCTTGTTCTGTGAGATCCCCTTTATTCTGCAATACTTTAACTTTTGTTAGACCCTCTAAATAATTCTTGTTACTTCTTAAACATATCTCTTTTCATAGGTTCGTAGGTGTGTACTAGGCTAATGACCACAAGGTCCTTTTTAAGACTACCCTTGCATCCCATAAATAATACCCTTGCATCAAATAAATAATATCCATTTGTCAAACAGGTAGGCCCAATTGACAGAAAGTCATTTTCAGCAGCAACATGCGGTTAAGTGACTTACTCAAGGTCACAAGGTAGGCAAATGTGGGCTGAAGGAATCAAACCCTGTACCACAGGAACTATACCTCACAGACGTTTTCTTTTATTTCTACCATATTTTTAAACTCCACTTTCATTTTATCCCACTCACTAGCTATAATTTCTGAAGAAAATGTTCATCTTCCCTAATAACTCTTGAATAATTTCCACTACTCATTCCTTAAACTCTTCTACTTTTAACCAGGTAGGTGGGGAAGTGCCAGTGTTCCATTTGTACTTCACTACCCTGCATTTTCATGTTAGTTGTTATTGGTGCGTGATCTGAAATAGTTTTTGGATATGTGCCAAAACTTTCAATTAAATGCATACATTCCAGTGAAATATAATTCCCGTCTAGGGTAGCCCAGCTATCGTACCATGGGGAATAATATGTAAATTCTCCCTAAATTCTTACTACTGAATTCACATCTTCCATACCAAATATTTTTCATAAATCCCTGTAGAAATCTATCCTCTTTTGTTATATTTTCCCTGATAGGGCCACGGGATACAAACTTCCTGTTGCAAATCAAGTTCCAGTCCCGACTTTTAAGTAATATTCCCTGAAGAAAGCTTCGCCCAAACTTTTCTTAAGCTCCATAACAGCAGCTTTAGGTGGAATATAAACATATGCCAGTGTAATCCTTCTCCCTTGCCAGCAGTCTGTTAATATCCCAAATCTAACATTGCAATCTTTTTCCCTCTTCTATCACTGTTGGAGCTCATCTAGCAATTAGTATAAGTACTCCCTTATTCCTTTGTCTCTGACAAGCTGCTGAATATCCCTCCTGAAATCCTTTCTTTATCAAATTCACACATTCATTTCTTTCCAAGTGTTCTTCCTGTAGTATTGCTACTTGTACTCTGCATTTCCTAATATAATTCAAAATTCTTTGTTTTTGTCTATACTTGAGAGGGCATTCATATTCCAAAATAAAATAGTTAGTGTAGCCATTAAAATAAGTGCATATTATATCAGCTATCATATATGACACCTTCTTTAAATGTTTATGTCCAGCTTTTTTGCTGCACACACCCACAAATGTTTGGCAGGTTATCTTTCAAGCAGTTTTTTTTTTTTTTTTTTTTTGTCATCTCCTTTCGAACCGGTCATATTTTACAAGACATTTTGTTTTAATGAAAACCGTTAAACAAAAAACAAACACTCCCATAACTTGTTAACTCAGTATAAACACTAAAAAACTATGTACATCTTCAAATAAAGATGTCTAACCCTCTGGTTATCCATGTTAGGGTACCTGCTACAGTCTGTGCTTCTATTTATGCTAACTGCTGTCTTTTCTTGTTTTACCTTTTTCCCTTCCCGCATGTGAAAAACAACTTGTATGCTTTCAGGAAACATTAACTTTTAGCCTTGAGGAAAAGTGCACTGGCTATCTTTAAATAAAACTAAATTATACACTGTTCTAAGTACCTTGTTACCAGAAAAACTGCTCTCTCTTATTCACTTCCGATAATCTTATACTTTCTTTTACCCAACTGCTTGCCATTGTACCTTTTAATGTTACATTTCTCTCAGTAAACAATGTCCAGACCTCTAATTCACTTATTCATAGGTCATGGTCAGTTATCTTTTTTTTTCTTTTCGTGGTTTTAACTCTAATTCACTTTTATTCTGCTTGTTTCCATGGAAATATACAATCAAAATGTAGAGCTGGCCTCAGCCCCAGATTTCACAACTGGCTCTGAAAATTTAACTGCTTAAAGAAAACTATTACATAGTGGTCTCATTTTTTAAAACCCACTTGCATTCACAAAAAAATGTCATTAGGGTAAGCCAAGGGCATTAATCCAGAAACTCTTCTATGCAAAAGTAAAAGACATTTCAGTTCTACATATATTATAATTAGTGCCTTCTTATACCCCATCCCCCATCCCAACAGCCCAAGATTAACTGACTTAAACATACGTTTGTCCAGCCTTTTTTTACACTGTAATGCCTACATTTCTTAAAGCTAAGAGAGAGAGGGAGAGAGAGAAGAAAAAAGCACCTGTAATCAATGTTTTTAACCTCTCATTTATTCACTAATTTCAGTGATTGCTGGTCGTCTTCCTGTACATCTCCATCTCCCAGCCCTGGATTCCAGTTCAAGTACAAGGTACTCCTGATTCTTCTAGTTAACTCTTGTGCTTTTTTCTGTCTCTCAAGCACTTTCCTTTGGAACACTGGAAAAAACATCTCACTGGCAAAGTCTCTCTATGAGCTTTACCATCAAAAGAACGAGAAGCGGAGTCCCCATCTGTTTGATGTCTCACCCCTTGTTGGGCAAATTTTTGTGTTTCACCCTAAGACTGTTCTGCAGCAAAAAATAACTTTGATTCTCCAGGAAAAAATATTCTGAATAGAGCTGGATACAGCAACTTGAATCTGAGACCTGCCTCTCAATATTCCCTGATTACCGGAATAAATTTTTTTCTGTTCTGCCTAGTCCACAGTGAACAATCATTTCCCACAAACACTACACTCTCTCCAAGTTTTAATACTTTGCCCTTCTGCCACAGTTCTGTCAGGATCCACTCTTTCTGCTGGCATCACTGCATCTTTACTAACATGGGTCTTGTCTGCTTCCTTGTGGAAAGGTTTGTAGCATACACACGATGTGCCCTTTCAATTAACACATCCTGCTGTGGAATACCAATCCAGTTACTTGTTCCTGCTTTCATAAAATTTATACAGTCTACTCCTGGCACACTAAGAGTCTTCAGCATTTTTCCATTATTAATAAATTAAAAACCATACTGAGGATACGAACAATTCAAATAGGCAACAAAACCTCTTAAAACACAAAAAGGAACCCAAGAAGGTCCAAATGTGTTTTTAGCTTTTTCATTCTTTTAATCACAGAACTGTATCAGAAAAACTTCCCACATGAAACCACATACTTAAATAACCTTTTACACTCCTCAATTAAATACTTAAGTAAACAATTAATATTGACAATCACTTCCTGTTAATCAAAAGCAAGTTAAAACATATTTAATGTTCACATTTTCATTTATACCCAGAAATACATCTGCAGCCAACAAAACCTGCCATTTTAGTTCTTTTGCTTCTAGTAAATTATTCACATCCCCAATAAACCTGCTTATGTCAAGCAAATTAAAATATCTTAAAATCCTTACACAGCAAACAATGTTTGGTGAATGCACTATTTTTTTTATCTTTTTTCTTGACAGCAGTCTTATGTTCATAAATTCTTTTAGCCAGGGGCCTTGTAGTTTTCCAAACACAGTACCCCTGCCATGAAGCACATGCGGTAAGATAGACTACACTGAAAGAATTACAATCAAATCTACCATTATTTTTTATCTCAAATCCATTATGTCTTAATACAAAGTTGCTAGAATTATGTATAAATTTACATTTATCACACTTGTATGTACTAAATGGGTGTCTAAGTTTATCTTTGTCATTCTCCCTAACATGCCTATTATCAAAAAATATTCAAAGGTTTTTGTTTTCTTATAAACAAAAATGTGGGCTAATGCCCACCACTTTGTATAAATTTTGATTATCCTGAACAATTTTCCAGTTACTCATAATAATGTTTTTAACAGGCAATGTGTCTCTTCTTATTGGTAGTGGAAAACTCAAGTGATAATCTGTTCTAGTTAAAATGGATTTAATGTTAGGTATAAACCCACACTTAAGAGGTGGGGGATATTTTTCATATCTAACCTTACCTCCTTCCTCAATGATCTCATCAAGAATTTTCTCTGGGTAGTTATGAAACAAACAACCATTTTAGTAAAAAAAAAATATATTCTTCTTTAAAATCACCATATTCACTTAATTTTTTTAAAACAAGAAACATCTTTATTATCACGTATGACATAGGCAATCATACATTTATATAAATGAAAACAAACCATATTGTCATAATTTAGTTGCAAACATTGTCATTCACAAATCATGTTGACATAATTGTAGATGCAAACAATAAACATCACTTATAGTCTATCCAGTCATTGTCAGTCAAACACTACATAGCTCATTCAAATCCTGCCTTTTTTAAACCTTGATCTTCACATAAAATTCTTGACAACCTAATAATTTGCCCCCTTATAACATTAAACTTCATAAATTTTAGATTTTGACTAACCAATCCAAATAATTATTTGTAAATGTCTTTTTTCATGTAAATAGTAGAATAAAAAACATTTATTTTCCTGATCTAATGCTACTTCTACAACCAATTGTAAAGCTAAGAAAATCAATACTGTTCTTAATATTTTGAATAAATATATTTAAATCTTCTACTGTACCCTGCCAAATAAAAATATGCCATCAATAAATCGTCTCTGTAAGGAGGTAATTTTATAACCATCAAGCTTAACCGGAATTTCCTTTCCCTCCAACTGAGTTCTACACTGGCATATACAAGTGCCATTCTTGAATCCATTGCCACTCCATGTAATCGTTGATATATTGTCTCATTAAAAGAAAATATCTAGCACCAAAAGCAAATGGACCAACTCTTGATCCACTGATGTCCTCTAAAGGATCTTAAGTAGCTCAAGGCAGTAAGTAGTCAGTGTAGCTAGATTGTTAATGGATTGTATGCAGTAGAGATTGTGATGGAGTCCAGTAATAACTGAAGTAAGCTAGTTAGCATCTCAAAAAATATACTTGCAGACTTACATGAGTTATGTAAGCTTTTTTCTGAGAAGGCAGTATATTCATTTCTAGTAATCAGTTCCTGGAATAAGCTTATGATAATGGCACAGCTTTGAAGAAAACCATTTCCCAAGTCATAAGGTAAAGTCCCTGGTCTGAGGTTGTTAGATCACAATAAATATGGATGTTGTCACAACTAAGTAGCTTAGAGAAACTTAAGATCCTTTAGAGAACATAAGTTGGCACATTCACTTTTTGTGCTAGAAGATCAAAGTACTGTGGGTGCTTTTGTGACTGAGCTTCTCAATTGTCTCTTTAGAAAACTAAGTGGAATCTCCATGTGGGCTAAATACCCATAAGATGAACCATGGCAGTAAGCTGCAATGACAGGCACTAGACAAGTAGAAGTGGAATGGATTATGAGGAACTAGACCTTTCTAAGGGATAAGAACTAAGGATAACGTGTATGGAGAGTTGTATGAAAGGCTGGACACAAAGGAGGGAGAAAGGGACCTGTACTGATTGGCTAGACAGAGGAACCGAGCTGGGAAAGTTGTGCAGCAGGTAAGGGTGATAAAGGATAATAAGGGAAACGTACTCACAAGCGAGGAGTGTGTGTTGAATAGATGGAAAGAGTACTTTGAGGGGCTGATGGACGAAGAGAATGAGAGAGAAGGTTGGAATGAGGATAGTGAATCAAGAAGTGCAGCGGATTAGCAAGGAAGAAGTAAGGACAGCTATGAAGAGGAAGAAGAATGGAAAGGCTGTTGGTCCAGATGACATAGTTGTGGAAACATGGAGGTGCTCAGGAGAGATGGCAGTGGAGTTTTTAACCAGACTGTTTAATGAAATCTTGGAATGTGAAAGAAAGCCTGAAGAGTGGAGAAGTGTTTTGGTACCCATTTTTAACAATAATGGTGATGTGCAGAGCTGTAGTAACTACAGAGGGATATAACTGATCAGTCACAGCATGAAGTTATGGGAAAGAGTAGTGGAATCTAAGTTAAGAAGGGAGGGGATAGTGAGCAGCAGTATGGTTTCTTGCCAGGAAAGAGCACTACAGATGCAACGTTTGCTCTGAGGGTGTTGATGGGGAAGTATAGACAAGGTCAGATGGAGTTGCACTGTGTCTTTGTGGACTTAGAGAAAGTATATGACAGGGTGTCTAGAGAGGAGTTGTAGCACTGTATGAGGAAATCGGGAGTGGCAGAGAAGTATGTAAGAGTGGTACAGGATATGTATGAGGGTAGTGTGACAGTGGAGAAGTCTGCAGTAAGAATGACGGATGCATTTAAGGTGGGAGTGGGATTATATCAAGGATCAGCTCTGCGCCCTTTCTTATTTGCAATGGTGATGGACAGGTTGACAAAAGTACAGTGGTGTACACTTACCATAAATGTAGATGTTCAAGCGTATTCACTGTTGCAGTCGGTAATCTGCTGGCAGGTCGCCCTCAGTCATCCTGAATTCCAAAGTCTTGGGTCCTGCGTCAGTTGCTGTCTTCTCTTCCATGACGTCAGGTTGTCAGGGGTATAAAACATGCAGCAGACGCCATTTTCTTTAGTTTTTCTTGCCCCCGATGTTAGGTGCCCCAAAAAGGTTGCAATATTATATATATATATATATATATATATATATATATATATATATGCATGCATCAATAAAACTTTACCTTCATCTACAAGCAAATATACCACATAGGTTGTAGAAGATAGAGAAGGAAAGATAAACTGTAGAATGACAGGGAGATGGCGGGAGGGTAACCTGGACTGCAACAGTGAATGCATTCGAACATCTACATTTATGGTAAGTGTACACAACTGTACTATGTTCTTCGTGTTTCACTGTTGCAGTCATTACATTTGGGTAGAATCCCAAAGCTATGGTAGGGAGGCTGAAGCTAGACTAAAGAAAATGGCATCAGCTGCATGTTTTATACCCCTGATGACCTGGCATCATGGAAGAGAAGACAGCAACTGATGCAGGACCCAAGACATTGGAATTCAGGCCAACTGAGGGCAACCTGCTAGCAGATTACCCAAATGTAATGACTGCAACAGTGAGACACGAAGAACATCAAGATCAGACAGGAGTCTCCACAGACTATGATGTTTGCTGATGATATATGTTTGGTACTTTATGCATTGAAAAAGAGCCTGTGTCTCAAAAGCTTTGCTTTTACTTATTTTACCATTAAAACTACAAACGTTGAGCAGTGGTCCTTATTTTTACTGTTGCTTTTGTTGTTTGATGCTGTATCTTAAGCCGAGGAGGTTTTATTGTGTTTTCTTCTATGTTTGCCGATGACATTGTAATCTGCAAGGAGAGTAGGGAACAGGTTGAGGAGACCCTGGAGAGGTGGGGATATGCTCTAGAGAGGAGGGGAATGAAGGTCAGCAGGACTAAGACAGAATACATGCTTGTGAATGAGAAAGAGGATAGAAGAATGGTGAGGATGCAGGGAGTATAGTTGGGGAAGGTGGATGAATTTAAATAACTGGGATCAACAGTTCAGAGTAATGGTGCATGTGGAAGAGAGGTGAAGAAGAGAGTAGACGCAGGGTGGAGTGGGTGGAGAAGAGTGCCAGGAGTTACTTGTGACAGACAGGTACCAGTAAGAGTGAAAGGGAAAGCCTACAAGAGGGTAGTTTGACCAACTATGTTACATGGGTTGGAAACGGTGGCATTGACAAAAAGGCAGAAGTCAGAGCTGGAGGTGGCAGAGTTAAAGATGTTAAGATTTGCATTGGGTGTAATGAGGATGGACAGGATTAGGAACCAGTCTATTAGAGGGTCAGCTCAGGTTGGATGGTTTGGAGACAAAGCCAGAGGGGGGTGAGATTGCATTGGTTTGGATATGTGCTGAGGAGGGATGCTGGGTATACTGGGAAAAGGATGCTAAGGATGGAGCTGCCAGGTAAGAGGAAGACCTAAGATAACGTTTATGGATGTGGTGAGTGAGGACATGCAGGTGGTTGGTGTGACACAACAAGATGCTGAGGACAGGAAAAAATGGAAACAGATGATCCGCTGTGGCGACCCCCAATGGGAACAGCCAAAAGAAGAAGACCTTTCTAAGGGAAAATGACTCTTAGGACACAGAATGTCATCTCATCTCAGGGAAAGAGACAGACCTTGTGCAAGAGGTTGACAAATTCCAGCAATATTTAGTTGGTCTTACCTCTACAGACAGCACTGGTTTTGATACCCGGTTTCCTGAGCTCTTTCCTACTCTGGCTATGACCTGAGAGAAAGCCCAAGGCAGAGAGTTTCTGCAGCTGTTAGATGCATGACATACTATTAATGTCTGTGTTAGAACAGACAGTCAACTCAGTGTGACTACAAGTGCATAAAGGAAAACTCTCTCATTTTATGTTATACAGGTTCATAGGTTGGTACTAGGCTATCGGCCCTAGGGCCTGTACAAGCCTAGCCATAACAATTCCCTGGCTATTTTTTCCCACAATATTTACTTTTCTGGACCCCTTGTCTAGCAGAGCAATTGACATGATCACCGGGGTGAATTTCCTTTCTCCCATCCAATCGTCAAGGCTCCTTTTGAAGAGGCCAAAGAGGCGCTCTGCTTGACATGTATGGGCAGTCTATTCCAGAGTCTAGGGAGTCTCTGGGTCAGAAACCTATCCCTCCAGGATGTTTTGTTCATTGTGATGACAAGGTTTAGAACCCTGGAGCGTGTGGCTCTGAGGGATTGGGATTTCTTTAAGTGTAGCATGTCCAACAGCTCTGGGTTTGACATGGCCTTGTATGTTAAGCAGAGATCACCTCTGAGTAGACGATATACGACAGAGTATAGCTGGAGTTGTTTTAGATGGTGAGCATAGGGCATCTGCTTTAAACCTGTGATTCTTTTAGTGAGGTATTTCTGTGGCCTTTCCAGTTGTTGCAGACGTCTTGAGAGGTACACACCAAACAGGGTGTTGTATTCTATAATGGGACTAATGAGGGATGAGTACAGTGGGAAAATGACCTCCTTTTTTCTGAATGAAAAGCTCTTAGAGATGAGGTGTGCCACATAGAAGGGTTTCCTGACTGTTGTGGTGATGTGGTTATCGAAGGTGAGACCACTGTCCACCTGTGTCCCTAAGTCTCTTATCACACTTTCGGTGTACTGCTACCTATGTGGCAATTCAAGGGTACATGTTTTTTCCCAAAGGGGATAAATATACATTTCTTGGCATTGAGCTTGAGTCCATAGGTCTGGCACCAAGCATCTGTTTCTGTAAGGCTCTTTTGTGGAATATCCACATCATTTGGGGATTCAATAATGGCTCCCAGTTTGCAGTCATCTGCGAACTTTGTTAGCCTATACTTCAGAGAAGTAGATGCCAAACAAGAACGGTCCCAGGACTGAACTCTGAGGTACTCTACTTGTCACTTGTCTGGAGCTGGATTTGGAGTCGGCTGCTTTTATAGTGTGGGTTCTGTCAGTAAGCCAGTTGGCAAACCATCGAGTGATGTAGGGATTAATGCCCAGCTTAGTAAGTTTATCTATGATTCCAGAGTGGGGGATGGTGTCGAAGGCCTTGGCATGGTCCAGATAGGCTGTGTGGACCACCTTACCCTCGTCCACACCTCTGGAGACTGATTCGAAGAAGTCAATTAGGTTCAGGAGACAAGATCGGCCCTTCACGAACCCAAACTGGGTGGGGTCCAGTGTTTGAAGGCTGCCAATGTCTTTGTTTAGAAGTTCGATGATAATACGTTCCATGGCCTTTCAGATCAGGCTCGTCAGACTGATGGGGCGTTAGTTCCCAGGATCCAAGGTGGACCCCCCCTTGTGGAGTGGGATATCTGTAGCTGTGCGCCACTCAGTGGGCACAAAGGCTGAATTGAGGCTATGATTAAACATGACACTTAGGTGAGGTGCCAGGTCATTTTGTAGTTCATATAGTACACATCCCGGGATGTTGTCTGGTCCCATGGAAGCTGTATTCTTAGCTTTGGAGAGTGCAGTTTTTACCTGTGTGGCCATTATTACTGGAATTTGGCAATCTTTTGGTATTGAGATGGGCCCTTTAGGGGGTGGGGGGTGAAGTTGGGACTGAACTGATCTGCCAGGATATTGGCAATATCCTTGGGATCAGTATATTTAATGCCATTCTGTTGTAGCTCAGAGCAGATCTGAGCATTGCCATTTGGATTCTTGACATAGCTATAGAATGCCTTGTGGTTGTCTTTAGAATCTCTGGCAATTTTATTTTCGTAACTAGCTTTGGAGGACTTTATGAGGGATCTCAGCTTCTTACTGAGGCTGGTAAGGGAGTTTTTTGCATCCTGGGATTTTCCTCTTTTCAGCAACAGTTTCTTCCTTTTGTTGTAAAGTTTGTTTACGGCAGGGGACCACCAGATTGGCTTCCTTTTTTTCGAGGAGAGTGACTTGGTTCTATTTGGGTCGGTATGATTCATGCACGAGTGGATGTGCTCATACACTGCCTTAGTGTAGGATTCAACAGTCAAACTTTCAGTTCCCGTCTGCATGGGTGTCATGAAGTTTATCACTTCTGACTTGAATAGCATGAAGTTGGCTTTGGAGAAGTTTTTTACGGAGGTTTCCTTACTGGGGGGTGGGGGAGGGATGTGGATGTCAAGGGTGATTAGCTTAATGTCAGACCTGACCAACGAGGGGGTGACCATATGTGTGGAGCATCAATTTCCTATGTTGGTAATGACCAGGTCTAGGATATTGGAGCCCCTGGTGGGACTATGGATTAGTTGATCAAGGCACTGGAATTTATGAATTGTATCTTCATATTTTCCAGTATGTTTAGAAAGGTGTAATGAGAATCTTAGGGCATGGTGGGGGTTCTGTAGCAAGCTACACTTGGGATTGCAGTCTTACCTAGTGTTAGTTGCACCTGGAGAATTTCACATGCATTGTGTTGGGCAAGTAGCCTTGTGGTGTGAATATCCTTGGTGAATATGGACACTCCTCCACCTTTAATGTTTCGGTCCTGGTTTGGTGGCCGAAAAGTGTGGTAAGAGTTTTAGCCTGGTATTGCAGGGGTGCTCTCTGGAGCCTTGAACCAGGTCTCAGTTACTGCACAGATATCAATGTTCTCCATTTTTAGGAGTGCCTCGAGAGACTGCATTTTGAGGTTTAGACCTCTCGCATTGAGCAGCATTACCTTCAGATTTTGCATGCTTGTACCTGTTACGGTGGTGGTCTTGTCCTTTGAACTTTGCCTAAAAAGGCACTATAGGGGTGGCAAGAGCCTTAGCCAGTAACCTGAATCCCAGGGCGACAGGTGCAGACATCTCTGGCAAAGCATCGTGGTCTGTCGATCATGTCGTCCCAGGCAGACAGATACTGGATCCCCTTTGAATGACACCAGAAACTTAGCCAATTGTTGAAGTCAATCATTTTGTCCTTACACTATTGTGCGTCAGGGCTGGCAACTCAGCACGTAAAAATATACTGCCAATCATTAGCGGACCGGAGTTCCACTGTGGCGACCCCTAACCGGGAAAAGCCGAAAGACACAACAACAACTGTGGTATCCTTCTGGGCGAAGGCAGGATGCTACTCAGGGCTAGGGTCATACCTGCCTGGGCCACATGATCCGAGAGCTCTTCCATGTCTCTTTTCATGTAGCCCATGGAGGTACGTCTCAAGTCATTCACTCCAACATGGACAATGACAAAGTCATATTTGTACTTGTTGTGGAGTGACTTGAATGCATGCGTTATGTGGTGGATCCTGGCACCTGACAGGCAGCTGACTGTAATCTTCTCCTTGTTCAGCCTGGTGAGTGGGACATCAGTGTGCCTGACTATACAGTCACCTATGACTAAAGTGTTGGGTACGTTGTCTTGCCTTAGGGGCTGTTGTTGGGTGGCACACTGGTGTTGTGAGCTGTGACACTTTGATTGTGACTGGTGTTTGTTTGCGTTTCAGCTTCGGAGGTCCTTGTTGCTTGGGCAGGTTACTGTTAAGGGCCTCCACATATGAGGGTTTAGTGTTGCTATGTGAGGGTGTTGGTGGTGTGGGTTTAGAATGGCTATGTGTTGCTTGAGGTGTAGTGCGGGTGTTAACCTTCTCCTATTGACTGTCTAGTACAACCTTGGGTGGAGAGAACTTTGCTTTCAGTTTGGCTATGTAAGTGCATCTCTCACAGGTTGTAGTGTTGGGTGGTAGGAGAAGAGGGTTGTCTGTGTACATGAGGCAATTGCTGCACTGCCCCAGTATGCCCAGATCCACCAGGTGGACAGGAGAAATCACCGGAAGCTGACCCTTGGACATGCCTGGTTTGGTACTTTTTTTTGTAGAGTACAAGAGCTGTTTTTCCTTACCTTAGCAAGGTACTTAGCAATTATAGGCTGTTTAGTACCTACAACTAATTTCTCCTTATTAACAAGGAGAGTTGAGTGCTTGTATCAGTTTAAGGCTTCCTACTGCTTTCTAGCAGGTTTTAGAGCAAGTGCTAGTCACAGGGATCTTTAAAGGTAAGATGAAAAAAATGGTTTATCCTAAACACTGCAGTGTGCACTAGAGGAGTTAGATGTGAAAGTAGGTAACTTAAGTTTTACCTGTCTAAAAAGTTAAGTTTTAGTGGAGAGTCACTATTTTTAAAACAGCAAGATAGATTGAAAGGGGGTGGTCACTTTTGTATTCTGGTACTATGGAACACAGTAGGATGGCCAATAAATTTAATTTATATGTCTAGTACTTATTACAAGTATTTTGCCTTCATACAGATGAAGAATGTGTTGCTTGAGAATGTACTGTCTACTAACTCTGCAAGTCCAATGACAGACTTCAACACTCATGCAGGGAACGAAGAAGACCGTTTTCATAATACTTCTCTCAAGCTATTAACATGCAGTTTCAAAAACCTGATTCATGAATAAAAAGTATTAAAATGTTTCAACATTCTGATCTTAACCAGATTCAGCACAAAAACATTTCTTTCTACACTAAAAATATGTCCCTACAGTACTCAAAATATTCAGTCAACATACTTCTGGTATTCTTAGGGGGGAGATCATATTCCGAGTCTGTGGTCACAGTTTTGCAACCATAACACTTACAGGACTGCTATCACAAGATTAAGTAGTGAATATAGTAACAGAGATAAAACAACTGGAATTGAGATCTTTTGAAAAGGGCAGGAGCAGACTACATAGGAAAAAAAATGGGAATTGTGGGAACAATACATACAAGGGAGGAATGTAATTTAAAAGGCAGCAGGACTTAAATCAGCTATGTAATGTTTGATTGAAAAACATTGGGTAGATTATACGTGATGTAGAATGTTTGCAAGTGGGAGTGTGTCAGTAAAATTTGTGATGTAAAATGCTTGCAACTAGGATTGTGTTGGTGTGGTTTGTTTTCATTTGTACATTTGTATAAATATATGACTGCCTATGTAGTAAATGACGGTTTAATAAAGATGTTTCTTATTTAAAAAAAGGCAGAAATTGAATAATTTATGTAATTTTGGTTAGGTTATATGTTATATGATATACAGCAATATATTTGAAGTAAAATGTTTATTAATTTTTAAATACCACTTCCCATCCCATCCATCTTACCAGGTTCCCTTGTGGTGTGCTTGCCCCTCGGATACTCACCAGCAATAACTCGGGCTGCCCTTCCTTCTCTGCTGTATCTCAACATTTGGACTACTGTGTTTTTCCAGTAATTCAAGGATGACCTACTCTAAGCTCAGCAAAGTCTAGGATACTCACCAGCAATAACTTGGGCTGCCCTTCCTTCTCTGCTGTATCCCAACATTTGGACTGTTGTGTTTTTCCAGTCATTCAAGGACGACCTACCCTAAGCTCAGCAAAGTGTAGGTGTTAACCTACAGTTTTGAGTTCATTTTTATTGTAGGCTTTGTATATTCTGGCTTGCACACTTGCACAGACCTCTCCGTAGTCCCTGCTGTTTCACCCATTCAAGCTTAGGCAATTTAAAGTTAGTAGGTATAGTTCCCATTCTCAGCCACTAGATGGCAGTGTACTACAAGACAAACTAAGTCTTATATCTAGCCCGAGCAATAGCAAAAGGATTACAATTTTAAGTGTAAAGAAACAGAGATTCCTATATACATATTCGTATAACTGCATTTTATCCCACTCAGGTATGCTAACAGTCCTGCCCAAATGGGAGTGCTAATTCCTGACAAAAACTTTTGTACTCACCATCCCAATTTCGGTTTTTCCCCACAACAGGCTCAAACTCACCTGATACTAGTAAGCCAAGTTTTGCTCCTGATTGTTTTTTTCCCTCTTTTTCCAACACCCTTGCCTCTTTCTGCTGGGCTAGCCCCGCTCTGTTCGCCCTCGCTATGCTTGGGCTCACTCTGCTCCTCTACCCTACCCCCAATTCCACCCACCCCATTCCAATTACACTTATACCTATCCAAACCACACCCACACCCCCATCCTCCAATACAACTCCACCTCCTCCACAGCCAACCCAATCAAACTATCTTCTTATACCCAGCCCCTACTTCTAACCATCCCAACTAAACCCTACCCAACTTTCCATCCACCAATCCAACTCCACCTCCACCACAGCCCACCCAACTTATCTTTTACAACCCAACCCCTTCTTCACCTCCACCATATACTCTACCTTTTCTGCCCTTCTACACAGCAGCAGCTATCTATAATTCTTATTTTCACAACTCTTCCCTAGTTTATTCCCACCTCCTTTCTTACCTTTACAAATCCTTTCTACCCCTCCCTCACTACTACTATTTCAATTACTCCCAACTTACTTCACTATCACATCCTCCCCACTAGTTTATAAGCTCCACCTCACATATTCACCTATTATACTAAACTCCTCACAGTTATGCCTTTCATACACATCATCTTTCTCCTCATTTTTACTATTTAACTCTCTCTCCTCCTACAGCTATCACTTCACCCAACTTATATATCTAACCCCACATCAACATTTGCCTACACTGTCCTCCCCTCCAGCTACTCTGCAATCTGCTCTACTCTGTATGCCACTGATGTCATATTAGAAAGGAAACCAACAATCCTCTCTCCACAGGGTAATCTTCCTAGTAACCTAGTCCAGAACTATACTAGGTACCCTAAAAATAAGCTCCATCCAAAACCTTTTCCCACTCATCTTAGCCTACTCCACTGTGGTGACATTCATCTTAACCCTGGCCTTTCTCCTGCCTCACATAATTCCCTAATAAAATCCCTCAACTTCACCACCATTAACATTCAAAGTATAAGAAACAAAATCTCCCTTCTACATGCCTGGTTAAGTTTATATAAACCAGACTTTACAGCCATAACTGAGACTTGGCTAAAATCATATATAAAAGATTCTGAATTTCTCCCCGCAAACTACTCCTGCCTTAGAACAGACTCCACAAAAAAGGTGGAGGCATCACCTTATTATATCCAAGTACCTTCACAGTCATTCCATACTCAAAGCCCATTCCCCTCTTTCTCCACCGCAGAGTTACTTATCACCTACTTCAAACTAAATGACTACAAAAGCCTTTGTATCATAGTCATATACATTCCCCCACGCAACAATATTCCCATTCTTGAAGACATTCTTGCCGGGACAACAACTAACATAAAAAAGAAACAATCATCCTAGGAGACGTTAATATTAACTGGTTAGACATCTCCAAAAACAACACCTTCTTAGATATCAACCTTCACATCTATACTCAGATTACCAGACCTGAGAGTAGTAAGGGAAAAGGTTCAATCTTGGATTGAATCTTGGTCTCTGATCCTAATAAGATATCTACCTCCGGTACACTAGCAGACAGTATAAGTGACCACTCACCAGCATTCATAATACACAATCCCACCACTTTACCAAACATACACCAATATAGATATACCAGAGATCTGTCCCAATTCTACCCAATTACTTCTAATGATATTTTTCACAACACTAACTGGAATCCACTAAAATCCCCCTTAATGAAGCTGTTGAATTCTTCAATTCTACATTTCTAAGTATCCTGAATAGTCTTACCTGTCTCCAGCTAAAAAGAGTCACGACAAAACATGTCCTCTAGAGATAAAGCCTGGAAAGCCTGGCTAAAAAACAAAACTCCTCCCTACCTCATGCGACATAAACAACTTCTCCATCAGGCAAAATGATTAGTACTTAAAAACAAGAAAGATTCCTTCCAAACCCTCCAAAACTAACATAACCACAACCCCAAAAAATTCTGGGGAGCAATCAACTCCTTATGCCATCCTGGGACTCCCCATAATCCATGCCCAGACCCACAAAAAACACCCTGTGAGTTAGCCTCTCTTCAACACTTACTTCATTGATGCTACTGCTAAACTTACAACCACCTTCCCACCTACCAACCAAACCCTACAATAATACATACCACAACTACTACATTACCCACTTTCTCAGTCTCTCCCATACCTACCTCAATCATACAAAAACTCCTTCATAAACTAAAACCATACACCAATGCCCCAGAAAATCTACCTGCAGAATTCTTACAACTATCAGCCTCCTCCATAGCCTACCCCATCAGCATTCTTCTCAATAGGTCCATTCAGAAATCATATATACCTGATATCTGGAAAAAGACATACATTCTCCCACTTCACAAAGGTGGCACTAACTCTGATATCTCTAACATCCGGCCTATCGCCATTCTCTCCCCATCTCAAAAACACTTGAGAAGTGCATTGACGCTCAGCTCCTTAGACACTTGGTGAAACACTACCTCCTTTCTCCCACTCTACATGGCTTCAGGCCAGGACATAGCACTAACACTGCCCTCATTTCCTTCCTAGACACAGTTAATAGAGCTAGTGATGATGGATCCATAGTCTCTGCACTCTTTATTGATCTATCAAAAGCATTCAACACAGTTTCCCACTCCCTTCTCCTTACTAAAATCTCTAACCTTGGCACCTCTCCCTCCACCCTTAGTTGGTTTTCTAACTATCTCAGAAACAGGCAACAATCTACACTATGGCAACACTGTTCCTCACCTTTCACTAACACCAATACAGGGTACCCCAGGGTTCCATACTGGGTCCCCTTTTATTTATTACATTCATCAATGACTTCCACACATCTTTTACCTACAGTACTGTAATCCAGTACGCAGATGACTCTACTATTATCTGCTCCTCTAAATCTGCCTCTGCACTACAGCATCTTACTCAAACAGCTTTCACCTCAACTGAATCCTGGATGTCACAGAACTATCTTGCCCTTAACCAACTAAACTCTTTAATATTTACCCCCCAAAAATCCAGCCCAATTGACAAGTCTGACTTCTCTGCTCATTCCCAAAATAATACTATTAAAGTCATTTCCAACACCAAATTATTCGGTGTCATCATTGACGACACCTTAACCTTTGACCTTCACATCCATAACAACATAAAAAAAACAACATAAACTAGGAATCCTTTATAGGCACAACTACTTTCTTAGCTGCTCTGCAAAAAAGCCTCTTGTCTCATCATTCCTGCTACCAACACTCTTATATGGCACCCCCCACCCTAACCAATATTCAATCCTCTCTGAAAACTAAACTCAATTCATGCTACAATAAAATTGCCAAATTTGCTACAAATGCTAAATTCTCCACCCATCACTGTTCCGCACTACAACTAAACTGGCTCGAATCCCCTATCACCTCAGATACCTACAACTAACTACTGCCCATAAACTTATTTACTACCCAGCAGCCTGCCCATCCCTCTCCACCATTCTGACCATTTACCATCCTAATCGACACCTAAGATCAGAAAACAAAATGCTTTTAAACACTGATGAACCTAAGCTCTCAGCTGGTCAAATGCTGTATTATTTTACTGTCTCTAAGCTATGGAATGATCTCCCTCCCTCATTTAGAACTATCAGTAGTCCCACTGCTTTTAAAAAAATCCCTTAAACTTCATCTTTCCTCACACTGGATATGCACCTGCACTCCAACACCTAAAACCTGACCCCTCCCAGGATCCTACTCCTCCTCACTCTTTAACTAGTCTTTCTTCCCGTTCTGTCTGTCATATCAACTCCTTGCTGTCAACTTTAGCCTGTACTATCCTACTTTAAGCCTCCTGACTCTTTCTTTCACCCTTTAAGATAATTTCCTCTCTCTGCTAATAATATTACTTGATATTTAAAATTTCTACTCCTACACTTGTACCATGATTTTGAACAATTCTTCACTGTTTTATCAATTTATGTAATGTTAACACCAAATTGTTCTACGTGCCATTACTTTATTTTAATGTGCTACCTCTACCTTATATATCCTGTAATTGTTTATGTATACATTGCTGTATGAAATTATATGTGGAGCTTTTCTCTCTGGGCTTCCACTGAAAATGGGCTCATTTAAGGTCCAGTGGACTTTCCCAGTAAACAAATGCAATAAATAAATAAATATTAATTATAGTGTGATTACTTTTATATGCATGCAAATTTGCCTATGTCATAAGTGATAATTCAATAAAGGTGTTTGGGGAAAAAATTGTAGGATGAGAAACTTGAGTAGTTTTAACCATTTTTGACTCAGCTCTATAACATACTCTCCTTAGGACCCCTCCTTTAAAACTGTTGCCACACCATTAAACCCATTTGAAATGTTTCTATTCAGAAATCCATTTTTAAACATAACTGCAAACTGAAGAGTATCACACATCTCAAAACGGCATACCTTAGACGTAATGATGAAGTGGGGGCTGAAAATGCTAAGAAATGGTTATGTTATAACCATCTGCTTAAATATCAGATAGACATTCTCCATTTCTTGAACTGGTAAATGCTGACACTGAGGCCCTGGGCAGGATGGAAAGTAATGACATTCACAGGAGAAGGAAGAAAAATTTCTCTGTGTTAAAAATACATATCTCCCAGATGTTTGCACATATTGGAAATTGTAAAACAATAAAACGTTTTTACATTTTAAACCTAGTAATTATTTCTCTTTCAAGACAATACAAAAACTTCTAGCCCTAGACACTGTGTCTGCTACTGAACTGAAAGTGAGAGATAACATCTTTTGTTAATGGCCCAGCTATAAAGTAACAACCTCAAATATTCTTAAGTTTTGCAGGTTAAAAACTTCTATGTTCCAGCAGGGTACACTGTGGATACATCTTAGCTCAGTACATAACATATACTTCTGTACAAATTATATCAATATTCACAAATGCCATAGAATTATTTAACAAAATTCCAGATAGCTGGGCTGGCAATATTTCCCTATATCACAAGCATAATGGCCAGGCCCCTTGCTATGCTAGCATCAACAAAAACACTAGTATTTTCTCTACTCCCCCTGATGCTCATCCTTTATCTCCTCACCGTCTATGAAAAGCATTACCACCACGGATTCCACTACCCAAAATGTCAAACTACCACCCCAGACTTCTCTTACAAGTTAGCTCACCTAACTAATCTCCACACATCCAAACCCTCATCCCCTTTACCTCATCACCCAATTAAAACCTTAAAATCTAATCCAAGGGACAAGTACTCTCTAAAACGTAAGTTTCTAAAGCTCATAATCAGATTTCAGTATAACCTCGACAGAGATGGGGACATTCATCCCAACCTTGGCCCGTCTCCACCTGGTGACAATAGCACCTACACCACCAACCCCATCAATAAATTACCCCTTAACAGTCCTGCAAACGCACTACTGACATTTCACTCGAACATTCAAAATATAAATAATAAAATCCCCAACCTGCATGCCTTCTTAGCAGTTCATTCCCCAGACATAATGTGTCTTACAGAATCCGCAACCTGCATGCCCTCTTAGCAGTTCATTCCCCAGACATAATGTGTCTTACAGAAACCTGCCTTAAACCTACTATTGCCGATAATGAGGTATTACCCCCAGGCTACAACATACACCGATTAGACTGAACGGCTAAGAAGGTAAGTGGGATAGCAGTTCTTTACAAAAATGCATTGTGTTAATAGAGATCCAGTTCAACTGCCCCCATTTAATAACACAGAAATCCTTATTACCAAACTGCAAATTAACAATAAGAGTATAAATATTGTCTGTATCTACATTCCCCCAGGCAATAAAATAAGCACTCTGGAAGATATCCTCCAATGGTTATCCACTACCTACCCCCAAGAAACCATTGTTCTTAGCGACTTTAACACCGACTGATGCACCTGCTCAGCTGAATCCCCTGTCACCCATATAAATCTGTTTGGGCTCACACAAATAACCTCTCCCACTATGATTAGAAAAACAACCAACAGGGAAACGATCTTAGATTGGGTACTTATCAATAGCCACCCAAGCTTGTATACAGCTGGGACTCTCCTCGATGACCTAAGTGATCATTCACTAACTTATACTATTAAGCATAAGGCAGAAACTCACCACAAGACTATGTACAAAACAATCAGAAATAATAAAAACTTCAATCCTATTAACTTCCTAAATGAACTTAAATCGGTCAACTGGTCAATCCTAAAAAAATCTACCACTAGATGAAGCCGTAATTTTCTTTAACAATAAATTCCTGAGCATCCTTGACTCTCATGCTCCTGCATGTACTATAACGGCTAAATCTAATACTGCTCCATGGCTCACAAAGGAAACTAAGATAAAAATCAAACTTAGAAATATGGCCTGGACCGAATGACAAACAACTAAAGCCTCCCTCAACCAAATGAGATATCGTCAACTTAGAAATGGTACAAAAAAATCATTTTGCTAGAAAAAAAACAAAAAAATCAAAAACCTACTACCAGAACCTCCAATTTAAACACCAAAACAATCCCCAAAAGTTTTGGGCAGGTATTACCCGACTTCTTCATCTAGGACAATCTACTACCCCCAACCCCATCAAACTACATCCATAATTCCCCAGAAACTGTTACCACTGCCTTTAATAACTTTTTCACCAAAACGATTCAGTCCTTAGCTAAACAACTTACTCCCACCCACTCTAACTCTTCCACTAACGCACCCACTTCTCACCCCCCCTTTAACTTCTAACCTGTCTCTACCAATTTTATGCAATCCCTTATCAAAAAACTAAAACCAACCACCCTTTCTGCTGACCTCCTTCCTGCAGAGTACCTACAAAAAGATGCAGACACCATAGCATTCCCCATCTCTAGCCTAATCAAAAGAACACTAACTGATGGAACTATCCCTTCAATCTGGAAAATATCCCATGTTATCCCACTCCACAAATGTGTAAGTTCAACAGAACTGTCCAACTACAGACCCACTGCCATTCTCTCACCACTAGACAATTTAATGGAGAAGTGCGTTCATAAGCAGCTTATGGACTATCTCAGTCAGAACGGTCTGCTTGCCAACTCTCAGCATGGCTTTAGGCCAAATCACAGCACCACCTCTGCCCTCCTTTCTTTTACAAATACCATATTCCAAAATGGGAACAACAACAGGTTATCTTCAACTCTATTTCTAGACCTGTCGAAGACCTCTGATATAGCCAACCACAAATTACTCATCCAGTCCCTAAAATCCATCTCACTAGATAACCATGCTATTCAGTGGTTCCTATCCTATCTGAATGGCAGACAACAGGCTGTATTATGGCAGGGCAAACTGCCCACCCTGCTACCTCTCACCCTTGGTGTCCCTCAGGGCTCTATTGTAGGTCCTCTACTCTTTTCTGTCTTCATCAACAATCTTCATACTACCATCCCTGAACCAACTTGCATTCAATATGCAGACGACTCTACCCTGATATGTACGGCCTCCTCCCCTTTAGACCTGCAAACCTCAACATAAAACACATTTAACACAGTTGAAAATTGGCTCTCTAATCACCATCTGTTGTTAAATCCCAACAAAACTAAACTGCTCCTCTTTACCCCCACCAGTAGATCCCCCCATTTTCCTTCTCCATAACATCCAACAATGGTACCGGTCTCTCTCCAGTTGACCATACTAAGCTTTTAGGAGTAATAGTGGACAATAATCTCAAATTTGATCTGTATATCAATAAAACTATAAAAACAATTAAGAAGAAGCTTGTCTCATTATATAGCAGCAAACCTTTTCTAACTCCATTAGCTAGGACTGCAACTGCCTGCTCACACCTACTCTATACCCTTCTATATGCCTCCCCATACTCTCCAATTTGAGCAAAACTGAACTTATTAAGCTCTCTCACTGTTACAAGCATATTACCAGATTTGCCACAGGCTCAACATATAGGATACATCACTGTCAAAACTGCAGTCTTCTCGGGTGGCTAGAACTGCCTAGCCTACTTCTGTTCAATCAGCTTATAGTAGCACACAAAATTCTGTACCACACTGAAAATACTCTAGCACTCAAAAATATCATAAAGCCATACAGTAATTCAAGGCAACTATGATCATCCTCATCATCATCACTGTTGGTCCAAACCCACAAAACCATTAACTCAGCCGGTGACTCCCTGTTTGCCAATGTCATTGGTTGTTGTGTCTTTCGGCTTTTCCCGGTTAGGGGACGCCACAGCAGAACTCCGGTCCGCTAATGATTGGCAGTGGATTTTTTTACGTGCCGAGTTGCCAGCCCTAATGCACAATCTTTAACAAAGGTTCACCCATTCACGCATATCTCAGCACAGAAGACGCTCTAGCTGAGAATTGAACAGGGCAACGTCTTACTGTGAGGCGACAATGCTACCGCAGCACCACCAAAACTTGGAATTCACTTCCATCTAACCCTACTCTCGAACCTTCTTTAAGTCTCTTCAAAAAAGGCCTCAAATAGTATTTTAAAGAGCACTGGCTTTGTCCCTGTACTAACCCTGATTAATCACTACTTATCCAATGACTTATTTAAATTAATATTGTACCCATCTCTTGCTCATAACAGCTTGCTGCAACCTGTTGGTTTTGTATACTATTACACACTGTGTATATTGTGAGTACCTACTACAGGGCTATGTAAATATGTTTGACTCATACCTGTTAAGTTCTGTCTGTGTTATCTGCAGCTTTTCTCCCTGGGCCTCCACTGAAAATGGACATATATCTAGTTGGATTATCCCAGTCAACAAATGTAAAATAAATAAATAAATATTTGTATTGATATTCAAAAACATTGAGACTTTACAGATAAAAGAGCGGCATATAGGACAGCTAGGAGTAATTTAAAAAATACAACAGTGAGGCATTAGAGAAGATAAGTAAGTCTGACTGTTAACAGAGAAGTAATGATGGAATAGTAATTTGGTTGTGCTGATTAGAAGCAGGTATAGTAGTTTAAGAAGTACAATAAAGTGCAGTATTAGAAGCGGGATAAGCAGGTTAAGTGATTTAGTGCTTTAAATGTAGGTATAAAGTAAGGTGATGAATAGTGTTAGACAGCTACGTCCCAGATGAGGAGCAGTGATAAAGCCATGAGGAAGACCAGAAGTATTTTAGTACTGGTTTGAAAAGATGAACGTGTGTGACAGACCTGAGTGACATAGGAATTTTGTTCCAAGTTCTAGGTATACTATTGGAATAGAGAATGACCCCAGCAGCCCTTTGTAGTTTGTTGCAGCTTGTAGATTGTAAGCAGTTGTTTATTATTTGACCGAAGGGGACGATGTGGAAGACAGTATTGGACTGGGGGTCTAATTGCTGGGTAGGTGGATGGGGTATGGATGATTTTATGGGTTAAGGTGAGCTGAGTATAAAACAGGTTGTGAGGAAATTTGAGCCAGTTAAGAGTTTTTAGTGCTAAAAAGTGGTGGGTACGATAAGGTTTACTACAAGCAAATCTGTAGAGTTTGTTATAGCACTGTTGAAGTTTTGAACTAAATGAAGATGTAGGTTGGTCATGACAGGGGCTACATACAGGAGAAAGGGTCAGAAATAAGTGGTAGCTAGAGTTAACTTAACAGAGTCTGTAAGGAATTTTTTTATTCTATGTAGGGTGCCTAGTTTTTGTTGGGTTTAAAATTATCTACTGCCATGCCAAGTAGTTTTGTGTGGGGGGCAACTTCAATCACGGTATTATTTAAGGAAGAAAGTTCAAAGTTGTTTTTTTTTTCATGGAAATGGGATTTTGGAAAAAAAAAAAGAGAAGTATTTTAGTTTTCTTGGGATTTAGTATAAGGTGATTATCCTATAGACAACTTTCAGAATTAAAGGCTTTTTGAGTAATTCTCAGAATATGTTATTAGGTGGTTGGAAATGCATATTATGGTAGAATCATCAGTATATGGCATGAGGGAAGCTTGCTGAGAAGATTTATGTAAGTTATTAGTGAATATATTTTAAGAGAAGAGGGCAGAGAATAGAGCCATGTGGCACACCAATATTGACACAAAGGAAGGAAGAAAAAGTGGAGAGTCATTTAACAGACTGGCATCTACTGGTTAAGTAGTTGTTAAACTACAGTAGTGTGGGTTTGTGACAGCTGGAGGGGAATACAGCTAGTAAAGGAGTTTTTGGTGAAAGACTAAATCAAACGCTTTGCAGAGATCAAGTAATACAGAGGAAAGAAGTTTGCCTTTGTCTCTGGGTTTGTTAATAGCAGCTGTGAAATTTAATAAGGCAGTGGTAGTGCTATGCTATGTGGTGGTCAGGAGCTTTTCCTGAAGAATACGTTGAAGAAGTTGCTTGGGAATGCATTTCTCCAGAACTTTTGACAAAGGGAATAACATGGCGACATGTCTGAAATTGGTTATATCAGATGAGGTTCCTCCGTTACTAAAGGGGACAACAAAGAATTTTTTTCCATGGAGAACGGAAGTATGATTCCTTTAGATCTGTTAATTAGAAGAGACACAGGACAGGCTACAGAACTGGCAGCCAACTTGAGCTATTTTAGGGTTGGAGAACTGATTTAGCAAGAGGTTACTGAACCGGATTTTCTTGTCTGCAATAATCTGTCTTTTACTACAGTTACACAGTTCTTTAATGTGTTGTAGGTTTTGGGAACATTTATAGTTTAACCATTCCTTTCAAGCCCTATCTGTTTCATACATTAGGCGCCTGCTTTGCATTTATAACCAATAGTTATTCTTTATTATTTTTGTTCTTGTTGGAGCCAGACTATTGAGGGTTTTCAGGAAAAGTGAGTTAAATTTGTGTACAGCTTCGTCAAGTGTAATATTTTTTCAGGACAGTCTAGTTAAAGGAACTCCGAATTTTGTCAGATGCATCAGGGTTAAAATTAGTGAGATTATGGGAAGTTCTAAAGTGTTGTTTGACATGATGGGTCCCAAGCCTGTTTACATATACAGGGAGGTGATCACTGAGGGAATCAGAGAGGAAGCCACTGGAGACATACTTACTGTTATCGGACACAAACAGCCAGTTCAGAACTGAGACACTGTTTTTGGGACAGTTATAATGTGTGGAGGAGGAAATGAGTTGAGCTAGTTGATGGATTGTTGTGTATAGATATCGGCTAATCAAAAATAACATCACCTAGGATTATCTTTTCATTGGGAATTGTATGTGAGATCCTGTTTAGGATGTTTCCCAGGGTTATAATATTATTACCTGGGGGAATATAGAGTACTACAATACAGAGTTGTTTATGGTTATTTAATTTAACATGGAAGATAAGGAGTTCAGCGCTGTGGAATTTGGGAATAGGTTCATAGTAGGGTAGCAAGACTGTCAGAGCACAGTAAAGCTACGTCACCACCTTTCTTTTGAGTTCTATCAGCCTTGATGTTACAACCAAGGAGTGATATTTCAGAGAAATGTACATGAGGTTTTAGCCATGTTATGGCAAGACTATCTGGTGTACTGTGGGAGATCCTAGTACGGCATTCTAAAATGTTATTACAGATGCTACGAGTATTTAAGAAAATACATTTAAGCTGTTTGGGTGAGTTTGAGATGTTTGGGTTGGGTTTTGATGGTTTTGGCGATGGTGGTATGGTCCCTGTTTGGAAGCAGATGGGAGGGGTGAGTAGGGGCGGGGGGTGGCTTAGGACGAGTTATGGAGTCTACTGGGGAGTCAGGATGAGAGTAGGGGCTTGGGGTGGGATGAATATCCCCAGAGTGGTAAGAAAGAGAAAAATGGATATATTTGATAAGCTCATTTTGGTTTAACTTTAGCAGTTAGTTTTATTTTGGTGTGGTAGGTGTGAGGGTTTAGTGAAGGCTGGGTGAGTCTTTATATATATACTGAAAGTGATTAGTAGTAAAGTGGGGTAATTTGAATGCTTAAAAGGAGGAGCACATAGTGGGAGAAATGTATCCAAGACTGAGTGATGTATGGTAACTTGTAAGATGATAAAACAGGAAGAGTAACGATGCAGTATTATTTAAGAGAAGCATGGTATGTAGGTTTGTTTGTAGAGAGATAATCAGAGAAAAAGGAGCTAGAACACTGGGGTATGAATATAGGAGGGGCAGGAGTAGACAACATGCCTAGCCAATATAACCCGATTTTACTCAATATATATGTCCTCCCGGGGGCAACAGTATGGCATGGATTTGTGTCTATGCCTTGAGTGTCTTACAGATTGCCCCTGTCCATAAGGGACACAGGCACTACCCTAGGTGTCAATTTGCAATTCCCCATCCATTGATCCAAACTCCATTTGAAGAGGGTCAGAGAAAGAGCTATGTTTAATGTGAACAGGAAGCATGTTCTAAAGAAGGGACAATCTCTGAGACACATATCTGTCTCTCAAGCATGTTTTGTGTCACTACCTAAGTTTAGATGCCTAGATCGGGTGACCCTCATGCTGTTTGACTTGTGGATGTGTGCAAGCTCCATCGGGCTGGATTTGTGAGTGCCCTGTAGGTCAGGCATAGGTCACCCCTTAATAGTCTGGATGTTGTTTAAGGTTGTAAGCATGGGTTCTGTGGTAGGACACTGTGCTCATACTACTACTATAAGACTACAGACAATAACAAGTAGAAAAGCAATCCACTATACGCCTTATGTGAACAATACATCGGCCCTAAACAACATCACAATGGTAAACTCTGAGCTCCCTGCTGAAACGTAACTGTGTGACTGAATGAAGAACTTAGGATGTATAAGTAATAGTCAAGCTTGTTTTGTTTTTTGTTAGCAGAAATGAGGGTGTTTCAGACAGACAGTGTTGAATTTTAGCTGTGTGACTTAGCTAATAACTCGGGATGTGTGAGCAGTAGTCAAGCTTCATTTGTTTTGTTTTTTTGTTAGAAGAAAGGAGGGTGTTTCAGAGAGAGAGAGAGTCTTGAATTTTAGCTGAGTTATAGAAGTAAGCTAAGAGCTCAGGATGTGTGAGTAGTAGTCAAGCTTGTTTTGAAATAAATAGAATATGTGGTAACAATACATGCAAAATAATGTTCAGGAGAAGGTGTAAGTTTTAAGGGAAGGCAGTAACTGTGCAATTTACATAACAGAAATGACTGTTAAAAGCAAGTAAAACATGTACTGTACAGTGCATGAATATGAAAATGTTAATATGGTTTTCCTTTTCTGTAAATATATGTGTGTCTATGTCTTAAGTGATAATTTAATAAAAGGTTTTCAAAAACAGAAAAGGAGTTGGAAAGCCAAATGATTTTTTAGCAGACCTGTGCACTGACCTTACTGACAGGGAGGCCAAGATTGGTGATCACTGCAAGTAGTCTTGTACCATCAGCCCTGTAACATGCTCCCTCCCTAAGGAGGCATATCAAAAAAAAAAAAAAATCTAGTTTCAAATAATACTAGACTGAAGCATAAAAAACAAGTGAGAAGCTGGTAGCTCTTGCAGAAAAGCAATGCTACTGCCCTCATATGGGCAAGGTTTGCAAATAATGAACAAATACTGACCCAGAAAATGCTGAGGGAGTTAAACAGATTGCAGCAACTCCAACAATGTAACAATGCACTATTTGAACAGAACTATAAAATATGTCAATCATAAACGCTTCAAGGCATTTTCAACTTTCTCCCTTATTTCCTGACTATCTTTGCTTGTAGTTTCAAGAAATATGAGAACATACTTGCGACAGTACCATGCACATTTTCATTTAAACATGTACAAAAAATAAAGTTATCATACACCAAATTAAATATGCTTTAAGTATTGTTTATAATACAACACTTCAAAAAAAAAAAAAAAAACATTCGTAATGGCTGTTAAGATTTTACCAGTGAGGTTACTCACAGCAGGAGCAGTGTGGAAAACAAAAGCCTGCATTGAAGGCACACCTGCAAACTAGGCTGATCCTTTTACAAAGAGGGCTCCTGTCTACATTTGCTGGATTCTCATCTCTTCTGTATGCCATAATTCACTAAAGTCACTGCTCAATGAAGCGGCTGCCACTTTCACTAAGAAATATTTAGACAAAGATGCTGTTCTCCTTTTGTGTTTGCTTCTACATGCTGACCAGTCACAAGGCTCTCAGTTCAGAACTAATAAAGAATATGAGTAAGCCTGGTATTCTTCTCAAATGGTAATATATTCCAAAAAGCAAGTGTTTTTTTTTGGCTCTAACCACCCCTTGCTCCCCTCCCCCTTAAAGGATTTGACAGCAAAGGGCAATAACAGAACAACAAATGTCAAATAAATTACTATATAAAGTCTAGCTATATGGCATCATGTAAGCTGTAGTCATAAGAACAGGTTAATGACAGTTTAGTCTGCAGCAAAATCCTGTGACTTGAACAATCAAAAACTGATGAATTCAGTGTACCAAATGTGCCTACCGCAAAAACAATCATAAAGCCAGAACCCAGTAAGCCTGTCTGTGTGTACTCCCTCATATTTAGATATGCAGGTTAAACCAAGGTCAACTGAGAACTACATTTGATCTATTTAAAGAGCAGCTGACACCCTCAAGACTTACTGAAAAAAATCCATATTTGGACATTGTTCAGATAGCAATTCATTTGAGTAATTATATTCTCCTTCCCAATTACTTAATGTTAAGGTCATATGCATTAAAACAAAACATTTATTGATAGAGTCCATCCAACTATGCAGATGTCCTAATGTAAGACTGTGATATAATTTACCCTAAAGGCACAACATAAGAACATGTATTTCAATGCATTAAAGTACCAGCAGTAATACAGCTGAAAGGAAATTACATGCCAAATACAATACGTAAAGTAATAATGGAATACAAGGTTAGTTATACAGTGTGTTTCTACTGTTAAAATTTTAAGGCATCAGTGTCTCTAATTTAGTGTTTTAAAATACAGCACTGTGAATAATTAAATGTCTCAAATGTACAAATGTCTTCCTTCGGTTTCACATACTGTGGCATGTCTGACAACAGGGCTATCCGTCAAGGAAGAAGAAATTAACAGTACAATCAGCTTCACAAAGCTTGAATATTTGTTAATCCACATAAATAAATTCATATACTAATGGAATCTATAGGAAATAATCCCAAAGTCAGGAAGGGGTTTTCAAACTACAGCTGGGAGTAGTTAAAGGGATGGCAAAAACTAATGTAAGAAGTGCTGGAATTAGTGATCTACAAAAGTGTAACTAGTTGGATAAATAGTAGATGCTGTCTTCAACGGAGAAAGAGAATCAAAACTGGACCTAAAGTGAAACAGCAGGAGCCATTACGAGGTTTTAGAGCAAATGACAGCCCTGCAACAGGCAGGTTAAATAGAATTATGCTAGGGTGACTATTCCTGCAATTAAAAAACAATTTACTTGCACTCTCATGTGTGTATATATCCAGACACAGACACAGACACACACACACACACACACACACACACAGACACACACACAGACACAGACCCACACACAGACACACACACAGACACACACAGACAGACACACACAGACAGACAGACACAGACACACACACAGACAGACAGACACAGACACACACACACACACACACACACACACACTCTCTCCCTCTCTCTAAACAAAAGAAATACAACTTTTTGAAGATGTGGCTTATATTTTGCACAGCTATTACTAACTCTGGAAAAGTTAAGGAAACAAATATATTCATTATAACAGATCTAAAAAGAGGCTTTTTGCCTTAACTATCAAGCTTTCCGACTGATCTCCCCATCTCAGCATATTTATGATTTTTTTTCTACTTCTTGGCGGGATGTCACCTGGGTCTTGGTCACGACTTTCTCTCTCTGTGCTAGTGGAGTGACCTTGAATGCCTACATTCACTGATGAAATGCATGCTCTGTTGAGAAATGGTATAGTCTCATCATTGCAGGGGCAGCATCGAGGAACATCCTCTTCTCTCCATGCCAACATGCATGCTAGATGAAACAAAGTCTCACAAATCTGGCAACTATCAAAAAGCTTCAAACTAGACTTTCTATAATCATATTAGGATTACATCTTATAATGTACTGTGCAGTTCCACTCCAAGAAAGAAATTATGTGGTAACTGTGCTTATTTATTTTTGGAGATTAAAATATCAGTGCAGCCTACACCTAAAAAGTGACAGCAGTTAAAATCGTTAAGTAATTCGTTACATGTCAAAACCGTACAACTGCCCGTACTGTGAGAAAAAAATACACCAAATCAAATGATGGTCATGGCTCTTATAAGTGTCAAAATCTGGGTCATTATTTTTAGAATATTCATTACTGGGTCCTAAATCATAACGTAGCACTGCCATCATTTTCTACTGTGATTTCAAAGTCATAATGCAAGAATTCAAACTAGAACTGCTAAATCAAAAATCAGCAATTTATGAAGTGGTTTTCTGTAGGTGATAAAGTAAATACTGTAGTTCAAAGTACTTAAATATGCCAAAGGTTTGTCTATTTGCTAAGTACTAAAAATGAACCAGGAACCCACCCCAGTAATCTGTTTTACACAGTTCATACCGACTCTGAGAGTTAACTGTACAGAAGTCTGAAGTAAATCATGGGATTTCTTTAAGGTGGGTAAAAGAAAAGGCAAATAACTTTCTTTCATCTGAAGTTTAATGTAGAATTAATCATCTTCAGAGAAAAAACTGACAAAAGGAAAAGTGTCCTTTAACTGCTGAGGAGGATGTGTGTGTGTGTGTGTGTGTGTGTGTGTGTGTGTGTGTGTGTGTGTGTGTGTGTAAAAAAGAGAAAAAAAAAGTCCTGATCACTAAACGACAGCCCATCTCAGTCTGTTCTCACCCACAGTGAAGGGAGAGCAAACGGGCAAAAAAGAGGGAAATGAAGGTTGGCAGGCAGTTGGAGAAGGAAATTTGGCAAAAAATGAAAACAGGCATCTCTTCAACCAATGCATACTCTGATGCAATGATGGAATGGGAGGAGTGTCCCTGAATCAGTTTTATAACGCACATCATAAACACGGTGTCCAACTAATGCAAACTTTGCAATGGTGACTACAGGCTGTCTTTCAATCAATGCACAGAGTGAACTAGAGACAAAACGGCTGTCCCTCAGCCCCTGAGCACTAAACAATGATGGACACAGGCTGTTCCTCAACCAATGTATGTCATGTACTGGTAAGAAGAGGAATGGCATTCACACAGTCAGTGCTAAACATACTGATGCCTACTGAAGTGGAAAAAGTTGCTAACTAGAGTCTCTAATGCTGTTTTGCTTTTTTTTGTTGTTGAACACAACATATTTGCGAGTGTATACAGTTATGATAACTATGAAGTTACATTCTTAAGGAAAAGGGAAAAATCCCCTTCCAATGCTCGTGCATTCTTGCAGTTAAACTAGAGATACACGTCTAATTGTTGACTTTATTAAAAATGACTAAACAAATTTCATTGCCTCTAGTCTTTGCTGTATGGATGCAGCCCTAACAACAACCTGTGGAAATCTGTATGCCTGTCAGAATGGGTACGAGTTTGCTTCCCTGCTACATCTATTAAAAACATAAAAAACAGCATTAGTAACACAGAAGCTGTATCTTTCAAGACATGAGGTTAAGTGCAGAAAAATAAAGAATTCACCCAAGGTTGTTCTATTAAGAAAATAAAACAAAACATAGGCAGATCACTGACGTAGTAGGTTCTAGCCAGTGATATGCCACTGTCAAACCAAGTTTAACAAATGAGTCTTGGCACAGAAAGACTGGTTGGGGTATGGACAGGCAGCAGATGGTCATCTATTAAGGGAAGTATGTGTGTATGGGAGGGGGGTAAGCATTACAAAACTGCTCCCTTGCGGTGCCCAAAGGGGTGTGTAGTAGTTAGGCATTGAAAATACAAAGGACACAGTACAGATAAGGTAGGGAGATGCAGAAAAGAGTATGCTTGCAAATTCACTTTTTACTGACTCTCAGAGCATACAGGACACCCAGTAAAGGAAGCTGTAGGTGGTACAGTCCACACACCATTCTTCTGGCTGCTAATTAATTTTCCCAGGTGCTACCACTCCTCTCCAAAGCAATCACTCATCCAGTAAACTCTGCCACTAAAAAAGTACATGGCTATGAGGAAAACTAGGCACAGAATCAACTGAGATGGGAAAAGAATTCAGGCATTGAGAAGCTTTGTGGTGCCTGTAGAGATCGGATGTCTCCTCCCATTCATTCCGTGTATCACAATTAAGGTTACTCAATACAAGCAAGTGACATTGTAGTGTACAAAGATAGGTCTTGACATTAAAGTGATGGCAGAAAAAATGGAAACCTTAGCAGAAAATGCATCTCTGAGGGGTGAAACGTGGACTGTCTACAGTCAAGAGGAATGGCAGTCACTGAAGCAGTGTCTCGTGGATGATCTAAAAAACTGGATGAATATTAAAGAAGTAACAAGAAGGTTGGAATAAATGAAACTGGCTTGTAGTATACTTTTGAACTGCTGGAAAGAGATTAGAGACTAAAATAAATTGGAAATGATGATAATGAGTCTCCGCATGCTGAACAATTACAATGATATTGATTAAGCAACAGATGGCTGAAGTGCAAAAAAGAATGGAAGAACTAGGTGTCAGTGCAGGAAATGTTGATCAGTAATTGGTTCAAAGTGAGGATAAAATCTGTACAAAGAACTTGAGAAAGGATGCTGGGCTGGAAGAAGAAGGATGAAGAGTGACAGGAGTTGTTGAAGTTTTTGAAAACTAAGATGAAGAGTGGACAGGATTTATGAAATCATCCCTAGGAATGGAAGAAGTGCATCAATTGCCACTGACTGCATCAGAGAGGTCAAATGGTAAACATAATTATTTTGGTGCTATTTGCAATGACACATGAGACACAGCAGTTATGGAAGTATGTCAGCAAAGGAGAAAGTCAAAGAGATATAAACTGAAATACAGGTTGACCTTCAAGTGTTGAAAGTATCTTGTACGGAATGGATGCTGACATTTACTAATGTTGAAGAAGAAATGGTTATGATACAGCAGCTGCTGAATTATTTATTTTATGAAGTAATGGAGACTGAATATACAGGAAGAACAAGTTCAGCAGAAGTACAGCATGAATGGGGGAGCATTAAGAGATCAGTAGAAAAGGGACTCAGTGTTTGTACAACACAGGAGACACATGATATGACAGGTTTTGTATCTCTAATTGTGTGAGAACTATTAACAACAGCAATATGACAAAACGAAAACTACATGTAACTAGTAAAAGTGAATCAATAGCGGAAACCAACTGTGATGCACGAAGAAAACTTTAATAAAACAATCACTGAGCGCTTTCACCCGCCACAATGCGGGTTTCATCAGAGTAACAGGAAAATGGAGCAGCATGTCATTTATACAATTATTGACCAATAGAAATAGTTCATTCATTTCATTTATAATTAGCAAATGGTATGTCATGACATCTTAATAATCACTTTGAAATACTATATTATTTGTAGGGCTTGACCACTATACTACAAAACTATATTAAAAATAGAATTGCTTCAAATTCATAAAATGTATTAATAAATAACAATGATAAATAAATATATATATAAATATTACATCAACAATTAATTAATTAATAAAACCAATTCCAATAACATATAAATGTAAATATAAAACCAATGTAATATAAATATACTTATATTATAAATAACATTTAATATTTAAAAACACATTTTAATAGAAATATTAAATATATATTAAAAAATGCAGTTAAAATGTGTATCAATCTAAATTATATGTGCATTTAATTTTAGTTTACTAGCAATTGAAATTTGCTCATTAATACCGGGTTTTTTACATGCATTTAATCTCAATTGCCACAAGCATTCTTTTAATTCTAATAAAGCATTTACATCACCCTCCTTGGACATTTCTTGACATATACTAGATTGTTAAATTTGAAACTGTTTTTTAAAGATAGGAAAGATACGCTGGAAATTGAAAAAAGAATCACACTTAAGAGATCTAGTACATTTATTCCACCCAATAACCCTATAATTTACCTTTTTGAAATGCTGTGTGAATTACAAATTAGGAAACTATGGAATGAAAAACATTACATTTGTGACAATCTTACAACAGCAGAAAGATTTTGTCTAAAGGAATTGAGTGAAAACGGTACATATAGAGTGATGAAACCAGATAAGGGGGGAGGGGTTGTTATAATGAGTAACACAGATTATGTTAACAAAATGAATGAAATGTTGAACGATGAGACCACATACAAAATAGTTCCAAAATATGACATAGTGAAAGCATATACTAGAATAGACTGGCAATTATACGAGCTTTTTGTCGATGGAACAATATCCGAGCAGGAATATAACTATTTATTAGTGGAATCACCGGTAACCCCTTCAATCTTCGGAATACCGAAGATACACAAAAATATTTGTAATCCACCTTTTAGACCGATAGTGTCTGCTAAATTATCAAAGATGGAAGCAATAGCACACTATTTAGATGTGAATTGTGGTATGTTAATAGAGAACATTAGCCATATTATTAAAGATTCATGGCAGTGTCTGGATAAGTTAAAAGATTACAATAATAGTATTGGAAATGAAAATAATTTGGATAACGTTAGTATTGTAACAATCGACATCAATAACTTGTTTTCAGTAATCCCATTAGATGAAGGTATACAATATTTTGAGGAAAGTTTGGGATTTTACAGTAATATGCATATAGTGAAAAGAAAAAACTATGGCAGAAATGATGGAAATGGTCTTGGAAAACAATTTTTTCAAATATAACGGTGAATTTTTTAAACAATGCTCAGGTGTGGCTATGGGGGCAAGATGTGCCCCCATATATGCTAATTTAGTTTTAGCCACATGGGAAAGGAATTTTGTTTTTTGTAGCAAGTATTGGTCAAAAATAGATTTATATTTGAGATTCCTTGACGATTTGCTGATATTTTGGATAGGAAGTCAGGATGAATTATCAGAATTTATTGAATATTTGAATCATACGACAGATTTTTTAAAATTTACTTACAATTTTAACAATCAAACAGGTGATTACTTGGACATTAAAATATACAAGAAGAACAACAAATTGGAGTCAAGTATTTACCGGAAAAAAACATTTTCAAATTCATATCTGCATTATAATAGTTGCCACCCTGAGTTCCAAAAACGTAGTCTTGTGAAAGGACAAATGGTTAGGTTATCGAGGATGATTAGTGAAGACAACATTTATGCAACAGAAATAGAATTCTTAATAGACATGTTATTAAAGAGAGGATATCCCAACAGACTACTGCAGAACACTAAAAAGGAGATTTCAATTAGGAGACATATTGACTATCAGCCAATATTAAAATATGGATTGATGACAAAAAAAGATATGCATTATTTTCAAAACGAACAGAAAACTAATGCTATGGTAGTACCATATAGTAGTAATGCTTATAAAATAAAAAATATCTTAAGTGAAGTATGGGACACTGTTTTTAATGCACAAAATGAAATTTTGGACGAAATAGGTAGCAAGCCACTAGTAGTTTTTAGCAGAGGAAGAAATTTAAAGGAATATTATGAAAGTGTGATAAGATACAAAGACTCACAAATGAGTAAATGTGGATTTTGCAGGTCATGTCGATTTATTAGAGACGGGCCTTATGTTACAGTTAAGGGCCACCATCGAACCATACGGTGTCCGGGACATGTGAATTGCAATACGAAATTAGTAGTATACGTGGCTATATGCCTAACTTGTCAAGCATTTTATGTGGGAAAGACCATAAGGAAACTAAAAGAAAGAATAGTAGAACACACTAGGGACATTAAAAATAAAAAAACAACTAATGCACTTTATGTACATAGTTCAGTGTGTCCAGAATTTAAGAAATTTCTGTTTTTTGTCATAGACAGAATACCACAAGAAATGTCCAAGGAGGGTGATGTAAATGCTTTATTAGAATTAAAAGAATGATTGTGGCAATTGAGATTAAATGCATGTAAAAAACCCGGTATTAATGAGCAAATTTCAATTGCTAGTAAACTAAAATTAAATGCACATATAATTTAGATTGATACACATTTTAACTGCATTTTTTAATATATATTTAATATTTCTATTAAAATGTGTTTTTAAATATTAAATGTTATTTATAATATAAGTATATTTATATTACATTGGTTTTATATTTACATTTATATGTTATTGGAATTGGTTTTATTAATTAATTAATTGTTGATGTAATATTTATATATATATTTATTTATCATTGTTATTTATTAATACATTTTATGAATTTGAAGCAATTCTATTTTTAATATAGTTTTGTAGTATAGTGGTCAAGCCCTACAAATAATATAGTATTTCAAAGTGATTATTAAGATGTCATGACATACCATTTGCTAATTATAAATGAAATGAATGAACTATTTCTATTGGTCAATAATTGTATAAATGACATGCTGCTCCATTTTCCTGTTACTCTGATGAAACCCGCATTGTGGCGGGTGAAAGCGCTCAGTGATTGTTTTATTAAAGTTTTCTTCATGCATCACAGTTGGTTTCCGCTATTGATTCACTTTTACTAACAACAGCAATATAGCTGCACACTGATCAAGTGGTTAATGAAAGCTCTCCCAGTGTGAATAGTAAAAAAAAGTCAGGTACTTCCTTATAAGTCCACTGTCTGAATGCCAACAAAGAAGAAATGTTGAGAAGTAAAAGAAAATCAATCAGGAAAGCAGAACAAAATTATAGCTGGGAAGAATCCTGTAGGTATTCAACAAAAAGTTTGTTTCAGCTTTGTAACAGGAGATGAATTCCAATAATTCAGAAGAAGAAAATAAATCAACTTACTTAGGAGTGATTAAAATATTAAAACACTGAAAGAAGATATATATATATATATATATATATATATATATATATATATATATATATATATATATGTTAAACAGCAACATGTTGGAAACAAATTTTCTGCTATACCACAGAAACTGGAAGGAAAGGACTGCATTAATTTTATGAAAGTACAAAATTACAGCTGGACGTGTGTTCCATAGCAGGATTTGTTAACTCGATGCTCCAGACCTGGCCACGAGAAAGCAAACAAGACCTATATTAGTAAAGATGCAATTGTACTAGCATAAATAATTACTACTGACAAAACTGCAGCAGAATGGAGAAGTACAAGACAATGGAGTGTTTGTGGAAAATGATTATTCACTGTACACCACTCAAACAAAGAGAAGTCGGTTTATCTCAACTATCGGAATGCAGAGGTAGGTGATGGATTCAAGTTGCTGAATCCAGCTCTTTTCAGAATATTTTTTACCTGAGGGATCAAAGACATGTTTGGATACAGAACAGGCTAAGGAGAAAATAAAATGAGTTAGCCAACATAAAGTGCACCAGCAAGCAGAAGGGAACTCTGCTTCTCATTTGTTTGACAATGACAAAGTTCACAGAGAGACTTTGCCAGTGAAAGTTTTCCACTGTTTCAAAGGAAAATGCTTGTGTGACAGACAAAAGCAAAGGAGCTGACTAGAAGAATCACAAATGCTTTGGATATAAACCAGAGATTAATGCTGGGAGATGGGGAACAACAGCAGGAAAACCAGCAATATTATAATCTTAGAGAATAATTAACAGACTATAAAACATAATTCACATTAGATATATGATTAGAGATGTGAAATGTGAATTTATAGGAAAACATGGCTGATAAAGATTTAAATTTTGCTGATTGTATTAAACTGGTGGGTGAATTGTAACGTATATACCCCACTTTATGTTATTAATGTTTAGAAGGACAATGAAGGGACTGAAGAAGTAACTGTAAGTGAAATAGTTTTTGTCCTTGTTACTATTTGTGTAAAACATTCATGATATAAATTACATGTACTGTAAGGCACTTTTATATAATGTGCAGTAAGAGGCATTTAAATGTGATGTCTTATCAGTAACTGCTGTATATGTTAATGACATTAAAGCAAGAAAGTATTTTTCTTAGTTGTAGTGTATCCAGACTGTTCACTGTGGCAGAGAGAGAGAGGCTATAAAGAAATAAGGTAAATTTAATATAATGTTGTGATCTTGGGCTGCTGGGGTGGGAGATGTAAAAGTGTACTAATTACATTACATGCTGAATTCAGATTTAAGCAAAAAGTTTGAAAAATAAAATAAATTAATAGAAAATTAAAATTTTCCATGCCTTTCATAATTTGCCAGGTCATTAGTTATGTAATCAACTGGGAGAAGTCCATACAGTGTGATCTGAGTGAAATTTATACAGATGCTTTTATGTATCTGCAAAGTTACCAGTTTTTCTTTCTCATTACCATCTGCTTTTTCTTGGAGATGAACTGTCTGCAGGTGCAAACGATTGATCATCAGGCCTCTGAATATTCGGTACTTTATACAATTTCCTTAGCACAATGTAATTATTATTTGAAGGTGTACTGTCAAGCAGTTAAGTGAAAAATAAATGAACTCAAAGTGTGGGAAGTGAGTAAGATATGCAAGCAGTTGCCTAACCAGTGGCCTTAATATTGTAATGAATTTAATGCAGCAGTATATAGTTTAGTTTATTTATTTATTGACAGGTAAATAGTGCACTTTGTCACAGGGCTCAAAGTTACTGTTTAGTAAAGCATGCAGACTGTTTTTCATATCATATTGTAGATATAGAAAGAAAAGACTGCAATCAGTTTAAGTAGGAAAACCGGCTCTAACATGTTCTTCAGCATGGGTAAACTTAATTTTAGAAAATGTAATGCCTGTGGGTGCAGTCACCAATTTGGGGCAACTGCGCATATGTAGAGGGGTTAACTTTAATTTTTGAAGATTTTGTTTACTAAAGTGAAACTTCCTATGAGATGGTGTGAGAGCTTGGAGTGTAATGGAAAACTGAAACAGAAGCATGTAAGTCAAACTCTGCCCTTAAGGATGGTGTTTGACTTCCATACTTCTTAGAGTGAGTGATCTCTCTCTCTCTCTCTCACACACACACACACACACACACACACACACACACACACACACACACACACACACACACACACACACACACACACACACTGACAGTGAAGAGTGAGAGTGAGTGAGTGATCCGATACACACGCTGACAGAGAAAAGTGAGTGAGAGTGAGTGATCACACACACATACACTGACAGTGAAGAGTGAGGGCGAGCGAGTGAACCCCCCCATACACATAGTGAGAGTGAAGAGTGAATGTGGGCGAGTGATCACTGGCAGCCACAGATACACACACACAAGCACACACACACTGACAGTGAAGAGTGAGAGCGAGCAAGTGATCCTACACACACACACTTACATATACATGCAGACAGTCTCACACACACACACACACCTTTAGAATGAGTGATCCCTTTGCAGAAGCAGTACCTCGAAGATCAGAAAAAAACCTACAAGTTTAACACATGACTAAGTAAACTGTACGTTGTTTAGTCTGCACATATGATAAGATATTGGGAAGACTGTGTCCACAATAAATGACTTTTTAGCAAAGACGGTTTACATCTTGGACTTGTTTGGAACTGTTTTCATTCTTAGTTGTATGGTTGGAATTGTGTACTATTACAGCTCCCTCTCTACTTGACCTACACAGTGTCAGATGGAGTTTTAAATACAGAATCTGGGCTTGCTCCTCCTTAAATTACATACTGACTACAAAAATCTAGATAGAAGTTCTGGTGACTCAGCTGAATCTGTAAAATCAGAAAAAGGAGGAGAGAGACACAACTCCATAGGAGGGAAGAGAGAACCAGGTTGCAGAGGCAAAACAGCTCAATCGTACTTTATGTTGATCTTCACATTAGTCAGAAAGTGAAAAACATCAGAAAACAAACATAGTTGGGACACACACACACACACACACACACACACACACACACACACACACACACACACACACACGTGCAGGGTTGCAATATGCAATAGAAGTGAAACTTCTGTAAGGAAATGTGAAAGAAAGCAAATTGTACAGTACAGTATAAGCTCCTTTGCACTTCCTTACAGAAGTTTCACTTCCACCATGCGTGGAGACCACATACATTTTTTTTGTGTAAATTAAAAAAGGTTTGGGGATTCTGCATATCTATTTTGATTGTTTTCACTGAAGTAAAAGATTATGAAAAATGTGACACATGCTCAAATGGAGATGGCAAGAAGCAACTACATAAGAGTTTAACTTAAGTATTAATGAGTGAGAGAAAAAGCGAGAAGCTGGAAATATACATTCAAAACAAGTGTCGGGTATCACAGTTGGGAATAACAGCATTCTATCACTATGGGTACTCAGTCCATATTATCATAAAACATAAATTGCTCTACAGGTACAAACAAAAAACAGAGAGTATTGAATTTTATCAAGAAATGTAGGGTGCAAATAGCAATGATACAGGAGACGTATTTTGATAGAAATGATCATGTAAATTTGACAAATAAAGGATTTCAGGATGGACATTCAGCAGAAAATCAGGGACAAATGAAAAGAGGAGCAATAATACTAATTGCTAGAGGTGCTTCAATAGTGATAAAAGAAGGGAAAAAGGCAATAACTGCAGACATGTGGCAGTAAGGGGATACTGGTAGGGGAAAAAGATTACTCTGGCATATATTTATACTCCACCTAAAACTAGTATTATAGAGCTTAAATGAATTTTAGGAGAAATAATCAGCTTTTACCAAGAAAACCTTTTATGGGCAGGGACTGCCACTTGGATTCCACTAGTCAGGATATGTGAGAGGTAACTAGAATGGAAAATGTAATAAGAGAGGGTAGATTTCTGAAGAAATACATGGGAATATTGAGAATAGTTGGTATGGAAGATGTGAATAAAGTAGTATGAACTTAGAATTTACATATTTTCCAAGTTAATGTGACTGGGATAGGCTGAATAAAATTATATTGCAAAAGAGCATCTCTATATAACTGAGTTTTGACACACATTGGATAACTATTTTAGATCACACACTATTAAAAACTAAGATAAACGTGTAAGGTAATGAAGTAAATCTGAGACACTGGCACTTTCCAACTCACCTGATAAAAAGAAATTTAAGAAATTGGTAGTGGAAATGATTTGACAACTATTATGGAAGACAGAAATTTCTTAAGAAGGGCTATAGTAAGTTAGGATAAAATGAAAATGCAATCCACAGATATAAAACACAAAGAGATATGGGGAAAGTAAACAGAACTATTTAGAGAGGTTGAGAAAGATTAAAGGACTGCAAAAAAAATAAAATAAAGGTAATCTCACAGAAAATGAAGAAGAGCAACTGCAGAGTGCAAATGGGAAAATAAATTGCTTGGATAGAATACAAGAGTTTAGAAAGGCTGTTGTTAAGCAGAAGCTTTTTAACAACTCAACAGCACAAAAACTTTTAGCACAATGAGTTAAGGAACAGAAAATATAAAAAGCTGTTGACGAAAATGGGGAGTCTACAACAAGAAAAATAAATTGTTTGCTTACAGCTGCAGTGAGTTAGGCCTTCTGCCCATCCTCCACTGTTTTCCAAATACCTGCTGAGAGACTACAAAAGATCAGTGCTTAGTTTCAACTGTTTTCTGCACTTTCTGATTAAAACAATATTTGCTGCATATCTGTTTGTTTAAACTGTGCAACTGTATTTTACTGCATGTTTTAGATTGTCTAACTGAATTCCTCTTACAACTGTAATTCCTGTTCATCTGCTTGTTTTGTTCATTTTACTTGTCTGCTGCACTTGATGGTGCTGCAGTAGCGTTGTCGCCTCACAGTAAGACGTTTTCTTGTTCGATTCTCAGCTAGAGCGTCTTCTGTGTGGAGACATGCGTGAATGGGCGTACCTTCGTTGAAGGTTGTGCTTCAGGGCCGGCAACTCGGCACATAAAAATCTACTGCCAATCATTAGCGGACAGGAGTTCCGCTGTGGCGACCCCTAACCCGGAAAAGCCGAAAGACAACTTGTCTGCTGCACTTGAAAAACAATAGCATAGACTAGGTTCAGGTATTTATTTTTTTATTTTACATTTGTTTACCGGGAAATTCTGACTGGACGCAGGTCCTTTTTCAGCGGATGCCTGGGGAGAAAAGCTCCACATCATGTACATGATAAAAAGAGATACAAAGTTGCAGCAATAGTAAACTACATTACAGGTTGTTGGCTTTAATACAATAACAAGATATTGATTATCAACAGTATATACAGTAAATGTTGCAAGTTAAGATGGTTCCTTGTTGTTTATATTAGTAATAAATCTGTCAGACAAGATTTTAAAGTATGTAAAGACAACTAGCTAATTCTGACTGTGGTTAGTAGTGGAGGTAGTTTGGTTGGGTTAAGAGTCTAGGTGGGGGTGTTAGTCTGGATTAGAACAAGGACAAAGCCAGTGCAAATTTACGAGGAATTTGAGCACAGTCTTGAAAAGGCTGCTGGAAGGTACAGTAGTTATAGAGGGTGGAAGATTGTTCCAAAGTTTAGATATGGTACATGAAAATATGGCTTCTCCTGCTGAGTTTTTGGGTTTGATAACAGTGAGTTGATTTTTATTGCTTGATCTTAGGGGCCTAGTGGAGTGATAGGGTTGGAGAAGGGTTTGAAGGGAAGGGATATTATGGGGGTGGTTAATAAGTTTATGTGCGATGGTGAGCTGATTAAAATGAAGGAGTTGTGGGAGTTCTAGCCAGTTTAGTTCTTTAAGTGAGATAAAATGATGGCTGCAGTAGGAGGTTCCAGTGGCAAATTTAGCAATTTTGCTGTAACAAGCATCCAGCTTGTGTAGGTCTGTCTGTCTGAGGTTGGTAAGTATGGGGGATGCACAGAGTAGGGTGGAGATTACCTGGAAATTGGCTATGGAAATTCTAGCTGTCTTGCTTAGGAATTAGCGGCTTCGATATAATGCACCAAGTTTCTTGTGAACTTTTTTTATAGTGAGAGATATGTGGGTGTCAAATCTAAGTTTGTTGTCTATTTCCACACCGAGTAATTTTGTGTGTTCTGATGGAGAGATGATGGTATCGTCTTTGGAAAGAATGTTGAAGTGGGGGTCTTCTGGGTGGCTTTGGAAGGTTGGAACAGGAGAAGTTTTGTCTTACTTGGGTTGAGTAGGAGCTGAGCACTGGATAGCCAGCTTTCTACAGAAGAGAATGATTCCTGTGTGATTTGCTGTAGTTCTGGTAGAGTGGGGGCAGAGCAGATGAGAGTAGAGTCATCTGCGTACTGTATAAAATCTGTTTGTGTGGTGGCAGTATGTAGGTTGGTAGTGAAAAGTGAGAATAGCAGAGGGCCAAGGATAGACTCTTGGGGAACTCAGAGAATAACTGGGAGGCGAGGTGATAGGTTATCATCCCAGATTACTGATTGCTGGCATCCGTGTGGATAGTTGTGGAACCAGTTGCAGGCTGATTGTGAGAAGGAGAGGTTGGGGAGAGTAGAGAGTAGTAGCTCATGAGATACCATGTCAAAGGCCTTTGACAGATCTAGAGATATGGCAGTAAAGAAGAGGCCATTGTTTTTGTGATGAAGTATAGTGTTGGTGAAGGAAAGCAGAGCGGAGGTAGTGCTGTGATATGGCTGAAACCATGTTGGCCTTTGGAGAGGAGATTATTAGCTAGGAGGTAGTTGGAGACCTGAGTGTTGATACATTTTTCAAGTATCTTGGAGAGAGGGGAGAGGATAGCAATGGGGCAGTAATTGTAGAGGTCGGTGGAGGGGGTGCCTTTGTGGAACAGAATGATGTGGGATATTTTCCATACCGAGGGAACATAGCCTTCTGTTATGGAATGGTTGATTAGAATTAAAATTGGGTAGGCTAGTGTATCAGCTGCAATTTTCAAGTATTCAAGAGGGGAGGTTGTCAGCTGCAAGTTTGGTGGGTTTAAGTTTTGACAACAGTCTTTTTATGTTGGAGGTAGGTACTGAGGTGAAGAAGAAAAGTGGGGGGTTTAAGGTTAAGAATTGGGAGGGCTGTTGTAGGGAAGTGTTGTTTGTTTAGAGATGTTACAGTTTCAGTGAAGTGTTTGTTGAAGGATTCAGCAATACTGTTGGAGGATGGGGGACTGGATGGCTGGGGGGGTATCAACCTTCCCTGGGTGGAGGATAGTGTTAATAGTGGACCAGAATTGCTTAGGGTTGTGGTTGGTAGAGTTTAGGGTGGATTTATAGTTGAGGGATTTGTCTAATTTTATTTTTTTGGCTTTATTGCACAGTTCAATTAATGATTGCCTATCTGAGTTATTTTTTGTTAATCACCAGTGCTCCCAGGCCTTATCTCTGGATTTCATTAGGGTTCTGGTGGTCTTTTGCAACCATGGGGCACACCTGGATCTGACTACGGCATTTCTTACAGGAGCATGGGTGTTTAGGATGGAGAGGAAGGTACTGCTGAAGAAGTGGACCGCCTCATCTAAGTTTGAGGTCTTTTAGTGGTTACCAGTTAATTTTTTGCAGGGAGGAGATGAAGGAGTTGGGGTTGAAGTTGGACTTGTTCCATATTTGCCTGTGGATAATCGGCTTGAGACTGTTTGTGTGATGCCGAATTAAGAAAGTGGGGGAGTGGTCACTTAAGACTGTCAGGTAAATAGCCTGCTAGGTAAGAGTGAGGGGCTTTGTTGACTAGGAGCCAGTCAAGTAAGGTATGATTGTTAGGGTTTTTGTGGATTCAGGTAGGGGATTGGATGAGTTGAGTGAACCCATGGAGATTAAGGTGAATGGTTGTGAGATTGTTATTATAGGATAACGAGTTGATGTTAAAGTCACCAAGAATGATGGTTTCCTGGGGTAGAGATAGAGTAGCCCACCTCAAGAGATTTTCTAGGGGTGTAATATTTTGCCCTGGTGGGAAATAGCTTCCTATGATATTGATTGTTTTGTTTGGGTTTCGTTTGAGATTGGCATTCTGTCTATGTGAAGGATTTCTTCATTGTTGTGGTGAGGGACAGATGTGTTCAGGAGTTGAATATTGAGGTGGTGTTTAAATATCAATGCTACACCACCTCCTTTTTTGGACAACCTGTCTATGCGAAGGATGTTGTATTCAGGTGGAAGTATTTCCTCACTTTTGATGTGAGGTTTGAGCCAGGTTTCAGTTAGGAAGAGAATATCTGGGGAATATAAGCTTATGCTGGCATGTACTTCTTGGATTTTATTGCATATGCTTCTGATGTTTAGGGACATTATAAGTAGGTCTGTTTTTTTTTTTTTTGTTGGCTAGGAGTTGAGTTGTGTGTGTGTGTGTGTGTGTGTGTGGGGGGGGGGGTTGCTTGGACTAGTGTTTGTTGTTGGGTTGGTGGGAGGACCAGGGTTTGGATGGATGTCTCCAGCGAGGGCTAGTTTATAGAGGGTGTTTAGAGTATGTTTTATATACATAGTAAATTATGGTATCTTAGGGATATTTTATTTTTGAGTGTGTAAGGTGCTTGGTAATGGAGTGTATGTACTGGGAGGATGTTTTTGGTGGCAGGGGTTGTGTAGTTATAGTGTAAATGTTTGAGGGAAAATGTTGAGAGAGTACAGTGGAAGTTGTTGGGGCATGTAATGTGAGCTAGAACTACGCAGGTTAGGATTGTTATTATATTAGGTAGTAGCATGACTGTGTTTGATGTAGGTGGAGGGGGTGACTAGTGGTGTAGCCTAATTGTTGGTAATTAGGGGTGGGGTTAAGGCTAACAATAAATGTAGAGGTACTGAGGGTGGGTGGGAATAGAGGACAGGGAGGGGAGCAAAGTGAGCGTAGCGAATGGAGCGGGCTAGAACCCCCAGGCTAAAGATTGCAGGGCAAGTGTCTAAATAGCCAAATTGTTAGGAGTTATTAGAATCTAGTAGGGAAAAACAATCTATATACCTGATTTCAACTGTGTCCTTTCTGGGTAGATACCAGTACCTTTTTGCCTCTATTTTACAAGTGGGCCATTCCAGTGTATCTACTGGGTTACCTTTATTTCACCTAGAGCTTTATCTTGGTGTACTGATAACTAAAAAGTAAAAGTTTAACTGGGGAATGTATTTACAACTGATGGGGGTGGGGAGCAGCTGCTGTCCCTAGCTGTTGGTAGAGACAGTTATTTCTGCTTTAGACCAGGTACTTTCTACAGTAGCTAAGAGGGAAATGTAGCTAGACACCTACAGTAACTTATTTTCTTTTTAAAGCCCTTGAGTCCTTGTGGCTGGTTTCATCACTGCAGAAGCGGTCAATGGCCAAGGATTCAGCAAGTGGGGGACTGAGAGAGAACCCGTTCGCAGGGACAGTGGCCACTAAATGAAAAGATGGAGACAAAATGAATTATTATGTTAAGGTCTCTGAAAGGGGAATCCAAGAGAAGTGCTGTAAAAAGCAACTGAAATAATAAATTATCACCCAGGCTAGTACTGTTTTTGAACTTTGGAGTTTGTAAAACAGTAACTGTTTTGTCTGGACAGGCCCCCCCCCTGTGCCCTTGTGGGAGGAAGGTATAGTTTGGACTAATCTAGCTAGAGTTACAGTTGCAGGGCTCTGTTTAGGGCATTTTGATTGGATAATTTGAACTTCAGCTGTTTCCTGTTTTTCTGTTTTAATAAGCCTCTGTTTGAACTGGTTTGTGCTGGTTTGAGCCTGTTTGCGCATTGCACAACATTGCACACTATTGCACAGAGGGATTGCTGGTTACAGATGCCTGCTCCCTAGCCTCACAAAATTTAGCTAAACCACAGCTCTTCACTCCTAAACCTACTAATACCTGCCCCTGCTGTATTCCTTCTTCAACTTACAGCCAGACCAAGATTATTCCTAAGACCATGAACGGTCAGTTTCCCTCCTTTTCTCCTACCAGCCTGGTTGACATGGGTCTACCGAGGCAGTGTAGCAACTGCCTCATGTACACTGACAACCGCTACTTCTAAATCATTCATGTACCATTTGTAAGAGATGCACCTACATTACAAATCTGCAATCACAGCTGTCTCATGCAATAGACAGCAATACAGAGCGTGCTGTCAGCCCACCTACCACAACTCCTACTCATAACACACACCATACACACACACCGACATATGCCGAGGTACTCACAAAAATCTACCTAAACACCACAGACCTCCAAAACACATACATACTAAACCAACCATAACATCCAAAACACACAATACACATAATGACATAAGCATGTGTTGCACCATCAAAGCCCATAAGGCAACGTATATGTACTCCAAATATCTTAGTCATAGGAGACTCTATAGTGAGATATACAGACATCTCCCTTACCAGGCTGAACAACGAGAAAGTCACAATCAGCTGTCTTTCTGCTGCTAGGATTCATCAGATCATGTAGGCACTCAAGTCTCTCAACAAGTACCGTTATGATTCGGCCATAGTACATGTTTGTGCGAATGACTTGAGATGTACCTCCTTAGACTACATGAAGAGAGACATGACTGAGCTCTCTGATTATGTGTCACAGGCAGGTATGACCCTAGCCTTGAGCAGCATACTACCCTTGCCTAGGATCATACCACAATATAAAAAGAAAATCACTGACTTCAATAATTGGCTTAGTTTCTAGTGTCAGTCAAAGGGGATCCAGTTTCTGTCAGACTGGGATGATATGACTGATAGACCTCGATGCTTTGCCAGAGATGGTCTTATCTGTCACCTCTGGGATTTTGGCTACTGGCAAAAGCTCTTGCCACCCCATAGTAACTTTTTTAGGCAATGTCACAGGGACAAGATTCCCAAAGTAAAAATGTCATCGAGAAAGGTTATACTGCTAAATGCTAGGAGTCTTGGCATGAAATTGCACTCACAGGAAGTCCTCACCTTGGAAGATGCTGACATCTGTGCAGTCACAAACACCTGATTCAAGTCAGTGGAGAGCAACCCAGCCATACCGGGTTAAACCTCCTACCACACATTCAGACCATGAATGGAAGGCATCAAAACTAAAGGATGCAGTGAATCAATATTCATTAAAGATAAATATACCTCCAGACTGGTTAAACAGTATGATTCCCAGGAGACACTTCAAGACACCTATTCAAGTCACAGCCAGCTACAGGACCACTTCCATGAATCAAGACACCCACTCTGCCTACTTGGATCTTCTGGAATCCATCAAGATACATCTGAACACCATGGTTCTGGGTGATTTTAATTACCCATCCAATGACTGGGTAAATTATTCATATTCAAACTCATTTGCCCAAAGGTTCCTTGAGTTGATTAACTCCAATGCCCTGGACCAGCTGGTGGACACCACAACTAGGGGTGCCAACATCTTGGACCTGGTGCCTCCAATATGCGGGACCACTATAGCACCCCCACTGTGAGGTCTCACCTTGTTAGATCTGACCACAAATCAGTCTCAATTAAAGTAAGTGCCACACCGGACCCCCCCCAGCAGCAACTAATCTAAAAAACTTCTCCGAAGCAGATTATATTCTTCTAAGGGATGGTATAAACAGCTTAACTGTACCTTCCCTCAAAAGTAACTGGCAACTATGCAGAGTCCTACACTAATGCTATTTACAAACACCTGCATAACTGCACTGACGTGGTTGTACCTGATAGAACCAAAACAAGCTCTTCAAGGAAGAATAAACCTGAATAAACAAAACAAAACAAAAAAAAATAGAAGAAGAATTCAACATATCAACAGAATTGAAAATGTTTAGATATGGCACTAGAAAAGAGGATGCAATGTATAGTATTTAAGGTGTGTCTGAATAAAAGCACATGACTCTGATGATGCCTGTTGAGGTGAAAGCGCTTAGTCATAGTGTTTTGCCATGCCTTTTGTATTAACATTTAATAAACCAGTGTTTTTAGCACAAAGCTCGTGTATGCTGGTCGAATTCTTTTTTGTTTATTCAAGTTTTTAGTTTTTGAGGTATTTTTGTTTGGTTCCTTGAAGAATAAACCTGCCTGTGGACGACTGTCATTTATAGGATTTACAATAATAATAATAAGAAACAGCACAGTGGTGCAAAGGGTTTGCATTGTCACCTCACAGCAAGAGGTTCTCTGGTTCAATCCTCGGCTGGGGTGCCTTCTGTGCAGAGTATGCATGTCCTCTCTGCGTTCGTATGGGTTTCCTCCAGGTGCTCCAGTTTCCTTCCACATTACAAAGACATGCATCTGGAGCATTTCTCCTCAGGCCCCACTGAAATTTGTTTTGTTCCAAGTTGGACTTTCCTGGTAAACAAATATTAACTAAATAAATAAAAATAAATAAATTGTTGTCCAAAATTAAGAGGGGGCATGCCCAAAACTGGAAACACTCCCTCCGCAGCTTAAATAAGCAAATAAGGCTTCTTGTGAAGCCCTCCAAAGCAAACTACGGATCCAAATTAGGGTCCTCAACTAAGGACAACCACAAAGCTTTCTTTAGTTACATCCGTAGCCTAAAAGGTAAGACTCAGACTTGCACCATCTGGTAGTTAATGATACCACATACAGTGAGTTTGTGGACATAGCAAACCTGTTAGCTGACAAGTTCTGTGAAAACTTCACTCCCCTGTCTCCACCACACATACCCTATGACATTCCTTCCATCTGTCCCCCACCTTGTATCTCTAGAGAGCAGGTCCTAAATGCCCTCTCTAAGGCCAAAAACACAGCATCTGTGGGTCCTGATAACATCCCAGGCTGCGTCCTACATGGGCTCCAAGAAGAATTAGCAACACCACTGGGTACTCTTTTCAATCATAGTCTAAGCACTGGCTTCATCCAAGCTGAATGAAAAATGGCCACCGTTACCCTCTTGCACAAGGGTGGTGCTCCACTGAACCTGGGAATAATAGACCTATTAGCCTGATTAGCCATTTTTGCAAGGCCATGGAGCAAATCATCACGGAACTTATCAACAGAGATATAGGCCATTTCCAAATACTTGACCCTACTCAGTTTGGATTTGTTAAAGGGAGATGATGCATGTTAAGCCTGTTGCAACTCTTTGAGACAGTCACCAGAACCCAGGACAAGGCTTTTGATACTATTCCCCACTCGGGTATTATTGACAAACTCGCCCAGCTAGGTATCAACCCTTATATCATTCGGTGAGTTGCTAACTAGCTCACTGATAGAACTCATACAGTCAAAATAGGGCAATCCACCTTCAGCAGGATACTCATAACCAGTGGTGTTCCACAGGGATCAGTCCTGGGACCTCTACTGTTCAGAATCTATTTCTCTGAAATACAAGCAAAAACTAAAGTTCTGTGGCTGACAAAGTTTGCTGACGACTGCAAACTGGGAGTGGTTACATAATCCCCAAACAATGTTAACATCCCACAAGGGGGTCTTATGCAAACAAATGATTGGTGCCAAAGTAACAGCCTTAAACTTAAGGCATAAAATGTATCATCATCTCTTTCGGTAACAGCAATATTCCTACTACCACATCAACAGAACGCCCTAAGCACACAATCAGTGGTGAGAGACCTGGGCACACAGACTGACAGCAACCTTACCTTTGATCACCATGTCTCCACAGTGGTAAGAAAGGCATTCTATATTGCTCATCTCAAAAGTAAGGGCATTAAGTTACCTGTAACACATTGCACTTAAGTTACCTGGCACTTGCTCACTAAAGCAATTATATAAGTCAGTACTAAAAATTAAAAGCACTACACCCTCACTCCCCACTGGCCCTGGTTTTCAATTATTAAGGAATTCCCAATATTATTCTAGCATGTGCAAAGGTCAGTTGTCAATCTCCTCTCTGGTCCAGCTGGTGAATCTGGGAATCTTGAGGCAATGTTACAACTGCCTCATGTACACAGACAACCCTCTCCTCCTCCCAACAAATTCCAACACATGTGAGAGATGCAACCATATAGCCAAACTGGAGGCTAAGCTCTCTCAACTCAGTACTGGCATAACCAGTCAGGAGGAGAAGGAAACCACACTCACTACAATTCCAGTCTCACACAGACCTACCACGACAGCAAACCAAACACATAATCACACAAAAACATACTCGGAGGCTCTAAATAAAGATCTGCCAAAGCAGCAGAGACCTCCAAAGCAGACACCCAAGCAGCCGCTACCCCAAAACAAAACACGTGCAACACATATCTCACAAGGCCAGTGTGCCAAACAGTCACAGCCCTTAAGACTAAACAACACACCTGATACACTTGTAATAGGTGACTCTATCGTCAGGCACACTGACGTCCCGCTCACCAGGCTGAACAAGGAGAGGATCACGGTGAGCAGCCTGTCGGGCGCTAGGATCCGCCACATAACACAAGCACTCAGGTCACTCCAAGGCAAGTACAAATATGACTCAGTCATTGTCCATGCTGGTGTGAATGACCTGAGACGTACCTCCCTGGACTACATGAAAAGAGACATAAAGGAGCTCTCTGAGCATGTAGCCCAGGCCGGTATGACCCTGACCTTGAGTAGCATCTTACCCTCACCAAGAATGATGCCACAATATGAAGACAAGATGATCAATTTCAACAATTGGCTTAAGTACTGGTGTCATTCAAAGGGGATCCAATGCCTGTCTGCTTGGGATGATATGCTCGACAAGCCACAATGCTTCGCTAGGGACGGCTTGCACCTGTCACCCCTGGGCTTTCGGATATTGGCAAAGGCTCTTGCTACCCCCATAGTGCCTTTTTTAGGCAAGGCTCAAAAGACAAACCCACCTCCATAGGTATCACAAGGGATAAGAAACTAAGAGTAATGCTACTCAATGCCAGAAGTCTCAACCTCAAGATGCACGCACTCAAAACTCTCCTTAGCATGGAGAACATCGATATCTATGCAGTAACAGAAACCTGGTTCAGGGCTCCTGAGAGCACCCCAGCACTACCAGGTTATACCTCATACCATGCTTTTCGGCCCCAAAACTTGGACCGAACCACAAAAGGAGGGGGAGTATCGATATTCATCAAAGATACCCACACCTCCAGGTTGGTGGCAAAGCACAAAGCATCAGAGACTATCCATGTGCAACTAACAGTGGGTAAAACTGCCTTCCAGTTTATAGCCTGCTACAGACCACCCTCCCAAACCCAGGAACCCCACTCGGCCTTCCTGAGAACACTGGAAAATATGAAGGTCTATGAAGGTCTCTCCAAACACCATTATATTGGGCAACTTCAACTACCCAAACATAGACTGGGAGCATTACTCTAGCTCCAACACCCTAGCCCAAAGGTTCCTAGAATTTATAAACTCAAATGCTATGGAACAACTTGTTACCACTCCCACAAGAGGGGAAAACATACTGGACCTGATCATCACCAACATGGGGACTCTAAGCTCCAGACCAGAAGTGTATCCCTCACTGGTAAGATCAGACCATAAACTAATCTCACTGGATATTCACATCCTGACCCCACCCCCTGCCCAGAAAACCACAGTGAAAAACTTCTCTAAAGCAAATTTCACACTCCTCAAAACTGAGGTGGAATCCTTCAAAGCCCCGGACTGTGGAAAATACGCCCAGACCGCAGAATCCTTTATAAACGCATTCTATGAACACCTTCAGGAATGCATGGATCATCGATCCCAAATAAAACCAAGACCCAATCCTCCAAAGGCAGACGTCCTGTCTGGTGGACCCCAGCAATAAACAAACTATACAATAGAAGGAGGAAGCTACTAAATGACAGAGCAAAATCCCAAAAAGGGAAGGCATCACTGATCAGTATTAGCAAAAACTACGGGCACACATAAAATTGTCTAAGGCCAGCTTCGAGAGAAAAATTGCACAGGACACTAAGGATAATCACAAGACTTTCTTTAGTTATGTTAGGAACCTGGGTGGTAATTCCAGATATGCTCAGAATTAGTCCAAAATGACAAAAAATACACCGAACCCACAGACATTGCCAACATCCTAGCTGACAGGTTCAGCGCAAACTTCTCCCCCTCCCCACCAAAAGGGCAAATATCTATCCCAGCAGAGTGCTGCCCCCCTGACATCTCAGATGCTCAGGTAAGAGCCGCCCTCTCCAAAGCAAAAAACACAGCATCGATGGGACCAGATAGAGTCCCGGGCTGCGTCCTACATAAACTCCAAGAAGAGCTAAACCCAAACATAAAACTACTGTTCAATCTCAGCCTTACTACAGGATATGTGCCCAAACAGTGGCGTACAGCAACAGTGGTCCCTCTCCATAAAGGTGGTGCCTCAACGGATCCTGGAAACTATCGCCCCATAAGCCTGACTAGCTTGGTCTGCAAAGCTATGGAAAGGATCATCATGGACCACATAAATAAAGATATTGGGGACCTACAAACACTGGATCCTACCCAGTTCGGCTTTGTTAAGGGCAGATCCTGCCTCTTAAACCTGGTTGATTTTTTTGAAAGAGTCACCAAGGCCATTGACGAGGGGAAGGTGGTCCACACAGCCTACCTGGACCTCGCAAAAGCCTTCGATACAATACCCCACTCGGGCATTATAAATAAGCTCACCAGCTTAAATATAAACCCCTATGTCACTAGATGGATTGTAAACTGGCTCAAGGACAGAACCCACATGGTTAGAATTGCTGGAGCCATGTCAGACTCCAAACCAGTTACAAGTGGTGTCCCACAAGGCTCAGTCCTGTGACCTCTCTTGTTCGGTATATATTTCTCGGAGGTACAGGCCAACACGGAAGGACTGTGGCTGACCAAGTTCGCAGATGACTGCAAACTGGGCGCCATAATTGACTCTCCAGCCGACACAAGCATCCTCCAAAAGGGCCTCATAGAAACAGACAACTGGTGCCAGAGCCATGGCCTGAAGCTAAATGCCAAAAAGTGTATAGTCATCCCTTTGGCAAAAACAAAGTGCCCACAAATTACCACATAGGTGGTAATCCATTAAGTACAGAAGAAGTAATTAGGGACCTGGGGACCCACGTTGATAGCAATCTCTCATTTGACAACCACGTGGCCAAAGTGGTTAGAAAACATTTTATATAGCCCACCTAATCATGAAGGGATTCACATCTAGATCAGGTGAGGTCATCGTGCCTCTTTACTCATCCCTCATCAGGCCCATAATTGAGTACAATGCCCCTTTTGGGATGTACCTTACCAGACACCTGCAGCAACTGGAAAGACCCCAAAAGTACCTCACCAAGAGGATCAAAGGGCTCAAACAGATGCCATATGCTGCCCGGTTAAAGAAACTCCAGCTCTACTCAGTGGCATACCACCTGTTCAGAGGCGAACTGTGCCTGATGTATAAAGCCATGTCCAACCCGGAATTAATGGACATGCTGCACCTCAGAAAATCCAAATCCCATCGAGCTACACGAGAGACTTGAACCTCAGCACTGAAATAAATAGGACATGCTGGAGGGACAGATTCATAACCCAGAGGCTCCCTTCACTCTGGAATAAAATCCCAGTCCAGGTTAGGCAGAGTCCCTCGTTGACTCTCTTCAAGAGGAATCTTGATGAGTGGATGGGAGATCGTAGGTTTACACCGGGTATCACTTCTGTGTCACTGTTAGACAGAGGCACAGTATACTAACCTCGAAAAAGGGCATAGCAAAATAAATTTAAAATGGGTGGCGAAAGGCAAACACATTCTGGCTAGGTTTATAAATGCCCTAGGGCAGATAGTCTAGTATGAACTTATGAACCTATGCCTCCAGAAAAATAAGACGTTATAACCTCCTTGTACTCTTTCCTCATCAGGCCAATAATTGAGTGCAACATCCCTTTTGGTATGTACCTTTCCAGGCACCTGCAGCAATTGGAGAGACCACAAAACTTCCTCACGAGAATTCAAGGTATTCAGCATCTGTCTTATGTGGACTGGCTGAAATCACTGTCCCTTTACTCCATTTCATACAGACTACTCTGTGGCGATTTCTGCCTTGTGTATAAGGCAATCTCTGTCCCTTTACTCCATTTCATACAGACTACTCAGAGGTGATCTCTGCCTTGTGTACAAGGCAATCTCTGACACTGCTTTACTGGAAATGCTGCACATCTTTAAGTCCAATGGCTCATGGTTTACTCACTCTAAAGATCTTAACCTGTTATGTGACATTAATAAAACCCGCTGGAGGAACAGGTTTGTCTCCCACAGGTTACTGCACCTGTGGAACAGAATTCATGTCAAGCAGAGCACCTCTTTGGCCCTCTTCAAGCACAGTCTGGATGAATGGAAGGGTAACCGTAAATTCACCCCAGGAGTTCCACCACTGTCTCTCTTGGACAGGGGCAATAGGTGCTGAAAGTGGAAACAAGGGCAGAACTTGGCTAGGCTTCTAAGGGCCCTAGGGCCATTAGCCTAGTAACTTTCTACAACCCTATGATAACCAGACATTCTACAGACACTGAAATGTGTTTTTATATTAAAAAGAATGAGACAGAACTTGTAGTGGCAGCAGAAAGCTAACAAGGACTGTCCAAGTAGGATAACACTCAGAGAGGCTTAAACTGAGATTGTTTTATTGGGCAAGGGCTTTTGTACTTGCTTTAGTCACTTTTCCTTGAGTGTATTAAACTGGCATGTTGCTCCACTCTTGGCTCAGTTCCACAGACCTCAAAAGCTTATCATCCTTGCAGAGTTCTCAGAGTGTTTTGTTTGCATCTGGTGCCATCCAGGCTAAGATTAAGTACTTTAAATGGAAATGTTGCACTTTTCTAAGCTATTTATGAAGAATGCTGCTGTACTTTCAGAGTGTTTTATTGCATTTCATCACTGTAAAGTGTATTTACTTTTCCTTGGTCTAGCTGTTACTACTGTGCTTTGAAATTGTCTTAAAGTGTGTGTTCCTCATTGCTGACTTGTCTGCCTTAGAATCACCTTGTACTCACTTGTAGCTAGCTGTTTGATTTGATTCTGGTATATTTTCACTTTTGTCTACCAAAAGTGTGTTTTTATATTAAGAGGTAGAAAGATAGGCTGGTCTGTCCAAGTTGGGAAACACAGGGAGGCTTAAAGTGCGATCATTTTATTAGCCAGTGGGCTTTTTAGTTGGTTTAGTCACTCTTACTTTGACTCCATAACTTCTACTACTCATCATGCAGTGGCATTTAGCAGTGCCATGTATAGAAGCAGGCACGCAGACTAATTTTTCCCTATAAAACTGTCTTCCCTCCCCGCAACTTTACACAGTACTGAACTGCGCAAAGAGTAAATTGGTTTGCTTGCTGAGGAGGGGTCTATATTATATCATCGAACGTTTAAAAAAGCGAACGATGAATAATCGACCCCATGTAAGCAAAAGCTTAGAATCTCGAATGCTCAGAACAGCGATTTTTTTTCCCAAGGGAAAAAAATCGCTGCTCAAAAAAAAATAAAGAAAAAAAAATTGAAAGAATACATAAAGTGGGGAGCTTCACCCCCCCACACCCCCCTACTTAAATATACCAACTCAGAGATCGCACTACAGTGCCAAAAACGGCAAAGTGATAGAAGCAGCCAAGTGAAGTCTTTCCCTGGGAAAGAATTCGCTTAAAAGCTGCTTTGCTATTTTGCCTTTTCGTTGTTTTAAGTTTGACCACGATGCATTCGACAGAATGCGTCTTCGGTCATATAACAGGAACCCCTGAGGAGCACTGCTGCATCACTTCAGTCATACACAGCCTACTTGTAGTTTCTTCCTTCCCAGTGCCCAGGTTAACCTGCTGTATCACTCCTTTGTAGTTCCCCTAAAAAGACCTGACACCATGGACAGGCACTTTCCCAATTTCTCATCTGGCAGCTTGGTAGATATGGGCATCCTGAGACAATGTAGGAATTGTCTCCTGTTTGCTGACAACCCCCTAATCCTTAGAGAAATGGATACAATAAGTCAGAGATGTAGTTCCGCAATGTCATTGGAGGCAGAACTCTCACATAAAAGTACTCAAAAGTACTAAATAGAACAAACAGATTGTCAGTAACGTAAGCATTACACACACCATACATAGTGTTGACCCAAAACATAGCCCAACATATGTTAAAGCACTTAAAAGCAACCATCCTAAACCCCAAAGACCTCCTAAACATCCATCCTACAAAAAGCATCCTCAGCAACCCCAAAAGCAGGCCACCAAAATAACATCCAACACAACACATAGAGTCACAACCACAGGAGCCTCAACTAAAAACCCCACAAGGCAGGCTAACACACTACCTAATATGTTAATGATAGGAGACTCCATTGTAAGACATACAGATGTCCAGCTTACCAGGCTGAATAAGGAGAAAATCACAATCAGTTGTCTATCAGGGGCAGAATCAGACAAATCCTCCACACACTTAATTGATTAGATACAAGTACCAGTATGACTCAGTAATACTCCAAGTGTGTGAAAATGACTTCAGACATACCTCCCTGGATTACAAGAAGAGAGACATTATAGAGCTCTTGGGCTACAAGCCCCAGGCTGGTATGTGCCTAACACTAAGCAGCATTCTACCTTCGCCAAGGATGCTGTTACAATATAAAAAAAAAACTGACTGACTTCAATAACTGAATTAATTTCTCTTGTCATTCCAAGGGGGTACAATATTTGTTGGCAAGGGATGATATAGTCAACAGACCATGTTGCTTTGCCAAGGATGTTCTGCACCTGTTGCATCTAGGCTTTTGAATATTAGCTAAAACATTGTCCTCCTAAATAGTGTTGTTTTTACTGACAAACCTTCCAAAGTAGTAAAGCCAACCCAAGGGAATCTAAAGTTGTTAATTCTCCATGTCAGGAGCCTAAACAATTCCATTCCCTCCAGACTCTTCTCATCCTGGAGAATATACACATCTGTGCAGTTAATGGGACATGGTTTACACCCATGGACAGTATCCTAGCAGTGCAGATCTATAATGCCTTCCACTCATTCAAGTCAGCTACTGTACAGGCAGGGACCAAAGTTGGAGGTGTCACTATCTACCGCACTGACAAATTCACCTGAAGACTAGTCAAACAGGATGACACACTTGAGCTTTCCCATGTCCAGATTTCCACAGGCAAAGTCAAATGACATATCTTTGCAAACTATAGGTCACCCTCTATGATGCAAGAAAAGCATAACTCATACTTGAACTTACTGAAGCCCCTCACCATTCAACCTAATACCACATTTATGGGTGACTTCAACTACCTCACTATAAACTGGAATACTTACATGACCCCAAACTTACATTCCCAGAGATCCCTGGACTTTGTAAATACAAACACCTTGGAACAGATAGTGCACACACCCAGTAAGGGTGAAAACATACTTGACAAAATGACTGTATCGCCCCATTGTAGTGTCATAATAAAAAACAATTCTGTGATTCACAGCTTACCCCGTAGCATTTAGGAACTGACCTAAGGCAAACATTCTACTATTAAATGATAACCTGTCAAAATTTCAAGCCCTGCCCCAAAACCTTGAGAGCATAGCAACCTATGCGTACTGATAACAGAAATCCCTGTACAATGATGTCAATAAATGCAGAAAGACAGTTGTGCCTAACAGAAATAAGCCCAGAACTAACTAAAAAAAAATCACTCTGGTGGAATCCAAACATAAAAAGGTTGCACAACAGTACAATAATAACCAAAAAAGTTACAACTGATATTAGGAAGTGCTACACCCAGCATAATAACACTCTCAACAATCTGAAAAAAAATTAAGAGGGCAAATTAAGTCTACTAAAGCCAAATTTCAGATAAAGACAGCCTCACAGGCAAAGGACAATCACAAGTTTTTTTTAGTTATGTCTGAAAGCTCAAAGGTGGCACACAGTAGTGTGCAGAACTGATTACAGAGGAAGACACCTAGAAGAAACCAGAAGATATAGAAAATATGCTGGCCAACAAATTCAGCTACAGTTTTACCCTATTCCTCTCCCCCCCAGGCACCCCCCCCCCAGGAAATACCTTCAAACCCACTAGGAAGCAGGTCCTAGATATACTCCTTACAGCCAAAAACACTGCATCCATGGAGCTCAATAATATCCCAGGATGCATCCTAAATAACATGAAATATGATCTATTGGGACCACTGAAGTCACTGTTTCACCACAGCCTCCAGGCAGTTCTGTGTGCTATATAAATGAAAAAATGCAAAGGTCATCTATCTGCACAAGGGCGAGATATCAATGGTCCCCAGGAACTACAGACCCATAAGTCTGACTATTCTCAAATGCACAGTCATGGAATTAATTATCATAGAAATGATCAATAAGGACCTAGAAAACCTTCAAACACTGGATTCAACCCAGTTTGGTTTTGTTACGGGCAGATTATGCCTACTCAACCTGGTGGATTTTTTTTGAGATGGTCACCAAGGCAATGGATGAGGGCAAAATGGTCCATACTGCCCTAACATGAACTGGCTAAGGCATTTGATATTTTATCCCTCTCTGGCATTGTAAACAAACTCATGGATTCAGGCATAAACTCTTATGTTATACGCTGGATAGCCAGATGACTCCCAGATAGGAACCAGGAAGTTAAGACAGGGGAGACCAACTCAACAAAGCGTCACTCATGGCACAGTGCGGGTCTGCTCCTTTTTGGCATCAACTTCTCTTAAGTCAAGGTCAATGTCAACGGTCTCTGGCTGACCTGGTTTGCAGATAATTGCAAACCAGGAGCAGTCACAGAATCCTTCCAAAAACACTAACAACTGATAGGAAGGACTAACAGAAATAACTGGTGCCAAAACCATAGCTTAAAACTCAGTGCCAGGAAATGTATAATAGTACCCTTTGAGAAGTCAACCACCATAGGAAATTACCTCATCAATAACACGCCACTAACAGCAGAACCAGTAGTCAGGGATTAGGGTTTGTATGTAAACAGCAACCTGGCTATTGACCAACAGGTGTCTAAGGTGGTAAGAAAATTATTCTGCAGATTGCCTCAAAGCCCCATCTCTATACTCTGTTTCCTACAAACTATTGAAAGGTAAACTATGCCTAGCATACAAAGCATCCCTGGATCCCACTTTGATGGACTTTTTGCATATATGCAAAATGAATAGCATCAAAATTACTCAATCTAGGGATTTAAGTTTTGTTTGTGACACAAATAGGATACTTTGGAGGGACACACATGTGTCTCAGAGAATTCCTCCTCTCTGGAAAAGGCTTTCCATCCATTTAAAGCAGAACTCTTCCCTAACCCTATTCAAGACAAACCTGCACCAGTGGATAGGAAATTGTAAATAAAGCACAAGTCTAGCACCTATGTCTCTTATGGATAGACGCAAGTTGTAAACCGTACCCTAACTTACATATACCACTTAAAATAATCCCTAAGGCACATAAACTTTTGGGACACAATTGGGATGCTTGGCTAGGACTATATAGACCCTTGTGGTTGTTAGCCTAGTATATACCTATGAACATATTACATATATTCCAAGAACTTTATGAAATTTTGTATAAAGCAGAGGAATGTGGAAACCAAGAAAAAGCATACATGTAAATATTCATGGTAGATTTAATTATGCCAAGGTTAGAGGAAGATGAAGATCAGCAATTAATAGCTTATACAGGAAAATATGAGATAAAAAGGTAGTTTATATTCAATCAACAAGGAAGTTTCTGTTAACAGATGGAATTCCTGTGGAAGTCTGGAGGTTGGGATGGATGAAAGTAGTAAAGATTTCAGAGGTTTTCTTTAATAGTATTCTGAAAGCTGGGGAAGTACCAGCATCTTTGAAGAAAGCTGTGGAGGCTGCATTACCCAAAGAGGGCAAAGATCCTTCAGTCCCAGCTTCTTATAAACACATTTCAGTGTTAAGCTATGATTATAAAGTATTTATGTCTAGACTAGCTAACAGAATGGAAACAGTGTTAACAAAACTGATAGATATAGATCTTTCTGTTTTTGTGCTGGGGAGGCTAACATTTGATAAGCAAAATGAGGATCCAGAGGGAAGCAGAATGTAAGAAAATGTCACTATTACTGGAGAAAGTTGATGCACAGAAAGCACAGAACAAAGTCAGCTGGGATTTTATGAATAAGGCAATGGAAGCATTAACATTCCCTCACAGAATAATGGGGTTAATTAGGAGGTTATATGAAGGGTTGGAGCCAAGAATTAAGGTGGGAGGGTACCTCTCTGATAAGCTGTGTTTGAAGAGAGGAACCAGGCAGAGGTTTACTCTTTCGATTTTATTTGTTTTATATTTAGTATTACATGCAAAGAAAATAAGGGGCTCACAAATTTAAAGATATGGTTTACTATGGTAAAGTTGAAGCGGGCTCAGTCAAATGATGGAATCATTGACCCACGTCCACGAAAGTGACAATGTTGAATTCCGAGACTGTCGAAATATGTCTTGACTTCGACCTCGGAACGGGCTTTAACATGGGTCGAGTTAGGGGTGAGATTTGTACTTCGACAATGTTGGGTTCGACACTGTCGCCATTCGGCCTCCGGACTTCGCCTAAAGTGGATTCGACTAAGTCCGCTTCAGCTTTACCACAGTAAACCAAAGATATAACTGGTATGGTTCTCAAAAAAGTCAGTCTAATTTGTAATTATTATTCTGAAATTGATGACTCTAGAAAAGCACAGTTTTGTACTGTAGCACATTTTGGACCATTTCAGGTGTTTTACAGATATAAAATTAATTAAGACAGTACAAAAGCTATAGTAATAAACTACATACCCACACATGAAATGGTATGGTAAAGCAATACCCACATTTATAGGGACATGATAAGGTGAAGTATTTCAGTGTATGGATCAAAAAGGATTCTGCTATAGCAACTAAGGATATGTGGGAAGAGTCTAACTTTTTAACACAAAAACTGAGAAATTGAAAACTCTTGATTATGGATTATGGATAGTAATATGCAAGCTATGAAGAAGGTTTTAGTTCTTTTAATTTTATATACAAGTTGGGCATATCTTTATCAACCAGTGGAGAAGTTGTGGATGGCAGTTAATATATAGCTGAAGAAATTTATTTGGGAGGGGAAGAGGGCAAGAGTCAAGTGGGATTAGTTGATTCTCTCCATAGAACAATCAGTTTTTGTATTAGTTGACTTGGACAGATAATTTAGAGGTATGCAGTTAATGCTTACAAACATAAAACAAGCAGAAGGTTATAAATCAAGGTGGAAAGGGATAATGAAGATACAAGGGAGGAGTTTCAGACAAAGTGAGGGTAGGATTTTGGATGCAGGTTCTTAAGGAGAATCATACCATACAGATGTTACAGAACTTTCTATAAAATGCCCGCAGGAAAAGGAGAAAAAAATATGTCCTCAGTTTAGAAGAAAATGAGCTAAGAGAAGAGTTGTTTGATTTAATAGAGATAGACATAGTAAGATCAATGAAAGAAACAGACTGCAGAAGGTCAACAAAAACCCCAAAAGTCATAAGTTTAATAAATGAACACAGTAAGTAGAACTGTCCCATTGAGATCCATGCGATATAACAGAAGTAAACAGGATATGTTATTGTGCAGCTAAATTAATAACAGATAAAATTCTACCAAAAGAACAAAGGGTAGTCAGGGAAAGGAAGGGGAGAAGTCAAGTACCATCATGGAAGTATCGAATAGAGAAAACTATAAAGCGAAAACTATAAAGCAATTAAGACAAGAAGTGTCACTGTTAGAAGAGTACAGAAGAGGAAGCAGATCAACAAAAATAGATGGGATAAAAGCAATGCGCAGTATTATAATGGATCAGGATATATCATGCACTATCACAAACAATAAACTAAAAATACCAGCACAGGCAGAAAAACTTAGAAGGTACACAGATAAATATAAAGGAAAAGTACAAAATAAGAAATTTATTGCTGACCCAAAGAAGTTTTATACAGAACTGGGAAACAAGGTAAAAGGAATTGAAAGGCCACCAAAAAAAGAAGAAATAGACAGATTTTGGAGAAGTATTTATGAAGATCCTGTGAAACATAAAATGCTAAATGGATAGAAGTGAGAGAAAGAATAAGAAGTTCAAAAGTACAGGATATGAAATGGGATGAAGTAACAGCCAGAGAGAAACAAAGCTGAGAAAAGCCTCCAAATGGAAAACCGCAAATCCAGTACCTTACTTTTGGTTAAAAGTATTAATATCTCTGCATGAAGATTTAGCCATGAGTAAGAACTATGTATACAGTGCAATGAAAAAGTATTTGCCCCCTTCCTGATTTCTTATTTTTTATATGTTTGTCAGACTTAAATGTTTCAGATCGTCAAACAAATCTAAATATTAGACAAATATTAGACAAAAAAAAAACTCAAGTAAACACAAAATGCAGTTTTTAAGTTATGATTTTATTTATTAAGGAAAAAAAAAACCTATCCAAATCTACATGGCCATATGTGAAAAAGTAATTGCCCCCCCTTGTTAAATCATGAAGTAACTAAGGTTAATCACATTTTTGGGAAAGCGGAGTTCAATTTCACTAGTCACACCCAGGCCTGATTACTGCCAGACCTGTTGAATCAAGAGATCATTTAAATAGAACCTGTCAGACAAAGTGAAATATGCCAAAAGATCCCAAAAAGGAAGACATCATGCCGTGATCTAAAGAAATTCCAGAACAGATGAGAAGCAAAGTAACTGACACCTAGCAGTCTGGAAAATGTTACAACGCCATTTCTAAAGCTCTGGGACTCCAGTGAACCATGCCGAGAGCCATTATACACAAATGGAGAAAATATGGAACAGTGGTGAACCTTCCCAGTGGGCGGTCATGGTGGTGCAGTAGTTAGCATTGCCGCCTCACAGCAAGAGGTTCTCTGGTTTGATTTTCGGCTGGGGTGCCTTCTGTGTGGAGTCTGCATGTCCTCCCTGTGGTCGTGTGGGTTTCCTCCGGGTGTTCCGGTTTCCTCCCACATCCCAAAGACATGTTGTAGGTGGACTGGACACTCTAAATTGGCCCTAGGTGTGAGTGTGTGCCTTCTGTGGAAGGTTGGGCGCCGGGCTGGCAACTCGACACCGTAAAACTCCACTGCCAATCATGAGCGGACAGGTGATCCACTGTGGCGACCCCTAACTGGGAAAAGGCTGAAAGAAGAAGGTGAACCTTTCCAGTAGTGGCCGGCCTATAAAAATTACCCCAAGAGCGCAGCGACGACTCATACAAGAGGTCACAAAAGAACCCAGAACAACATCTAAAGAACTGCAGGCCTCACTTGCCTCAGTTAAGGTCAGTGTTCAAGACTCAACCATAAGAAAGAGACTGGGCAAAAATGGCACGCATGGTAGAGTTCCAAGGCAAAGACCACTGCTGACCAAAAAAGAAAATAAAGGCTCATCTCACTTTTTGTCAAAAAATATCTCGATGATCCCCAAGACTTTTGGGAAAATATTCTGTGGACTGATGAAACAAAAGTTGAACTTTTTGGGAGGTGTGGGTCCCGTTACATCTGGTGTAAAAGTAACACAGCATTTCAGAAAAAGAACATCATGCCAACAGTCAAACATGATGGTGGTAGTGTGATAGTCTGGGGCTGCTTTGTTGCTTCTGGACCTGGACAACTTGCTGTGGTTGATGGAACCATGAATTCTGCTCTCTACCAAAAAATCCTAAAGGAGAATGTCCAGCCATAACTTCTTGACCTCAAGCTGAAGCGCACTTGGGTTCTGCAGCAGGACAATGATCCAAAACACACCAGCAAGTCCACCTCTGAATGGCTTAAAAAAACAAAATGAAGGTTTTGGAGTGGCCTAGTCAAAGTCCGGACTTGAATCCAAATGAGATGCTGTGGCATGACATTAAAAAGGTGGTTCATGCTCGGAAACCCTCCATTATGGCTGAATTAAAACAAATCTGCAAAGAAGAGTGGGTCAAAATTCCTCAACAGCGATGTGAAAGACTCACTGCCAGTTATTGCAAACGCTTGATTGCAGTTGTTGCTGCTAAGGGTGGCACAACCAGTTATTAGGTTTAGGGGGGCAATTACTTTTTCACATAGGGCCATGTAGGTTTGGATACGTGTTTTTTTTTTCTTAATAAATAAAATCATCACTTAAAAACTGTATTTTGTATTTACTTGGGTTATCTTTGTCTAATATTTACATTTGTTTGATGATCTGAACCACTGAAGTGTGACAAACATGCAAAAAAATAAGAAATCAGGAAGGGAGCAAATACTTTTTCATTGCACTGTATGTGCACCCAAACAGACACCAACCTGGCTAACAACAGGAAAAACAATGCTCCTACTTAAGAGTGAACCTGCAAACTACCCTAAAAATTATAGACCAATAACTTCCCTTCCGACGACATATAAACTATGCACTGGAATTGATGCTGACAGAGTTTATAGTCATGTAGAAGAAAACTCAATTATGGCAATAGAACAGAAGGGCAATAAAAGGAAGTCATATGTAAACAAGGGATCATTTGTTGTTAAATAAAGTCATAGGGGATAACTGTAAAAAAAGGGAAGAATCTAAGTATGGCATGGATTGACTACAAAAAAGCATTTGACAGTATCCCACATTCATGGATAAAAGAGTGCTTAAAAATGTATAAGATACACCCTATACTGATAAACCATATCACAGCGACCATGAAACAGTGGCAAACCACTTTGCAGTTAAGCCATGATAAAGGACAAATTATTAATCCAGGGATAAAAGTCCAAAGGGGGATATTCCAGGGTGACTCTGTCACCGTTGCTCTTATGCCTTGACCTTAACCCATTTAAGCTGTTTGCTTAACAGATTAGGCCATGGCTATAATTTGGCTCCTAGAAAACAGCAAAGTGTAAAGACTTCTCATCTTCTTTTTGTCAATGATTTAAAACTGTACAGATCATCAGATGAGAAACTGAAAGCAAAACTGCAAGTAGTCAAAACTTTTTCAGATGATATAAGAATGTCTTTTGGTCTTCTTAAATGTTCAAAAACAACCTTTAAAGCAGGAAAACTGCAGCACCAAGGAAGCATCAGTTTGTGACAAGAATGTGACATAAAAAACTTGAGCAAGTGGGAGTGTATAAAAATTTGGAAATTGATGAGGGATCAACAATAAAACCTGAACAAATGTGAATAAAACTTAGTAAGGAATATTTTAGAAGACTTAAATTAATTCTGAAAACAGTGTTGACATCTAGGAACAAAATTCAAGCTATAAACCAATTTGCTCTTCCTGTCCTAACTTACAGTTTTAGAGTGACTGACTGGTCCTAAAAGGTGTTGGACAGATTAGATAGGAAAACAAGAAGATGCTTCATGCTCATCAAATGATTTATGAAAATCACTGTATACCAAGATTATATATTCCCCATTCTGAAGGAGGTACGGGTTTCCTTAAAATTGCTTACATGTATAGATCTGCAATCGTGGGACTGCATACATATCTGCTGACTTCACAAGACCCAAACACAGTGAAAGTTTTGAAACATAAGGAGAATAAATCTAAGATGACTCCCCTGCATAGTCTAGCAGAAGCAAATCGGTGTCAAGCGGGGATGGACATCAAACCACAAGCAGATAAAAATCAGGCAGCAACTAAATGTGTCAAAAAAACAAAAGAAAGAATATAAGGTGAAGGATCAGATGAGAAGGCAAGAAATGTGGAAAATGCATAAATATAGTTGCAAGTATAGAAAACTCCTGGAAGGACCTCAAGATGATCAGGATCGAACACAGGAATGGTTAAGGAGAGGCGAATTCAAACCAAAAGATGAAAGGTTAATACTGGTGGTCCAAGATAGTGGGCTACGTACACACTGGTTTGCAAAGTCCATTGAACATGTCAGAGAAACAGACAAATGTAGGTTTTGTAAAACAAAATTGGAACCAGTCGCACACCTTGTTGCTGATTGTGACATACTAATGGCAGAAGGACTGTATACTGAAAGGCATAATAATGTGGCAAGACTGTTTTACTGGGGATTGTACAAACATTATGGTATTGAAGTGGCTGAAAAACACTAAAAACATGATCCACAAAGCATCATAGAAAATAATGAAGTCTACATCACATGGGATCACCCATTAGCAACAGTTCAAAAGACAGACATTGGAAAAACAGATATAGTGGTCCATGAAATGAAGAGAAAAGTATCATTGAAATCGCTACACCCAGTGACTAGAGTGTCATATGTACAGAGAGACACAAAGTCATAAAATATCAGGATTTGCAGGCAAAAATGAGAGTAATGTGGAAGAAAGATACCCAGACAGTTCCAATAGTAGTAGGAGCAGCGAGTCTTATAAAAAAGAATCTACAATCTTATTTAGATATGCTATCAATACATGCAACTCTGTACGAATTGCAGAAGGAGTCATTACTGGGCATATTGTGGATGCTGCAAAGAGCACTTTTGGCGGACATAAAAGATTGAAACAATACTAATTTCATGAACTTTAATCATAATTTGACTTAGGAATGGGGTCCATTCCCATCATGGTATTAGAAACCAAAAAGACTTGGAGAAATTAAGCGATGTAGAACATTACATCTGTAACGTAGCAGAAAATATTCTAAGAACTACGCCAACACAAGAATGGAGAAAGGAGATTTTACCAATAGGGATGGCTGTAAGTAAGGTACAGAAAATAAGCAAGAAGTTGCTAAAAATAAGCCAGGCATTTCTGTTAATGTATGTGTGCATATATCTTAAATGTTAATTTAATAAATGCGTTAAAAAAGGAAAAGAGATAACAAGAAGCTGGAATTTACTAAAGAAAATTAGCAATGGACCAAGGAATTAGGAGCAAGCAAACTACACAGAAGTTTTCCTCAGGTAGACAGCAAATGCAGGAGGAGTGATAGTAAAGACAGACAGGTTAATTAGGAGTGTATTCTGAGAATGCAACAAGTAGGCAGATATTAAAAATTCACTATGAAGTGCTTTGTCAGAAATGTTGGGGTAGCAAATCAATATGGTTTTGTGAGTCACTACCATGCAGGAACTTGTGCAGGATAGAAATAGCACAGGCAGATGCCCTTTTCATAATTGGAATGGTCAGATTTCCCACAGTAGTGGTAGACCATCTGGCCTAAAATAATGTTTGATAGGAGGAGTGAGGCTTAAGGAAAGCGGACGGAAAAAAATACATCTAACAAGAAATTACCTAAGCTGTAATTAAAATACTTACAACTGGATGTCTGATGAAGCAATGTTAAATACTGGAAAATTATTTCTGCAGTACAATCTATGAATCTACTAATGGGACAAAGCAATGATGTTTAATACTTAGGTACTAAGTTTACAAGTGGAAGGTGAAAATTAATGAATGATGATATGTGAATGGTAATCAACAACATAATTTATTTACTTATGCTGCAATGATACATATGAAATAACAATAACAAGAAACAATGATAATTTTACTTTAATTTTACCAAGTACTACACAGGTTGAAGAGAGAAGTATAATATTAAGATATAGGAGTATAACAAAGAGATATGTGAGTGCACTGAGCAAACTTAGTACACTACAAGTTAGTACACTAGCCCTTGGTACAGAAGGCAGTGGGTTCTACTCCCACACAGGGTAGATACACTGGCTAATAACAAGGCTGTGGCAAATGGTCCTTCTAGGTGAGCCACTCCTGGGTGTGCTGTCCTTCAGATAAGAATTTAAAATGAGGACCCATCTGATTGAGTTGGTGGTAGTGGAAGCACTATGAAAAGCACCTAAATGACCTATTAAAATCTAATGGCCAATGCAAATGCCAAATTAAACAAATTCTCATAAAGTATAACTCAGGTCTTCCTGGCCCCCAAATAGGGAGTTGTTGGTGGTGTGGACACCACCAGTAAAAGTAAATATCAATACCAATACCCCCTGAAGGGGGGTGAGGCAATAGAACATGGAGAGGAGAAGAGAGAGAGAGAGAGAGAGAGCCCTGCCTGATGCAGAGTTCTACAAGAGACTTTGGAGTGATTTAAGTATCATTTTCTGCATTTTTCTGCTGTCCTTTAGCTAATTCCACCTAAAAAATTTTTCTTCTAGGAGTTTCTGTTTAAAAAAGTTTTTTTCAGCTACATATATTTTACTTATTTTACTGCCTGCACTTCTATTTTTAGTTTTTTTTTACTTTAAATTACCTGTTTAAATATTGTAGGCTACACACTCAAGTGTGATAGTCATTTATGTTTTTTTTTTTTGTGTATCTGCTTTACTCCTCCTTCCACCAAACACTAATAATGCCTTAGAGCTGCAATTACAGCCAAACTGAGGCTAGGCTCTCTCAACAACCAACTGGACTGACCAGGCAGTCAAGAGGAGAAAGGACTTGCATCACACCACCAGTCTCACATAGACCTAGAAACCCAACCAGCACCAACACACACAAACACGAAAACAACTGGAGGCTCTAAATAAAAATCAGCAGGAGCAAAGCAACAGAGACAACTAAAGCAGACCACCCCAACCAAAAAACCATGAAACACAGGCTGAACAAAGAGAAGGTTACTGTTAGCTGCCTGTCGGGTAGATCCACCACATAACACAAGCACTCAGGTCACTCCAGAATAAGTACAAACATGACATGTCATTGTCCATGCAATTTATAAACTCAAACACCCTGGATCAAACTGGTCCACCACACACAGAGGTGACAACATATTCTGTCTGGTCATGCCAACATCCCAAGAAGGGAAGACATCCCTGATCAGTATCAGCAAGAAACTATGTTCTCTCATAAAATCATCCAAGGCTAGCTTCGAAAGAAAAATTTCCATGGACTCCAAAGATAACCACAAGGCATTCTTTAGCTATGTCAAGAATCTAAGTGGCAACTCTCAGATCTGCTCAGAGTTAGTGCAGAATGGCACAAAATACACTGAACCAACCGATATAGCCAACATCCTGGCAGACAGGTTCAGTGCAAACTTCACCCCCCTCTCACCCCCAAAAGGGCCCATAACTATACCAGAAAAATGTAGTGCCCATGAAATCACAGACACTCAGGTTAAAACAGCCCTCTCCAAAGCCAAAAACACAACATCAATGGTACCGGACAGTGTCCCAGGCTGCGTCCTACACGAGCTCAAAGATTAACTAACCCCTCACCTAAACACACTGTTTAAACTCAGCCTCTCCACAGGCTACATGCCCAAAGAGTGGCGCACAGCAACAGTTATTCCACTCCACAAAGGTGGAGCCACAACGGACCCCGGGAACTATTGCCCTATAAGCCTGACCAGCTTGGTCTGCAAAGCTATGGAGCACATCATCATGGATCTCATTAACAGACATTGGAAACCTCCAAACACTGGACCCTACCCAGTTCGGCTTTGTTAAGGGAAGATCATGCCTCTTAAACCTGGTGGACTTCTTTCAGACAGTTACCAAGGCTACAGACGAGGGAAAGGTGGTCCACACAGCCTACCTAGACCTTGCAAAGGCCGTCGACACCATTCCCCACTCAGGTATTATAGACAAGCTCACCAGCCTGAGCATAAACCCCTACGTTACGAGATGGGGTGCCAATTAGCTCACGGACAGAACCTACATGGTAAGAGTTGTGGGAGCTAGGTCTGACTCTAAACCAGTTACAAGTGGCATTCCCCAGGGCTCAGTCCTAGGACCTCTCCTGTTTGGCATATACTTCTCAGAGGTACAGGCAAGCACAGGAGGACTATGGCTGACCAAGTTTGCAGACGACTGCAAACTAGGGACTATAACTGACTCTCCGGCTGACACAGACATCCTCAAAAAGGGTCTCACTGAGACAGATACCTGGTGTCAAAACCATGGCCTCAAGCTAAATGCCAAAAAGTGCATAGTCATTCCTTTGGAAAAAACAAAGTACCCACAAACTACCACATAGGTGGTAGCCCCCTAAATATGGAAGATGTAATAAGGGATCTGGGGACCCAAGTAGATAGAAACCTCTCCTTTGATAATCACATTGCCAAAGTGGTTAGAAAATCTTCTATGTGGCCCACCTAATCACAAAAGGGTTTGCATCCAGATTGAAAGAGGTCATTGGGCCCCTCTATGCATCACTCATCAGACCCATCATGGAGTACAATGTCCCATTTGGAATGTACCTTACAAGACACCTACAACAACTGGAAAGACCACAGAAGTACCTCACCAAGAGGATCACTGGCCTCAAGCAGATGCCCTATGCAGCTCAACTGAAGAGACTCCAGCTGTACTTGGTTGCATACCGCCTACTCAGAGGTGAATTCTGTCTGACATACAAGGCCATGTCCAACCCAGAATTGATGGACATGTTCCACCTAAAGAAAACCATATCTCCTCGAGCCACACACTCCAGGGATCTAAACCTCACCACAACAATAAACTGGAGGGATAGACTCCTGTCCCAGAGACTTCCCATGCTCTGGAACAAGATTACAATCTACATTAGGCAGAGCTCCTCGCCAACCCTCTTCAAGAGAAACCTTGACAAGTGGATGGGAAACAGAAATTTTACCCCAGGGATCACTTCAATGGCTCTGCTGGACAGAGGCACAGGGAACTAATCTAAGGGGGCGGCGAAAGCCAACACATTCTGGCTAGGCTTATAAATAACTTTGGGCAGATAGCCTAGTACCTACCTATGAGAGAGAGACAAGGGGGCTGGAGGGAGGGAAACCAGGACTACAACAGTGAATACACTCGAACATCTACATTTATGGTAAGTGTACACAACTGTACTATGTTCTTCATGTTTCACTGTTGCAGTCATCACACTTGGGTAGATTCCCAAAAGCTGAAGAAGGGTGGAGGCATTCAAGAAGAGTTGGGGCTGGCTAGTATGCCTTGCACGACTGCTGTTGCAAACCCCGCCCTGGATATGGAAAAGATAGGAAGATGGTAATGCTTGGTGAAGGTGTGTACAGAACTCCAGGTAGCAGCCTATGATGTCCCTGGTAGGGACTCCCCTGAGGAATGCTGTAGAGGTAGAAGTTACTCTAGTGGAATGTGTTCTGATCCCCTGAGGAGTTGGTTTTGCATGGTGCTTGTAGCTGAAATGGATGCAGTGTGCTATCCATTTGGAAATTGTTTGTTTTGAAATGGTCTTGCCCTCTGCCCCTGGTGCAAAACAGACTAGTAACTGGTCAGATTTCTTGAAGGGCTTAGTCCTATCAAGGTAGAATATGAGCTGTCTGTGCACATCCAAGGAGTGCAGGATCCTTTCCCCTTTATTTTGCGGATTAGGGAAGAAAGTTGGCAAATGGACAGATAGGTTGAGAACCACACTGGACACCACTTTAGGCACAAAAGGAAGGGTTAGTCCTGAGGGAAACCCTGTCAGCATGGAAAATAATGAAGGGTTCCACAGCCATAAGTGCTTGTAGCTCAGACACTCTTCTAGCTGACGTGATGGCCAGAAGCAAGGCTGTTTTCCAAGAGAGGAATTTTAACTCTCCTGTCGCTGCAGGCTCAAAGCGGGGAAGCGTAAGCTTTTCCAGTACAAAGTTAAGGTGCCAAGCAGGGGTGGGTGCTCTCCTTGGTGGCCTTAAGTTGTTTGCCCCTCTCAGGAACTGTTTGATAAGACGGTGAGAGAAGAGAGGTGGCTCAGTGTTGTAATGAGCCGAAATGGCAGAGGAATGGATCTTAATGGAGGAGAAGGATAGGCCCCTGTGGAGTAGATCTGCTAAGTAATCCAGGATTGAGGCAGGGAAAGTAATCCAGGATTAGAGGCAAGGAGGGCAGGGTTGTGTCCTCTCCTTTAGACTGAATCCAGGAGCAGTACCTTTTCCACTTATCAGCATAGGATTTCCTTGTACTGGGTCTTCTGTCTTCAAGAATGACATCCAGCACCTGCTTGCTTAGACTGGTTACTGGGGGAGAATTCAAGGAATAAGCCAGGCTGCAAGATTTAGGGTTTGCAGTTGCAGATGCAAGATCTGTCCCCCCTACTGAGAGAGCAGGGTTGGGTTCTGGTGTAGGTGCCAGGGTGGCATCGGTGACAGGCTGTGCAGGAGTGGGTATCAGTGCTGGGGTGGCCAGTCGGGGGCAATCAGAACTGTTCTTGGTCTGTCCTGTCTTATCTTGAGCAATACTCTTGAGAGAAGGGGCAGAGGGGGAAAGGCATAGATTGAGAGATTTACCCACTGGAAGGATAGGGCATCCACTTTCCAGGCCCTACTGTGAGGTGTTCTGGTGCAGACTTTGCTGAGCTGGTGATTGCAGGGGGAGACAAAGAGATCCAGCTCTGGGGTCCCCCATTTCTGAATCAGAAGGTTGAAGGTGCTGGGCTCTAATTGCCACTCGTGTGGGTCTAGGAGATTTCTGCTTAAATCATTTGCCAGTGAGATTTGTTTGCCTGGCAGGAATTGAGCTTGCAGATGGACCTGCATGTCCAAGGCCATGTTCCACAGGGCCATGGCTAGCCTGCAGATTGGGTAAGAGTGGGTTCCCCCCTGCTTGCTGATGTACCACATAACTGTGGTGTAGTCTGTTTTTATTAGTAGGTGTCCTGGTGAGGGTAGGGATCTGAAAGCTGTCAGAGTATGCTGCACAGCTAGCATCTCTTTTTGGATGATGTGCAGATGAATTTGACTTGGGTTCCAGTGGCCCTGAATGCACTTGCCATCTATGTGTGCCCCCCAGGCATAGTCTGATGCATCTGTGGTTAGGGTCTGGTTGGCGTGGGTTGAGTAAAGGGCAGTCCCTTGTTGTGGTTGCATGCTACTGCCCACCAAAGAAACTCTGTCCTTACACAGGATATGATAGGAATGATGGTTTCCAGGTCCTGAGAATGTTGGCACCAAAGACTTTTTAAGTACCATTGAAGTTTCCTCATATGCAGTCTGGCATATGGAATTAGTAGGATGCATGAAACCATGAACCCTAAAGCCTGTAGGATTTTCCTTGCGGTTAGCTGGGTTCTGGTGGCCATTTGAGTAAAATAGTCTGTCAGATAGGCTTGTTTTTCTGGAATGAGGAATGCCATCTGGGATGCTTGCTCCCAGGAATACAATCTTTTGACAGGGGACTAGTTGTGATTTCTTTTCATTGATGGTGTACCCCAGGGAGGTTAGAAGTTTTTTACAAATGTCAGGTGATGCAACAGCATTTCCCGACTGCCTGAATCAGGCAGTCATCCAAGTACAGGAAAATTTGAATATTTCTCTGTCTGCAGTAAGCAATGGCTGGAGCCAGGCATTTTGTGAATACTCCGGGAGCAGTGGATAAGCCAAAGGGAAGTGCAGAGAACTGATAATGCATAGATCCTGTCCTGAACTGTAGATATTTCCTGCATGACTCCCTTACAGGGATGTGCAGATATGCTTCTTTTAAGTCTAGGGTGACTAACCAGGCATCTTTGGCTAGCACAGGTAGAAGCTGCTGCAAGGTGAGCATTTTGAATTTTGGTACCACCAGGAAGGTGTTGAAAATTGAAAGATCTAGGATTGAACACCAAGTGCCCTCTTTTCTGGGTAACAGGAAAAGTCTGGAATAGAATCTTTGACCTATCTGTTCCACAGGAACAGGTTGAATTGCCCTTAGAGAGAGCAGGGATTGAACTTGGTTTGTGCCTCTGCCCGTTGGTTTGGAGGAAGGTCTGGGAACCCTTTTGGGGTTGGCAGTGAGTGGAAGCAAAATCTGTACCCCTGGGATACAATGTTGAGGTCCCATCTGTCTTTGGTGATGGAAATCCAGTTTTTTACATGAAGGGCAAGTTCTTCTCCTGGGGGCACAAGCAGTTGGGCAGAGGTGGGGAATGGAGTTGAGAAGTCATTGGGAATTTTTTCCGTAAGGGAGTGGCTTAGCACTCCCTGCTTTAGAGGTGGAGGCACTCCATTGCTTAGATCTCTGCATACCCTGGGAATGTAGTCTGGGGGTTCTGTTTCCCCTGGGTCTAGTTTGATATGGCCTTAACGGGGCTAAAAAGGTCCAATGTTTCGAGGGGCAATGCCTACTGAATCTAAGAGGCTGTACTTGCAAGAATTCTTTGACTGTCTGCATAGATTTAGCTTTTCCTTCCATCTTTTTAAGAACCTCTTCTGCTTTGGTACCAAAGAGATTGTCCTTGTTCAAAGCAGCGTCTAATAACTTTGATTTGACATGGTCTGGCAAGGTCTGCTCCTTAAGCCAAGCATGCCTTCTCAGTACAGAACCAGTGACTGCTGCCCTGCAAGATGCTTCTAGGGCATCAAACCCACACTGCAATGTATGCTTGCTGACTTGGCTTGCAGAATGCATAAGCTCTTGCAATTCTTCACTTTCTGCACAGTCTGTAGACGTAGCTATTTTTTGCTTAATAAGTTCTGTAATATGTTGTTGGTACTTCAGCATGTGAAACTGACAATTCAAAGCCCTAATGGCGAGAGTTGCAGAGGTATATAATTTCTTATCCCATCTGTCCAAAGCTCTGGAATCCCTGTCCGAAGGGGTGGGATTCTTAGCTGTAGTAGCTTTGATAACTTCAGGCCCGTGGGAAATTACCTCTGGGTCAGCAGTAGGGTTTTCGAAAAGGAATTTGTGAGAGTCAGGTACTCTGTAGTACCTGTCTGGTTTCCTAGGAGCAGGGGGTAAAGTATTAGACTGGATTCCATAAAGACATCATCAACAACTTCCAGGACTGGGAGTATTGCTAAAGGCCTATGTTGTGGCAAGTCTAGAAATTCTCTGAGTCTCTTTTTGGACTGAGGATAGTCTTGGCATTCACAATGGAAATGTTCTCCAAGTATGCAAGGTTTCACCAAAAGAAAAATCCTCTGGAGGAGAGGCAGAGGGAATGGATTCCTCTGCATCAGAATCCTCATAAGCAGATAAGGGCATGTCTTCATAATCAGAACCCTCAGAGTCGTCAGACTCTTGGTCTGTTGAAGCTGCTGGGGACTGATCTCTTTTTCTCTTAGCAGGGGAAGGCTGATTTCCCCTAATCAGCATAATAAGGTCTTCTGCCATTCTAGGCATTTGATGTTGTGGCAAGGGAGCAGGTGCATGCACTTTGGTAGTCAGTTTTCTAGGAGTATTGCATACTTTTGGCCTTAGAAATTTGGTAGTTTTAGACAGAACTGAAGTCGTCAGTTTGTGACGAACATCGGTAGTGCGAAGAACTTCCTCAAAAGCCGATGCCTGCTCAGTGGCTCCAGACCCATCCAAGGTAAAGACATCCACAGGTTCCATAGTCAAAGAAGGGTCTCGCGGCATACCAGACTCCGAACGGGTCTCGGTAGAGGCCTGCGAATCCACTGAAGCGGGCATCAGGGGCTACAAAAGCACCTCACTGAGTACCGGCGAAGTGGTGACTAGCTTAACGGAAGCGTCGTCGGCAGCTTTGGACTTGTGCGGTCTGTCTCTGTCTTTACCTTTACGTTTTTTCAGAATATCGGTAGTCGGACGGCTTACCAAAGCTATTTCAGAATACGGAGCTCGAGAACGAAAGTATTTAGCGACAAAAAGGGCCCGACGATGAATGACTTAGGGATTGAACAAGGCACAAAACCGACAGCGAGGTACATCGTGGCCTGGGCCTAAACAGGTGATGCAGTAAGAATGAAAATCTCGGTGTGGTATTTGCTTTCCACAGGCAAGACAATTGTTAACTTTTTCTGACATCTGTTAGAGCATGAAAAAAGGATCCCCAATGGGGTACTTAGCTTTAGAAGACTTCAGGATGATTCAATTCGTAAACGAAAACTCAGGTAGCAGTGGACCGGCACTCGTGCAAACTAGTTCTGCTCAGAAAGACTGATGTAATGGTGTCAGCTGCCTGTTTTTATACCCCTGACGACCTGACACCAGTCCTGGAGTGACAGCAACTGACGCAGAAATACTAAGTCTCTGGTATTCAGGCCGACTGAGGGCTACCTGCAGGCAGATAACCCAAGTGTGATGACTGCAACAGTGAAACATGAAGAACATCTTACCATTACAGTAGTTTTTTTATTTTGAGAGAACCACTGTTCCAGCTGTACTCATTAATTGGATTTCTGCTACAGAAGGTCTAAAGTCCAGCCTGACTCCTAGAGCTTAGCATCCTTCCCCTACTAGGCTGGATGGAACTTCCACCCCTGTGGAAAATCAGAACATTCCCATTATGAAGTGGATGTCTTCCGCACAATCTTCCATTCTTTTCTGCACAAGTTACTATAGGGAAGAACACTGCCTCGGTCCTAGGCACTATACTGAGCCAATGCAATACTCTTATCAAGTCACCGTAATGGGAAAGAGCCCAGGGAGCACAAAAGCCTAGTATATACAAACTTAAGAATGCATGAGGCCATGTTAAAGGATAAGAGAGGAAAGAATGTCAGGGAACAGGAGCCCCCCCCCCCAGCCCATTACAAAGGGGATATCTGTCTGCTCCATCTTCAGTTAATTCTTGAAAAGTCCATGCAGATGGGCAATCCTAGCCTGGGGCCTGTGTATGGTCCTGACCTACATTAAGATATTTCATCAAATATGAGACGGCATGTGGAGGACATTGTCCAGAGGACATGCATTCCTTCAGTCAAGCAAGGCCAGAGACAGCCTGAGGCCAAGTGAAAGGAAAGAATGAGAAACAGGTTTAGTGATTACTAGGATAACTCTACTGCACTCCCAGAATGCCCAGAATAAATAAAACAAAGATGGCAGTGACATTTGTACTGCAAAAGTACTGTTTTCTTTCTATGGATCTCTGCTGCATTGTATTGATTACTGGGAAGATTCCAAGAGTTTATAAGAATAAGGAGACAGTTGTATTAACTGGAATGGGCTGCAGCAGACCCTGTTGGATGGCTCTGGAAAACCTGCCCCTCATCCTGGTTTTAATGTCCAACCTGTAATACCTGGAAATAGTACAAAATGAAGACCAGATCACTGCCCCCAAGGTGGCCTGTGTACTCACCCCTCTAGGAAAAGCCATAGAGGCTGCTGGCATGCTATACTAGTCTTCTCCATAATATAGGAATAACACAAAGAGATACAGCTAGACATCCATTTACAAAACCGTCTGTTTAGAGACCAGCTTCTCTACTTGTTGCAAATGATACAAGACATTTGATCTAAAGTTCTAATGTTAATGTTTTTTTCTAAACAACATATAAAATAAGCAGTCCTGCTTCCCAAATTCCTTTTTAACAAAAGACAAAAATATAGACTCAAGACAGAAAATCCATGGCACCAGAAAAAAACGCACTTTATGAAGAAAATAAAGGAAGTTAGCACTTTCATCTCACTGGATAAAGACTTCATCAGACTCCCTCTTGGAAAAATTCATACAAACTGAAATGCTAACAGTTGTCATGTGATCAAAATAACCTAATTTAACAGTTAAACATTCTTAACTTTTTAAATAATTAAAATCGACAGCCTCATTCAACCCTGCTCTTCTGCAGGCTTCAATTTCTATTTGCTACTTGTGCTCCAAATATTCTAAAAATATCTTCACTGCTCTCCCCTCTTGTACTGACATCCACACAACCCAATACTCCAAACAAACTTTTAAAATTAATGCATACATTCATCTTTTAGCATGAATATGTTTACATATGCTGTATTTTAAACATTGTTTTTTCCTATATAACAATATTCACATGTGGAGCACATCACTATGTACACCACATAATCTGACAAGCAAATAACCTGGGGGCACGTGTTTTACATATGCTGGAAAGAAATGTACTTTGTCCTTCATTAATATATCTACAGATCTTGCACTGTAACATTTATAAGTTCCCATTTTATTTGTTGGTGTCTCATTCTGATTTGTGTATTCCAAAATATCTTCTGTGTTATGCCCCTCTTGTTAATAAATTTGTGTGCTTCTCCAAGTATTTGATAAACTTCACTACTGGCATTCAGAAGTTTCTGTTTATCTGTTACTATTCTTCTGAAAGCATCACAATCACTGCTGTAAGGGAAGAGCATAGCTGTCTGCCAGTTTGTGTTCTTCTCCACTGCCGCTGCTTCATTTATTAGTAAGATGGAGAGCATGCTACTAGGATATCCCTCTCACCTTAAACCTCTCTTTCAAACTTTGTTGCACTTCATATTGCTCATTTTCATTATTTGTTAAGTTCGTATGCCTACTAAATATACTTTTAACATCATTACTTTTCTGGTGCAAGGGATGTATGCTGCTAAAATGCAACAAAAAATTACAAGCTGAGGTTTTGTAACTGATACTGAAGTTGATTTGTCTGTTTTTGAGCAAAAGTATATAAAAACACTATAACAGATCTACTTATCCTGCTAGAAAACTCTTAACAGCTGTGCTCTTACATTCAATTAACCCAAAAAAGCATCAAGCTCTTCTTCAGTGCCCCCAAAAGACAGCAATATCATCAATTACATATTGTAGAATTTTACCTTTTGAAACTCTATCACTGTACATAAAAAAATCTTTTTCCCAGTACACCATTACTGGACTGGCAAAACTAAGGGCCACCATCACCCCATAACTATTCCTGTAGTCTGTAAAAATGGATATCTTCAAAAATTATATAATCATATCTCAACACATTATATGTACGTTCTCCAAGAAACCTGACTTCACTCACTGTAAATTTACTGTCATTTAGAAGTTTGTCACACTCCAATTCTGTTCCAAGATCTTGAGGTATGACTTTACATATACGGGCACTACAATGTCACTGGTTTCAACATGCACATTCATTAACATCTCTTTGAAAAGAAGAGAGTTCCTAGTAAAAGATGGGCATTTAAAAAACAAGCTCTTGACAACTGAATCAACAAAATTTGATATGATTCCTAATTTATAATTCCTAAATGACGTGGCCACACAGATAGGTAAATCTCATTTTTATGAACCTTCAGGATACCAAAGATCATATCTATAATGGCATTCTTAAGTTCAAAGTAATCATACATGCTCTCCTTCTATGAAGGTCTCATAAAGACAACTGTCAATGCTGTGATAACTCTTAAGGATATTCCTTTTGGTAACTTGTTCGTAACACTGGCTGTTACTCAAAGTTAACATTTTGTCCTCGTGCACAGCAGTGTCCATTATAACAGTATCCTCTCCTTTGTCTGCTTTCATAGCTTGAAGTCACTGCCCGCAAAGCCTCTCTTTCACTCCTGAGCAAATTCCAGAGCTTTGATCAAGGTATCTTTAATGACCATCTCATAATTACTCTCAAAAGTTTGGATCAGTAGGTGAAGAGGGAGACTGAACTTAGGTTGGATCAGATCTACTGTCTTTTTGCTGAGAATGCTGTCCTTAAAAATAATCTTGAAATTTAATTTGTGTGTATAAGATTTTAAACTGTTAACAATGTCTACTAATATGATATGAGATATGCAAGTCAGGATGCAAGTAAAACCTTTCTGCAATACTTTTATCTTGGCATCTCTCAAAATTCTAGAAGGAAAATTACAAATGTGGCAAGTAATGGGCACAATTGCTTTTATTTGTTCAGTGTACCCAGGGTTGAGTTGTTGGATAACTTGAACCACAGGGTTGTTGAACCACTTACATACATGTGGCTGCTGAAATAGAGTGACTCTTTTTGATCAATATCCACCATTTGGCTTTAGCCTGCCTTTGAAATGGAGCGTTTTTCTCTCTTTGTACTGAGTTTGCTGAATGGTATGTGCCTATTTCAAAACTTTCTGATTCATCTCTGCAATCCTTGGAGATCTTCTTGGCATCCAACTGCCCACTGTTTAGGTGGACCTAAGAAATGAGATTCCTGGATTGGTGGACTGTTGCTGTCAATTACTTCAAATGTCTCCCTGGGAACATTAAGACTCATTACCGGATTTCTTCTTATCAATGTCTGACAATTTTCTTGGTCCCTACTGAATTTCTTGTGTTTGCTTTTACTCTTCTTAAATTTATGGAAAATTACTACAATTCTTTTGTTTATTTCCAGAATGAATGTCACTAAAATAAGCATATCAGCTGTAATTTCTAACTTGTGCTTTTAAACTGTTGAATTTAACCTTTCCATTTTTCCCTAATATTTAAAAAAAAATTCAGTGTTGCCTATTCTATTAATCCCTCTACATTATGCATGCAACTCTGAAGAAACATCAGCTCCAATAGGGTTCTTGTCAACCATATGACTTCTTGGTACTATCTGGGCTGTCATACTTGTCTTAGAGTAAACTACCTCTCACTGAGTCCTTGTGTATTTCAACATTAGATGTTTAAGCTCTTTAAAAAAATGTTCTTTGTTCAAGCTAATGAAATCTGTGTTGCAGTTGTGTACCACATCGTTGAAATCATGACTTCCCCTGTGCAACAAAACTGGTGCCTTATTGGCTTCCTTAAAGGAATCATGAAGCACCTCCTTTGGTAGCACAGTTTTATTCTCACACACACTTACCTTGTTGTGGTGAATACTACCTGTGATGATGGTCTTGTTAGGATAATTGGAACCAAATTTTCTTTCTCCTTTCTCTGTACTATTGGTGACAACGTTTTTGTTGCTGATAGCACTGGGGGTGTTGTCTTCTTTCACTGAACACATATTAATGTCAAGTAACTGGTCCTCCATTTTCTCTGTCATAAAGGAAGCTCTGGCCAGCATGAAAAATAAAGAAAAAACAGTCCTGCTTCCTAAAGCCCTTTTAAATAAAAGATAAAAATATATACAGACTTGAGGCTGAGAAAAACTGTGTCACCAGAAGCTAGCGCTTTCGTCTCCAAACAAAGCATGCTACAAAATACTTCCTCAGACTCCTTCTTGAGAAATTCACACAAATGTAAACACTGTTTTCACAAGATCAAATTCACCTGACTTAAACGTTCTTAAAATTTTTAAATAATATTTATAATTTGATAGTCTGATCCAACCCTGCTGTCCTGCAGGTGCAAAGTTCAATTTGCCATTTGTGCTTCAAATATTCTAAAAAACATCTTCATTACTTACAAACTATAATGAGAGAGAAACTCATAAAAGGGGAACTTATAAATATTACACTGGCAAGGTGTGTGGGGACATGTTAATGAAGGACCAAGTATACTTTGTTCCAACACGTCTAGAACATACGACACAAAAGTTTTTTTTCCCCAAACACCTTTATTGAATTATCACTTGTGACATAGGTAAATTTACATTCATATAAAAGTAATCAAACTATATTAACAAACATTATACTTCAATATACCACTATATTATTTTAGTAGCCAGTTAGATTGTGGTGTACATAGCGGCATGCTCCACATGTGAACATTTTTATAAAGGAAACAAATACAGATGTTTAAATAGAATATATGAGCATGCTTATGCTATAAGTAATTTTAATGAAATACAGAAACATTCCAATTTATGCCTTCATTTTAAGATGTTTTCTTTGGTGTTTTGGATTATGCGGATGTCAATGCAAGAAGGGGGAAATAGCGAATATTTTTTAGGTATTCAGGTTGAGAAAGCTGAGAGAAATACCTTCACTGAAACAGAGACTAGCCCTATATTAACAGCTCTCACAGGTACCAAAGAATCACAGGAGCCAATGCCAAGAAAGGATCTTGACTCTTTTTCTGGCACCAGACTGGGAATCTTTTTCCCTTAGCTAGGAAAAATTTCCTGGTAGTTAGTTTCCTAGCCTCTCTCATAATATTCAGCAGCTCCTCTGTAAACTGATGCCTGAAGGAAGAATGGTCATGTTACCCAATATGTGAGTTGTAAGGCTTTTGGGTTGAGAGTATCATGGCCCCCCCTGTCCTGGGTTAGGAGATCCAGTTGCATATGCAATGTGAGAGGTTCCACCTTGGACAATTGTATGAGGAGTTTCAAAAGGGTACAGGTCAAGCACCACCATTGGCCCATGCTCCCTGCTACTTTGGATCACCTAGGGGAACAGGGTGATTGGATGGAATGCATACAAAAACAGACTAGCAGCTTTAAAGGAGAAGGCATCCACTATCCCAGCTTCTTTATATAGTGTTCTGGAACAGAACTTTTCTTGTTTGTTTGATGATCAGAGAAACCAACATCCATCCTTGTAAATCCTCTAATGTAGGTATTGGTAGAAATGCATCCATGTGTAACATCCACTCATAGAGATTTACCGTTGCTCTGGTAAGGTGGTCCATCACTGAGTTATGTGGGGATGTAGATTGTTTTTAGACTCGCCTCTGAATGAAGTCCAAATAGCCAATGTCAACTTGCATATAGATAAGCCCGAGTGCTCCCTTGCTTGTTTATGTATCACATGACTGTCATTTTGTCTGTTATCACCATCTCTCTACAAATGTTTGAAAGCTTTGAGTGCTTGGATCACAGGCAACATTTCCTTCTTACTGATATGTTTTTTTCCTCTGGTAGTAATCCCATTTACCCTGGACTTTGAAGACCTTTGAAACAGGTTTGCAGGCCAAGTCTAAGGCACGTGTAGTCAGGTACTGGTTGGCACAGTCCTGTCTGAATGGTTCCCTCAGTTCTGTCTAACTTGCTTAGACCACAACTCAAATAATTCTTGATGCAGGGTAGGATGGGAGTCATCTCCTCCTGGGACTGGCTATACTGATTACAAGGGTTTCTGAGATACCACTGAAGCTTTCTCATATGTAACCCCAGCAGGGGTACCATCAATACTGTGAAGACTGTGTAACCTAGTACTCTCAAGAATTCCATGGCTGTAACTGAGCTCTTCAAAGAAACACTCTGTATGCATTCTACTAGAAACTCCAGCCTGTGCTGAAGAAAGATCTTCTGATCGATGGAGTGTCCAGCAGACCAGTGAAAATCACTCACTTTAATGACAAATTTGGTTATCTGCATCCTTGTATTATGGTAGGTGAGACATCCAGGCATCCTTATATTAGGTTATGGCCAAATTAGTCTGAGTTACTTCCATACATTCTTTTCTTCACCACCTCCCCCACCCTCCATAATCATTCTAAGCATACATATCTGCTGAGGGGCTTAGCTGAGGAGAATTACAGAAGAATATCTTAGCTGTAGGTAGTACTGTGGTGGCTTATGTCATGTCACTTAGCTTATTCTGCCTACACCATCAGTTTGTAAGGTCTGCTACATGCACATCAGCATGAATAAATGTAGCAGGGTAATTGTAAAGTACATCTTCCTGCTCTTGTTTCACCCCCTAGGTTCATACAAGTTCGACTTGCTACATGCACAGCAGTAGAAAGAACAAGGACTGCATGTTACCAGCCTGCGTTATTTAGTGGTCATGAGCATGTACACTGTTGAGTAAATTTTTGAAAAATAATTCAACATTGAAAGTAAAAGTGGTGTTTACTCTACATAGTCTATAAAAAGCCACAGACATTTGGCAGGAACAGTAGAAAGTATTTACAGTACTGTCAGTGTTTTTTTCTGTAACAGTTTTTTTTAACAATTAGCTTTTCTCTGTGTATCATTCTCTTATATTCTCAGGCACATTTAAACAACTCAAGACTTCTGGCAGAGATACACAGCAGTTAGAATCTTGTAAGAACAGCTCTACTTTGTTCTTAGCTAAACACAAAAATAAAAAGTACAGTTGTATTAGAAGGTTAACATAAGTTTAGATGTTAAAGTATGTCCACTGTAGCTGTAAAGTTAATTTCTTCAGACTTAGACTGCGGAAGGACAGATATCTGTCCTGACTTTCATAATTTTGTCCCTTCCCCATTCTGGTTAGCTGAAGCCCCATCCACATAGAAGCCAACACATCAGTGGTGTAACAGAGACATCTGCCTGACTATCTTTGGATCTTTCTTGCTCTGGTTCTTGCAAGGGGTAAAATTTGATACCAGAGCAAGAAAAGTTCTCTATATAACCCTCACCAGGATATTCAAACAGAAGGGGCCCGCTAAGCTGTCTCTCCAGAAATCAAGTTAAATTAGGGAGAAAGGGTGCCTTTTAACGGTGGGGGTAAAGACTAAGAATGACTGGATACCCACTCCAATCCTAAAGATGCCCTAGGAAAGGAAAAGAAAAGAGGTGTGTGTGGGTGGGTGGGGGGGCTATTACTGCAGTGGTAGGGATTGAAAGTCTACAATTATTGTTAAGTTGCTAACACAACTGCAGTATTTTCATCATCCTATCCACTAATGTAGTGGTGATAATCTGTTTGGAAGATTCCCAAAGCTTACAGACATAGTGGTGATTAGACATGAGAAGGAGTGGGTTGGAAGATGCCGTGTAAGATGGCTGTGACAAGCCCCTGGCTTTGCACTAGAGGAGATATCCACATTTTATCAAAATGATAAATGATGACCATGTAACTGTTTTCAAAATGAACTGAGCATTGACCACTTTTAAAAAGACAGTGGTGTCTGCAATGGCTCTAGAAGAATGTGATCTCACCTGTCCTAGGATACTCTTACCAAGAGATGAACAGTAGAAGAAGATGCATTGAGCTAACTATTTAGAAACCGCTTGCTTAAAGACAGGTCTCTCTCCCTACCTTCTGCAAAGGACACAAATAACTAGCCTGGCTTCCTTGTTTCTTTTGTTTTGTTCAAATAATATCTCAACTTTTTAAGAACATCTATGGACTGCAAGAACTTTTCTCCTTTGTTTCAGTGGGAATGTAATAAAACCAAAGTGAACTGTATGATTCAAGGATACCTTAATCACTACATTTGGCATGAAAGAAGGATTAGTCTGGCATGAGATTCTGTCCTTTTGAAAGATGAGAGTAGGCTCTTTGTATACAAAGACCTCCACGTATGAAATTATTCTGGCAGAAGTGATGGCCACACAAAAAAAATAACTGTCTGTGATAGATACTTGAGGAATGCCACAGCAGCCAGTTCAAAAGGAAGCAAAGCTAGCTTTTCTAGGACAAAACTGAGATAACATGATGACAAAGTCTCTTTCTTATGAGATCACAGGTGTAGAGCTTCCTTGATGAATTATTTTGGAGGTAATTTAGAACAGAATAGAGATTCCCAAGGCAGGCATGTTGAAGCAGCAGATACATGTACCTTCAGTGAGGCATAAGACAATCCTGAATTCAAAAAGTGTGATAGGTAAATGAGGATCAAGGTCACAGAGGAGTGGACTTGGTCCTGGCCCTTTGTTTGACACAAAAGGAAGGGAATGATCTGTCTAGCTAGGTATGACTTTCTTGCATTAGGTTTCCTAGCCTCCCTTAAGGCAGACATATATCTCTGGAAAACATACAGCTAGATAATCCTTGCTGTCAGTGTACTGTCTTCAGGCTAGGGAGTGTATGACAGGCCCCATGTTTTCAGGCAGAATGTTCATGGGCTGAGGCAGCATTGAAGACTCTGCTCTTACTGTACACATTACAAGGGAGAAAGTAAAGTTTTTTAAAATCTTACCATAACAGTAGATGTCCATCTTTTCACTGTTGTAGTATTGATCTACTGCCCAGGGCACCCCAAAGTCTGGCCCGTATACCAAAGCCTTTATTACTTAGGAGCATCGTACATCAGACATGCTTCTTGTACAAGCAAAAGACATAAATGTAAAGTATGCACACTCACAATCCAGAAGTGAAGTACCCCAGGAGAACCAGGACCCCTAGTATAAAGAGAACATGCACATCCAGTAAGAGGAAAGCAAAAAGAAGAACCCCTCGGCCAGAAAGAAAGCATCACCCATGGTAAAAGAGAAAAAGAAAAGGGGTTAGGGGGGAGGGAGTGAATGCTGCAACAGTGAAAAGAAGGCTATCTACTGTTACAATAAGATTGCACACAGCTGTACTATGTCCTGCCATGTTAGTTTTGCAGTATTCCTCACTTCTAGGACAGTACAAAAGCTACTGAGAAGGTAGGGAGAAGGAAGGCAAGGAGGAGGACTCCACAAACCCATGCATGACCACCTTCAATTTGGAATACTTAGTGAATGTATGAATAGCAGCCCAAGTAGGAGCTTCAACGATGGAGTTGATGTCAAAACTCTTGAATAAAGTTCCTGAGGAACCCACTAACTTAGTAGAATGAGCCTGAAAAGAAGTAGACAACAGTTTTCCAAGAAAAATATAAAAAAAAGAGAGAAAAAGAAATGGCCTTGGAAATCCAGGAAGAGATGGTTTGCTTAGAAAATGCTAAATCCAATGTGCTGGCATGAAAAGAAACAAAAAGCTGATCAGATTTACAAAAGTCCTTTGTTTCATCGAAGTAATATCTAAGCCGTCTATGCAAGGCACAGCTTTCTCACATTCTGAATCTGGAGAAGGGAAAAAGGAAGAAAGATAAACTGATTAAGGTACAGCTCATTAACCACTTTGGGCATAAAAGAAGGATTCGTAAGGAGAGACACCCTGTCTCTATGAAAAGCCAAAGAAAGAGGAGCCACCTGGAGTTCAGAAACTCTTCTGGTGGAGGTTAAAGGAATCAATAAAACAGTTTTTCAGGTGCAATATTGCAAAAAAAAGCAGCATGTTCAAAAGGAGCCTGGATCAGTTTCTTAAGGACAAAATTAAGATCCTAACAAGAAGGAATAAGCTTTCTTTGGGATCTGATATGAAGGACTCCTTTTAGAAATTGTTTAACTTCAAATCTAGAGGCCAGGGAGGATTCGGTTCATAGGTGTACACTAGGCTAATGGCCGCCACGGTCCTTAAAAGCCTAGCCGTACAACCCAAATGTGACCCACAAATTTGATCTAAATTTGATTTATAGGGGGGTGATTTACTAACTGCCTCTGTGTATCATGGACATAGGGGCCAGACCAGGGGTGAATTTATAATTACCCATTCATTGGTCCAAGTTGAGCTTAAATAGGGATAGGGAGGAATTTTGATTCACATGGATGGGGTGCCTGTTCCACAACATGGGAATTCAAGGAGAAAAATATCGGTCTCTCCAGCAAGTCCCATTCATGTTGCAAAAAAAAATAGTTTTTTTAGTCTAGTACTTTTGAAACTGTTTGTTTTGCCGACATGCAAAAGGTTCATCAAAACAGGGTCCAGGGTTACCTTGTATGCTAAGCAAAGATCATCTTTCAGAAGTCTTTAAGATACTAAGTAAAGAGAGAGGGCATTCAGGTGATCAGCAAAGGACCCTGTACTCTTTTTACAAGGAACTATTGTGGACATCCCAGTTGCTGCATGTGCCTGGTCAGGTACAGACCAAAGGGGGCATTACACTCTATGATGGGCTTGATGACGGCTGAGTACAGTGGTATGATGCCCTCTATGGACCTAGAAGCCATGCTCATGGTTATAAGTTGAGCAACATGGAAGGATTTTCTTACTACGTTGGACACATGTTGGTTGAAGGCTAGGATACTACCTGCATTAGTTCCCAGATCCATGACCAGTGAATCAACTTTTAAGGGTGTTTTATTGATGGCATACCCTTCCCAAAAGGTACTATAATACATTTCTTGGTATTGAGTATTAAGCCAAGGCTTTGGCACCAAGTATGTTTGTAACAGACCTTCTGAAGGGTGTCCTCACCTTGTGGGGATTCAACAACTGTTCCCAATTTGCAATCATCTACTAACCTGGTTAGCCAAAGGCCTTTGACACAGGCTTTGACATCTGAGAAGTAGACAACAAAGAAGAATGGGCCCAGCACAGAGCCCTGGGGGACTCCACTGGTAATTATCCTTTTTGTGGATGTGGCCTCAGCAATTATAATGTGCTGGAAACTATCAGTGAGCTAGCTAGATAGCATGTTTTTATGCTTAGTTCCATAAGTTAGTTGACAATGCTCAAGTGAGGTATTGTATCAAATGCTTTAGCCAGATCTAAGTAGGCAGTATGGACCGTTTACCTCTCATTCATTGCCTTAGTGACCTTTTCAAAGAAGTCCACCAGATTCAGTAAGCATGACCTTCCTTTGACAAAACCAAACTGGGATGGATCCAGTCTCTGGAGGTCACATATGTCCTTGTTAATAATTTCCATGTTAATTCTTTCTATGGCTTTTTAAATAAGGCTAGTCAGACTAATGGGTCTGTAGTCTTTTAGATCTGTTGAAAGTCCTCCAATCATATGCCACAAAGCCTGTTTTACTATAGCTAAATAATGACTCCAAAGGTCCTTATTCATGAGGCATCCTGGGATGTTATCAGGGCCCACTGTGGCCAAGTTCTTGGCTTTAGTGAGTGCAGCTAGTATGTGCTCCCTAGTTATAGTTGGAAGGGTTATGTTTTTGGGTATTTTTGAGGGATGCTTGAAACTGAGAGGGGGATAAAGCTGGAAATGAATGTGTCCACTAAAAGGTTTACTATATCGCCAGGCATGACGAATGTGGCACCATTAACTACCAGTTTAGCACACTGCTATGTGCTGATCTTGAGGTTTCTGACATAGCTGTAGAAGGCCTTAGGGTTATCATTTTACCTGGGATGCTATCTTAACATAAACATTGGCTTTTCTTGACCTGAGTATCCCTCTCAGCTGCTGATTTACTTTACTGAGAGAGTTTTGTTCTTTAAGAGAATTCCATTTCCGATTTTTGTCATATTTTTTTTCCTTTTGCTGTATATCCTGCACAATTTGGGATGCCACCAGGGCAGTTTGTTTCCAGGGCTAGTCCTGGGCTTTCATCTGGTAGGTACAGCAGCCTCTATGCAACCACTAACATGGCTGCACAGAGTTTCTGAGAGGAATTTAGCATAGGCTGCTGTGTTGTCTGGGTTTGGGGGGGGCACTGAATGTTGACAAACCATCACTTAGTAAAAGGTAATTTGCTTTGGAATTATTACTGATTTTTAATGGGTTTACAGAGCTGATTTTGATTGAGACAGCTTTATGGTCTGAACTTACCAGGGAGGATGAGGCTTTGGGTGGGGGTGCAGTGTTCACCAATATTTGTAAGCACAAGATCCAGTATGTTGGAGCCTCTAGTGGGTGCACTCACTATTTAGTCAAGGGTGCTTGTACTTATGAAGTCCAGGAATCTCTGTGCCTGTAAGATTTGAGGCCATGTAGGAGTCCCACTCTACAGAGGGAAAATTAAAGTCTACCATAAGTAGGGTGTTCGGTTGGATGGCAAGTGTCTCCAGTAAGTCCAAGTAGGTATACAAACTTCTTCGAACATGGAGGGAGACCTATAGCTGGCTACGACATGGTACTGAAGTTTGTCTATGGTGATCTCCACGGGGAGAAACTCCAACATGTCATCTTGTTTGATCCCCCCCACTACAGGTATGCTTGTTACTGATGTATATTGCAACACCCCCTCTTTTAGCACTTGCCTGTGCAGACATTGGTCTAAAAGTGTGGAAGGAACTGAAATTGCTGGGTACTCTCTGCCACTTTAAACCATGTCTCAGTAACTGCACAGATGCCTATTTTCTTGAGTGTTAAGGAGAGCTTGGACAGAGTACAGTTTTTTATTTAGGCTCCTGGCATTGAGCAGTAACACCCTGAGGTTCAATTGAGTTGATTTTGCTATGTTGGTAGGTTTTTTAATTTGGCATTGCCTAAAAAAAGTCATTGTGGATGTGGATTAAGTTTTAGCCGGTATTCAAAAACCTAGAGTGGAGAGGTGCAGACATCCTTGGCAAAGCAATGTGGCCTATTAACCATGTCCTCCCAAGCTGTCAAATATTGGATCCTTTTAGAATGACTCCAGAAAGATAGCCAGTTATTGAATTCAATCATTTTTTGCTCATACTGTGGCATCATCCTTTGTGATGGTAATATACTGCGCAATGCTAGGTTCATACTAGCCTGACCTACACAGCATGAAAGCTCCATAACATCTATCTTCATATAGTCCAGGGAGGTACAGTTCAGGTTATTTACACCTACATGGACTATGATGGGATCATTCTGGTACCTGTGGTGTAATGGGTTGAGAGTCAAAAATCTTAGAAAGTGTGTTTACTTTCCTTAGGGGCTTAGTGTTTGGGGCTCCACTGAGAGTGACAGTATGTATGGTGTTAGGTGTTGCTTTTTTCCGAGTTGCTTTTTCCAATAAATTCGATCTTCCTCTTGCCTATTGTCTGTATTCCTAATTGCAGTCATCCCTATGAGTAAAATCTCCTTTCACCATTCCCGTGTTGGCTTAGTTCTTAGAATACTTTCTGCTACTTTATAAATATAATATTCTGCATGGTTATTGTTATTCTCCTTAAGAGTCTGCATCCAAAATCTCAGTCTCTCCTTGTTTATTGAGCTTCTATCCCTTTCCACTTTGAATTACGGGTTTCTGCTTGTGCTATATATAGTAGCCTTAACTGCATAGTTCTGAAATACCCATTCAAATTCGGTAACCTCAAACAGCCTTGTTCATTTGGAAGAATCAGCTTATCCCACTTGACTCTGTCTGTCTTTCCCTACCAGATAAAATTCTTCAGCTCTTTATTAATTGCCACCCACAACTTCAATGCTGGTTGATAAAAATATGCCTGACATGTGGATAAAAAGTACAGTTGTGTACACTTAACATAAATGTAGATGTTCGAGTGTATTCACTGTTGCAGTCATTACATTTGGGTAATCTGCTGGCAGGTTGCCCTCATTCAGCCTGAATAACAAAGTCTTGGGTCCTGCGTTGGTTGCCGTCTCCTCTTCCATGACGTTAGGTCGTCAGGGGTATGAAACATGCAGCCGACGCCATTTTATTCAGTTTTTCTTGCCCCAGATGTCAGATGCCCCCCAAATGGGGAGCAAAAAAAAAAAAAATATATATATATATATATATATATATATATATATATATAAATAAATAAACATCAATATATGTAAATGCACTTTTAACAACATAAACTTTACCTTCATCTAAAAGCAAATACACCACAAAGGCTTTAGAATATAGTGAAGGAAAGAAAAGTTATAGAAAAAGGAGAATGGCGGGTGGGTAACCTGGACTGCAACAGTGAAGACACTCAAACATCTACATTTATGGTAAGTGTACAGAACTGTATTACGTTCTTCGTATTTCACTGTTGCAGTCATTACATTTGGGTAGAATCCCAAAGCTTTGGATGCGAGGATGGAACTAAATAGCATCAGGAGCGGCTATAAGGCCTTGCAGAACTTAAGTGGTGAAGCCTGCCCTGGATTTGGAGAACAGAGGCAAATGATAATACTTTGTGAAGGTATGGACAGAGCTCCAAGTAGCAGACTCTAGAATGTCTTTGGTTGGATCTCCTCTGAGAAAGGCTGCTGAGGTAGAGGCAGCCCTGGTGGAATGTGACCTGATTCCCTTGGGCACAGATTTACCATGTTGCAAGTAGCAGAAACGAATGCAGTGGCTTATCCACTTAGAAATAGTCTGCTTTGATATAGCCTTCCCCTCTGATCCTGAAGCAAATGCCACCAGTAGTTACTCAGACTTTCTTAGAGATTTGGTCCTGTTTAAGTAGAATCTTAGTTGTCTGTGTACGTCCAATGAATGCAGTATCCGCTCCCCCTTGTTCTGCGGATTTGGGTAAAAAGTTGGCAGATGAATTGTTTGGTTAAGAGCCACACTGGATACCACCTTTGGCATAAAGGAAGGATTAGTCCTGAGGGACACCCTGTCCGGGTAAAATGTAATAAAAGGCTCCACAGCCATGAGAGCCTGTAGTTCTTAAACCCTTCTAGCTGAAGTGATTGCCAAGAGGAAAGCTGTTTTCCAAGATAAAATTTTTATATCTGCAGCAGCTGCAGTTTTTCCAGCACAAAATTGAGGTCCCATGCAGGAGTTGGTGATCTTCTGGGAGGCCTTAAATTTTTGGCCCCTCTAAGATACTGTTTTAGCAGAGGATGAAAAAAGAGCGGAGGCTCCGTGTTGTAATGAGCTGAGATGGCAGAGGCATGGATTTTTATTGAAGAAAAAGATAGGCCCTTGTCAAGCATCTCAGTCAAGTATTGTAAAATCTGAGGGATATTTGGTTTTGCTGTGTCCGTTCCTTTTGCTTGGTCCCAAGCACAGAATCTCTTCCATTTATCAGCATATGATTTTCTACTACTAGGCCTTCCTGCTTCCAAAATGACATCCATCACAGATTTACTGAGAGGTGTTGTTTGAATAATTAAATGATCAGCCATGCTACAAGATTCAGAGTTTGGAGCTGAGTGTGCAGAATTAGATTGTTCTGCTGAGACAGTAGATGAGGTATTTGAGGCAAGTACCACGGAGGGAGTTGAGACATATTCCTTAGAAAGTACAGTTTTGTACCTACCATAAATGTAGATGTCCGATAGGTATGCATCTGCAGTCCTAACATATGGGTTGTCCTGCCTCAGGCAGCCCTTCGGGTCGACTTGACAAAGTCTGGGTCTGGCCTCGGCTGATGTCGCACTTCACCCGACATCATAGCTGCTGTTTATTGGGTATTAAGGCATCAGCCGACACCATTTTCCTCAGTGTTTCTTGCCCCAGATGCCAGGTGCCCTCTAGGAAGGCTAAATTTGGATAAATGCAAATAATTCCAAATAGTAGAGAGCAAACAATATATATATATACATATATACAAACAAATACACCATAATAGATTCCCCCAGCTAGCTAAAAGAGGGGTAAATACCCTAGGAATACCACAGAGGGGAAGGAGGGTGCAGATGATCGGACATCTACATTTATGGTAGGTACAAAACTGTACTATGTCCTTCAAGGATGCATCTGCAGTCCTAACATATGGGTAGAATACCATAGCCAAACTGGGGGAGGAGGCACTAAGATAAAGATGGTGTAGTTAAGATCCCTTGCAAAACAGCAGTTGCAAAACCTGCTCGGGATCTAGAGTATAAGGGAAGATTATAATGCTTGGAGCTCCAAGTAGCAGCTTCTAAAATGTCTTTGGTAGCCACTCCTGGAAAGCTGTAGTGGTGGCTGTAGCTCTTGTGGAATGAGGTCTGATATTTTCAGGAGTTGTCTTTCCATGAAAGGAGTAACAAAATCGAATGCAATTTCCTATCCATTTTGAGATTGTCTGTTTTGAAATTGCTTTTCCTTGCATTCCTGTTGCATATGCTACCAGAAGCTGGTCAGTTTTTCTGCTGGTCTTAGTTCTGTCCAGATAGTAGCGTAATTGTCTGTGCACATCCAAGGTATGTAGCAGTCTTTCCCCCCTGTTCTGTGGGTTGGGGAAGAATGTAGGTAAATGAATCGCTTGGTTCAATGATACTCTGGAGACCACTTTTGGCATAAAGGTAGGGTTAGTTCTCAGAGAGACTCTATCCTGATGGAAGATAAGGAAGGGTTGTACTGCCATTAATGCCTGTAACTCAGATACCCTTCTTGCTGAAGTGATTGCTAGCAGGAAAGCAGTTTTCCAAGACAAGAACTGTAATTCTGCTGTTGCTGCTGGTTCAAAAGGAAGTGTTAACTTTTCCAGCACAAAGTTGAGATCCCATGTAGGTAAAGGTGGTTTCCTTGGAGGTTTTACATTTTTGATTCCTCTCAAGAACTGCCTGAGTAGAGGATGAGAGAAGACAGGAAGATCCATGTTGTATTCTGCTGAAATTGCTGATGCATGAATCTTAATGGAGGAGTAAGACAGGCCATTGTGGAACAGTTCTGCTAAATATTCCAGGATGTGTGCTATGTTTGCCAATGAGACATTTTCTCCCTTTGTTGCACTCCAAATGAGGTATCTTTTCCACTTGGCTGAATAAGTTTTCCTTGTGGAGGGTCTGCGTGCCTCCAGGATAATGTCCTTAACCCTCTGAGATAAATCTGGGTTATTTGGTTTTATGCAATATTCCAAGCAGCTAGCTGCAGTGTTTTCAAGTTTGGATGTAGGATCTTGTAGTGGTTCTGTGTTAGAAGTAAGGGACATAGAGGTAGAGGCCATGCGTGTGTCCGAGACATGCTTCTCAGTAGCGGGTACCAATGTTGCCTCGGCCAGTCTGGAGCTATCAGGATTACCCTTGGCTGATCCTCTCTGATCTTCAGTAGAACTTTGTACATCAAAGGAAGAGGTGGAAATGCATATGCTGTCAGGTTTTCCAGCTGAAGGAAAGGGAGTCCACCCTCCAAGCAAGTGGGTGGTATGCTCTTGTGCAGAATTTCTTCAATTGGTGGGAGGTGAACAGGTCTATCTCTGGTAGTCCCCATTTCTTTGTTATGGCTTTGAAGATATCTGGATGCAGCATCCTATCGTGAGCATCCGTGGTAGTTCTGCTTAAGGTGTCTGCTAGAGAATTTTCTTTTCCTGGTACAAATCTGGCCTGAAGTTGAATGTTGAGATTCAGAGCCACATTCCACAGGTCCATTGCCATCCAGCATAGAGGATATGAGTGTGTACCTCCCTGTTTGTTGATGTACCACATGACTGTGGTATTGTCCGTCCTTATCAGCAGATGACCCTGTTGAAGGAGTGGTCTGAATGCCTGGATCGCATGTTTCACTGCCAGCATCTCCTTTAGATTTATGTGTAGATTCAGCTGGTCTTGGGTCCATAAGCCTTGTATACACTTGTCCACCATGTGAGCCCCCCAGCCTAGGTCTGAGGCGTCCGTGGTGATGGTCTGGCTTGGATGAGGTTTGTGGAAAGGCAATCCTCTGTTCAACTGACAGGCCTGAGCCCACCACAGGAATTCTTGCTTCAGGCATGGAATTATTGGAATCTGGGCTTCTAGACTGCTCTTGTGTTGAGACCATACATTCCTTAGGTACCATTGTAACTTTCTCATATGCAGCCTGGCATGCGGAATCAATATTATGCAGGATGCAATGTAACCCAGGGCTTGCAGGACTTTCCTTGCAGTAAGCTGAGTTTGTGTTGTTAATGTCATGAAGTAGACTGGTAGTTGCTTTTGTTTTTCTTCTGTGAGAAAAGCCATCTGAGTTGATGTATCCAGTTCTGCACCCAAGAAAGTTATCCTTTGGGATGGTACTAGTCTTGACTTTTGCATGTTGACTGTGTATCCCAAGGCTTGCAACAGTTGTATGACATTTTCCAAATCTTTTGTTAATTTTGTCTTGTTGTCCGCTTGTATTAGGCAGTCGTCCAGGTATGGGTAAATTTGAATTCCCAGAAGCCTGCAATGAGCAATTACTGATGCCAGGCATTTCGTGAATACTCTGGGCAGTAGATAAGCCAAAGGGCAATGCTGAGAATTGATAATGCTCTGATCCTGCAAGAAATCTGAGGTGTCTTCTGCAATCTGGTATAGGGACGTGCAGGTATGCCTCCTTGAGATCTAGAGTCACCAGCCAAGACTCCTTGCCCAGCATGGGAAGAAGCTGCTGGAGGGTCAGCATTTTGAATTTTGGAACAATGAGGAATGTGTTCAGTGCGGACAAGTCGAGAATAGGTCTCCATTGATTTTCTTTTCTTGGTACAAGGAAAAGCCTGGAGTAAAATCCTTGGCCTTGTTCCATAGGAGGTATCTTTTCTATAGCTCTCATCCTTAGTAAGTTGTTGATTTGTCTTAGAGCGTCTGTTTTTTGGCTTGGTGGTAGGTTTGGCATTCCTCTCTTTTTTGGTAGAGTGTGGAAGTGAAACCTGTAGCCCTTGTCTATTGTTTGTAAAGTCCATTTGTCTCCTGTAATGTAATGCCAGTTGTCGGAAAATAAGGCTAGCTTTCCGCCCAAGGGTGCTTCCAGTTGTTCCCTGGTAGGCGGAACCAGAGACAAGTCATTGTGTCTGCCCTGTGGAAGTGGTTGTAGTTGAATCTGTGGCAGTACTTCTCTGGTTGGTAGGTTGCCACTGGCGCCCCTGTAGGCACCCCTAGATTGACCTCTGCCTCTTGAAGTCTATTTCTGCCTCTCTGTGCTCTGGAGTTGTCTGGAAAAGACCAATTCTTCGAAGGCCAATTTCTGCTAAACCTCGGAGGTTGGACCTGTAAGAAATCCTTGACTGTTTGGACAGATTTTGCTTTTCTTCCACCTTCTTTAGAACCTCCTGTGCAGGAGCCAAACAAACTTTGTTTCTCCATGGGAGCATCTAGGAGTTTTGACTTAACATGGTCTGGTAAGGATTGTTCTTTTAACCAGGCATGCCTTCGAATCACTGTTCCAGTCATAGCTGATCTAAAGGAAGCCTCCAGTGCATCATAGCCACATTTTAAAAATGGTTACTGACCTGCTGAGAGTTATGTACCAAATCCTGAAGGGACTTGCGGTCTATAGGTTCAGGAGAAGACAGTTTTTAATTTAGCTGGTCTAACAAAATTCCTGGTACTGAATCATGTGGAATTGACAGTTTAAGGCCCTGGCGAAAGAGTAGCAGAAGTATAAACCTTTTTACCCCATCTCTCTAATGCTCTAGATTCCCTTTCAGAGGGAAGAGGGTTTTAGCAGAGGCAGCTGCCACCTTTAGGGCCCTGTGAAATGGTTTCAGGGTCTGTAACAGGAGCCTTATACAAATGGTAGTGTGTGTCCGGGACCCTGTAATATCTGTCAGGCTTGGCAGGGGCCGGAGGAAGAGAATCAGGGCAGTACAGGCATCATTATATGCATCATCAACAACTGTTAGTACTGGAGGAATGGCTAAAGGCCTATGCTGTGGTAAGTGTAAAAAAGTCCTTAGCCTTTTCCTTGAATCTGAAAAATCCTGGCCCTGCCATTGGAAGTGTTCCCTCATAGCATGTAAGGTTTCCCCAAAGGAAAATTCTTCAGGAGGAGAAGCAGAAGGAATGGAGTCTTCTGCATCAGAATCCTCATAAGGAGAATATGGGCCTTCCTGAGGGTCTGAAATGTCTGAGTCATCCGAGGAATAGTCTGTAGAGACAGGTTCCGGGGGTTCAGACCTAGGCCTCATATCTGGAGGGGGCTGAGAGGCCCTGTCTGGGTGAGGTTGGGATCCCCTGATCAAAGAAATGAGATCCTCAGCCAGGCTGAGTATTTGGGAACTAGAGGCAGGCCTGTGAGGGAGTTTTAGCAGGTAAGGCCTTAGAAGATTTAGCTGCTTTAGCCCTGGCAAAAGCCTTGATAGACATAGAAGCAGGGGGTCTAGCAGCCCCACGTGCAGGGGTAGATATGTCTAAAGGAATAGTGTCTGACAAATCCTGGGTGCCTGCTTCTGTAGCAGTAAATTCAGTAGCAGATTCAGCCATGCTCTGTGAGGGCTCGGCTATTGGAGGCATGCTAAGGAAGAACCGGGGACCGGTTTCAGCAGAAACCGAGACACTCTAACCGTGGTTTCAGCCGAAACCGTGGGCGAATGTCGGTCCTTTTTACGCTTTTAGCTAATTGTGTAGTCGGAGTCTCCATTTTGTATGCAAAAGCGGGACCAAAACTCCTCTGCAAACTCCGACCGACGTCTAAGTGTCTGTCGGTTGAAGGAAGCACAGGCTAGACAAGCTGATACGTCGTGGTCTGGGCCTAAGCAAGGAAGGCAGTAAGAGTGGAAATCCTTATGAGGTATTTGTTTCCCACAAGTTAAACAATTATTTACTTTGTCTGACATCGGCTGAGGCAAGAAAGAGTCCCCAACGGGTACTTAGCTTTTAGAAGTCTTCGGTAGTAGAAATCTCTGGATCTGACCGACCGGCACTTGCGAACAGCTTCTGCTTCGGGCACCACGCGCCAAGAAAGACTGAGGAAAATGGCGTCGGCTGATGCCTTTATACCCAATAAACAGCAGCTATGACGTCGGGTGAAGTGCGACATCAGCCAAGGCCAGACCCAGACTTTGGAATCCGGCCGACCGAAGGGCTGCCTGAGGCAGGACAACCCATATGTTAGGACTGCAGATGCATCCTTGAAGGACATTTGGGTACCAGTGCTGGCGAGGCCAGTCTGGAGCAATCAGGATCATTTTTGTTTTTTTCTGTCTGACCTTTAGTAAGACCTTGAAGAGAACAGGCAGAGGGGGAAAGGCATAGACTGATAGGTTTTTCCAACTGAAGGATAGGGCATCCACTTTCCATGCTTGTCTGTGATAAGTCCTTGTGCAGAATTTGTCCAGTTGATAATTTTGGGGAGAGGCAAATAGTTCTATGTCTGGGCTCCCCCATTTCTGTGATACCATGCTGAAGATTTGTGGATCCAGCTTCCACTCATGCGGGTCCATAAGATTTCTGCTTAGGTCGTCTGCCAGAGTATTTTGTTTTCCTGGCAGGAACTGAGCTTGAAGATGTACTTGGTAAGTCAAAGCTGTGTTCCACAATGCCATGTCTAGTCTGCAAAGGGGGTAGGAATGTGTACCCCCCTGCTTATTTATGTACCACATAACCGTGGTGTTGTCTGTCTTCATCAGTAGTTGTCCTAGATGAAGTAAGTCCTTGACGGCTGTCAGAGCATTCTGAACAGCTAGCATCTCTTTCTGGTTGATATGCAGATGCATTTGTTTTGGGGTCCATATACCCTGAATGCATCTCCCCACAAGTTGGGCCCACCAAGCATAGTCTGATGCATCTGTAGTTAGGGTTTGGGTGGCAGGGGGTAGAGTGAATGACAGTCCCTTGTTTTGGTGACATGTCTCTGCCCACCAAAGAAACTCCTGTTGTAGGCAGGGAATGAGAGGAATCATTGTTTCCAGACTGTGACAATGTTGACTCCATAAACTTTTTAGGTGCCATTGAAGTTTCCTCATATGCAGTCTTGCATATGGAATTAGTAGAATGCAGGATGCCATGAACCCCAAAGCCTGCAGAATTTGTCTTGCAGAAAACTGGGTTTTTGTTGCCATCTGTTTGAAGTATGTTGTCAGTTGCCTTTGTTTGTCTGGCGTAAGGTAAGCCATCTGGGCAGTTGTATTCAAGCTTGCACCCAGGAATGTAATTGTTTGAGAGGGTACCAGTTGGGATTTCTTTTCGTTTATTGTGTACCCTAGGCATGTTAGCAGCCTTTTTACAAATGCCAGATGTTGAAGAAGAATGTCCTTGCTTTCTGCTTGAATGAGACAGTAGTCCAGGTAAGGATAAATTTGTATGCTTCTTTGTCTGCAAAATGCAATTACTGGTGCCAGGCACTTTGTAAAGACCCTGGGCACAGTAAATAAGCCAAAGGGCAGTGCAGAGAATTGGTAATGCAAAAAACCTGCCTTGAAGCAGAGGTATCTTCTGCACGATTCCCTTATTGGGATATGCAGGTATGCCTCTTTTAAGACTAGAGTCACTAACCAAGCGTTCCTGCCCAGCACAGGTAGTAGCTGTTGTAAAGTCAGCATTTTGAAATTTGGAATGTCCAGGAATGTGTTCAAAATCGATAAGTCAGTATTGGTTGCCAGCCATGGTCTTTTCTGGGTACCAGGAAAAGTCTTGAATAAAAACCTTGTCCTTTTTCCTGTTCTGGTACTGGTTGAATAGCCCTCATTTCCATGAGGGACATAACTTGTTTCTGAGCCTCTGCCCATTGATTCTGTGGCAAATCTGGCCAACCGTTTGGAATTGGCAAAGTATGGAAATGAAATCTGTATCCCTGGGATACTATGTTTAATACCCACTTGTCCTGGGTAATTAACTGCCAATTTTTAGCATGAAGTGCTAATTTTCCCCCCAGGGGGACTGCCAAAAGATAAGTGCTTGGTGAAGGTAGAGGGAAGTCATTGAGACTGCTTACTGTAGGGTTGTGCTTTGTTTCCTCCAGATTTGGAGGTGGATGCACCCCATTGCTTTGACCTGTAAGAACCCTGTGATTGGTATCTAGAGCCTTTTGAGCGCCTGGATTTGCCTTGAGAGGCTCTGTTGGACACAGGAAAGGAACAATTTTTAGTAGGCCAGTGCCTACAGAACCTGGGTGGCTGCACTTGTAAGAAATCTTTTACAGTTTGCATAGATTTAGCTTTGTCTTCCATTTTCTTTAAAACCTCTTCTGCCTTATTACCAAACAGAGTATCATGCTGTCAAGGGGCATCCAACAATTTAGCTTTAACATGACCAGGCAGATTTTGCTCCTTGAGCGAGGCATGCCTTCTAATCACAGATCCAGTAACTGTGGTCCTGTAAGAGGCCTCCAAGGAATCAAAACCAAATTGCAAAGTATGCTTTCCAACCTGTTCTGCTGCATGCAATAATTCCTGTAATTCTTTATTTTCCACACAATCAGAAATCAACATAATTTTCTGTTTCAATAAGCCCATAACATGCTGTTGATATTTAAGCATATGAAACTGGCAGTTTAAGGCCCTAATTGCCAAGGTTGCAGACATATAAACCTTCTTTCCCCATCTATCCAGCGCCCTGGAATCTCTATCAGAGGGGGTAGGATTTTTGGCTGTAGAGGCCTTTACACCTTTGGGACCCTTTCAGATAGTCTCTGGATCAGCTGCAGGATTTTTGAATAGAAATTTGTGGGAGTCAGGAACCCTGTAATATCTGTCTGGCTTACTAGGAGCCGGAGGTAGGGAATCAGGAGCCATGCTTGATTCCGAAAACACATCATCAACAATGTCTAATACAGGAGGTATTGCCAAAGGCCTATGCTGAGGAAGAAGAAGGAAATCCCTAAGCATCTTTTTTGATTCAGAGAAATCCTGACTCTCCCAATGAAAATGTTCCCTTAAAGTATGTAAAGTTTCTCCAAAAGAATAACCCTCAGGAGGAGATGCAGATGGGATGGATTCTTCTGCATCTGAATCCTCATAGGGTGGAACAGAAAATACCTGATCAGAAGAGGAATCAGAAAAAATGGAAACCTGATCTGAAGATTCATAATCAGTGTCTTGCCTAGGCCTCTTAGCAGGGGAGGGTTGGGAACCCCTGATCAAGGAAATTAAGTCCTCAGCCATTTTGATCATCTTATTTTTAGGCATAGGGGCCTGATCACGTGGCTCATGCGTCATTTTTTTAGACTTGGAAGATATTTTTGATCTTGTTTTTGAAGCTGGCATCGATTTTATATAAAAATGTTGAGGCCTGAAAACACCCTCAGAAGCTGGTGCCTGCTCAGCGGCTCCGGACCCATCCAAGGGAGAGACCTCCGCGGGTTCAATACTTTGAGAATCTCGCGGCATACCGGACTCCGCATGGGTCTCGGTAGAGGCCTGCGACTCAAAAGTAGCGGGTATCAGGGGCTGTGAAAGCACCTCACTGAGTACCAGCGAACTGGCAACTGGCTTAATAGAAGCTTTGTTGTCAGTTTTGGACCTCAACGGCCTGTCTCCGTCTTTTTCTTTGCATTTTTTTGTGAACTCCGGTAGTTGGATTGCTAACCGATGACATTTTAGGGTAATTAAATCTGGATCCAAAATATTTTGAAGCAAAAATATACCGAAGCTTAATAGTGCGTTGGTTAAATCTAGCACAAAACCAACAGCAAGGCACGTTATGATCTGAGCCTAGGCAAGGAATACAGTACAATGAAAATCCTTATGAGGTATTTGCTTCCCACAAGTAATGCAATTATTAACTTTTACTGACATCGGTAAGAAGCAAGAAAAAGTTTCCCCAACGGGGTACTTAGCTTTAGTTGAAGACTTCGGTTCTGAAACTCGAATGCGAAAATTTCAGGAGTTGGCCAACTGGCACTTGTGAACTGCTTCTGCTTCGTGCACCGCGCGGCAAGAAAGACTGAATAAAATGGCGTCAGCTGCATGTTTTATACCCCTGACGACCTGACTTCATGGAAGAGGAGACAGCAACCAATGCAGGATCCAAGACTTTGTTATTCAGGCCGACTGAGGGCAACCTGCCAGCAGATTACCCAAATGTAATGACTGCAACAGTGAAACACGAAGAACATCTAAAGGGACTAAACACATTTTAACTGCTTGTATCTTGCTATCCATAATGGTCTATCTCATACTGGAACAATTGTGAGTCAAGGAATATCACACAAGCCAGTTTAAAGTCATCTGCAAATTTAGTTAACCATAGGCGGAGGTCTTAGAAATAAATGTTATACTGGAAACGGTACAACACTGACCTCAGTGACACACCACTGGTAACTTTTTTATTTTCAGTGTGGGACATGCAACGCTAACCCCAAGGGTTCTGTCAGAAAACCAGTTAGCCATCCACCGCACAATATAAGAATTTGTATTCAGATTTACAAGTCTGTCAATAAAGCCTGCATGCTAAATAGTGTCAAAGGCCTTGGCCAGATCTAAATATGCTGTATGTACTGCATAACTGCCATTCACTGCTTTGGTAACTTTTTCAAAGAAATTAATGAGGTTAAAGAGACAAGACCTTTCTTTGATAAAGTCAAATTAATGTGGGTCCTGCATAACAGATTTTCAAAGTGCATAGTTCTCATTGTGCTTGGTGTGGATACAGACTGTGTTATCAAAGCAACTACTTAAGTGGCAATAGAAGTCAAAATGATATGCAGATGTTTTAGCAATGGGATCCGTCGGATGAGGATAACAGCAGAATTTACTTAGGTCATCAAGTAACGGAAGAAGGTTTGCTATTGAGAAGTTCCTAAATACTAGTTTGAACTCAGAGATCTCAAACCCACATACCTGTTTTCTGGAGTCCAGTGCACTACTGCTGTACCACAAATGCTTCCTTCTCCTAAGAGTCTTGCCTAAAAGCAGACTGACCCCACTTTAATGCAATGCAATACTATCATTAATTAGGACAGTTCCCCCAACAGGATAACTACTTGTAGAAGCACTGAAGCAGGCCAGAGACACAAGACTAGTGATACTGAAAAAGTAATTAATCAGACAAATAACATTACTGCAAGAAAGCACTGAAGATGGCATAAAATAAAAACTGAATTAATGAATAAATAAATAAATAATACAGAGATTTATAAATAAAATCTTATCATTCTATTGCATAACAGGAAAAAAATAAAGTGTGTGATACTGAAAACATGTTGGCGAGCCACAGGGCCAGGCATGTGTCCACCCTGGAGGGGAAAGGGTGCTCTGGAAGCTGGGACAGACATTGGCCTGCTGTGGCAAAAGTCCAGGCAGACAGAACTACTACAAAAGTGACCCACAGAAAGAACATCAACAAGTGTAATGCTTTGTGTAATGATGCTAGAACCATCTTATGTGAGGGGAGGAGTGAATGGAGGTATGTAAAACATAGCTGCACTAAATTTTCTTTGATTGTCAAGTTCAAAAAAGAAAGACAGTTTAAGAAAATTAATTAGGTTTGATGCTGCTGGTATTTCAAAGTATACGGAGCAAAAACAAATATATATTGGCAACCTCATTTTTTTCTGATGGGTAGAGTAACTGAATTGCTTGGGAACAGCAATGGTGTAGTACGTTGACAAGCTGAATTTACTGGAATGATGCGAGAATGAAAGATGACTGGAGTGGTAGTGAGATATCAAGGCAGCAATCTACATGCTCTTTTGATGCAAGTCATTTGTAGCAATCACTGGGACCAGAATGCAATATAGCTTAAGGAAGGGGAGAAAAGAAAAAAGAGGGAAGAGTTTGCAGCATTATATTGTTTGAGAGGTGTGGGCTGGTCATAACGGCTTGTACGTTGATACAGGGCTTTAAGGATGTGGATAGAAGCACCTGCCACAAGTAAACATTACAATAAGATGAATTTGTTAGCAAAAGAAAAGTAGAACTAAAGCATTTAAAATGCTGAATAACTGCATAATTGTCACAAATCTGTATACAGCAGAACAAAAGGAAATATTGAAGATCTAGGGTAGGCATTTTTTTTTCTTATCTGTTCTGGTAAAATGTATCCATTTGTTTGGCAGTAATAAAAAAAGGTAATGTGATATGGCATAAAGCAAATATACAGATATGAATTTATTTGTCTGTGCTTAATTTATAAGGGAGAGTCCTGTTCTAAGGAGGTACACACCTCCACAGATTCCCAAGCCAAATATACCTCACTATGCAACTTAGCCAAGCAATCCATTCATTCGCAGACACAAAAGCAACTACTACTAAAACAAACACACCTCATTTTAGCCAAAACTTAAAAGATTCTGGAGAGAAATCAACCTGTTCACTGGTCAAAAAACACAACACAGATCCACTCCCCTGAATCCCTCCACTACCAACACCACCACGTACAAACTCTCATACACTGATCTCCTCAATGTGTTCAGTACCCTGCCACACATTAACAACACAAGCCTACCACCCTACAGCCACCCTCTCCCCTTACATTCTACTTCTAAAAGATTTGAACCAAAGAGACTGAAACACAAATGGACCAAATACAAATAGATACCCCCCTACCCCCAAGAGGCTGAGATAATCTAGACACTTAGTTCATTCATCTTTGTAAGGACATCATCTCTCCCACCCTCCCACTCACATATACAACCTCTGCTTAACTAATAAGATTATGCCTCAGGTATGGAAAACAGCAATAGTCACTCCTATTCCAAAACTACCCTAGCCAACTATGCTTCACAATTCTGTCCCATTTCAATACTTCCCACTTTAGATAAAATACAAGAAAAAAATATCTAGAACCAAATTACTGCTTATTTACATCAATACCATCTCCTATCCAGAAAACAACATGGACTCTGGTCTAGATGCAGCACAGCAACAGCTATCTACTCCCTCACAGAAGATATCCTATCCAACATGGAGAAAGACAACCTGACAGAAGCCATCTTTACTGACCTCACAAAAGCCTTTGATCTAGTTGAGCATAACTTACTATTTTACAAATGCATTAGTTAAAATGCAGAATGTTGGTTTGTATACCTCCTCACCAGCAGGTCCTTCAAAATGAAGTAGGCACCAATACCTCTAAAACCACCACCATCTTTTATGAAAGGAGTCCCCCAAGGATCCACTTTAGCCAATCTGCTCTTTTCCATGTTTATCAATAAATTCCCATCTGATCATCCTAAGATACCTCTAATTCTTTAGGTAGACGACATAGTCATCTACAGGAAAAACAAATCCCGCTCTGTTACACAAACTTAGCTCAAACATGACCTCCAAACCCTCAGTGGCTAATAGTCCAGAAACTTGTACTCAGTCTCTCATAAACAACAGCAATGCTATTTGGAACCAACCAGAGCACCCAGCTTCTTTGATATTAAAGATGTTAACAATACTATCACAGAAACTACCACATCCTTCAGATATCTTGGTATTTACTCAAAAATATCAATACACTACCATTCTGACCAAACAAGGTATCATTTCTTCTGTCCAAGACAGCTAAAGCTGCCATAGGCAAACGCATAGTCTTCTCAGCTCAAATGTGGACTACTCATGATAGCTGCAGCCTCAAAAAAATGCCACCACCTTACAAACCACCTTCAATAAAATTTGCCTGTTCATTACTAACTCCGCAATAATGAATACCACTGCGTAACTCTTGCCAAAGCTAAATGGCTCCCAATACACCTCCTGCTAGGATCAGTAATTCACAAAGCCCTTTCTCCTGAGACACCATCCTCTCTCACTCAAACTTTTCACAGAAACCCCACACATAAACTTAAGTGTATCTCTCAGTCTCAACCCACCCCACTAACTCCAAAAATAAACTCTGTTGCACTGACTATACATTCTCCATCCTAGTACCTAAACTATGAGACTCCATTTCTCTCTCAATCCAAGATATACAAAAATATTCTGACTTCAAACAGCCCCAGGACACACCTCTTCACCCAAGCAAAGTGCAGCTGCACTCACTCAGGTTACATTACATGAACCCTGCAGCTCTCTCACACACTCCTTTATTCCCATGTCATCCTCCCTTATCTCATCTTGTCATCACTCTTACCTAATACCCCTCATTCGCCCTACTTCCCTCTTCTCCTTACATCTCTCAAACACTTCTCCTTTCTACTCCTCTTCCAGCTGCATGATTCTCACCACGGTATTCCTTCTTGCAACTATTCTCACTTGCCTCTTCTAATGTCTTCATATCTCTCTCTATACTGATATGCTGCTATCCCTGTATCATATGCAATCTCAGTCATTATGGCTATACCTTACCCATAAAGCTCTGTTAAACATAATTCCAGTTTTCCATCCATGTGATGAAAGTGTTAACTATTTCTTGAACTAAATATTATAGCATATTCTTGCATCTGTAAATATATATATACATTTTTTTAGCATACCTTTTTATCTGTAAATTTTTGTTCATTTCTTATGTGATCCTATTCACCTAGGCTGTGCCAGGAAATGGTCCATTGAGATCAGTGAACTACCCCAGTAAACAAATAAACATGTTTATTTACTTATTTACAAAATGGTATATTTGAACAGCACTGAAAAAAGAAAAATGTGGGGGGCGTGGCCAAGGATGAACACAGGATAGCAGCAGATTTCTTCAGCTCCACCAACATAACTGCTCTGACAGGAAATAATTACTTTTAAATTCAACTAATGTAATAATTTTCTTTCTAAATACGTTTGGAATATCAGTTTCTTGAATAATATCAAAAAAAGAAAGAAAATTTAAATAATTTTCCTGTCAGAAATCATCTTGGAAATTTCTCTTTCATCACCTCTGTTCAGAATGAGTTCCAGTAAGGCTAACAGTCAGGATTCCAGCATCAAGAAAGAGCTTCAGTCTTTACTATTAACTATTCAGCAACTAACAACTAAAATGGACAGACTGGATACTAAAATTGATAACTTTATAGAAAAAACTACAAAACAAATGGATTTGTTACATCAAGACTTACAACATCAGAAAGCTCAGATTACTGGTATAGAAGAGACTCTTAATGATATGGACAACAGAATTCAAGAAGAAGAAATTAACATTGAATTTTTACTGAAACAGAACACACAATTACAATCCAAACTTGAAGACCTGGAAAACAGATCCAGACGCAATAATATTAGGATTTTTGGACTGCCAGAAAATATAGAAGGTAACAACATTACTTCCTTTTTAAATACTTGGCTTCCCAAAACTTTAGATTTGTCAGAAGCATTTTCTTTTGGTATTGAAAGAGCCCATAGGTCTTTATCTAATTTTAACTCTAATAAAAAGTATCCTAGATCAGTTATTGTAAGATTTTTATCATCTTATGACAAGGAGATGGTATTAAAATCTGCATGGGCTAAAGCACCTATAAAAATTAATGAGGCAACTGTGCATTTTGACAATGACTATTCTTCCTTGGTAATTACTAAAAGAAAAGTTTTTTTTGCCATTAATAAGAGAGCTTAAGAAAGCACAGTTCAAAACTCACCTTTTGTTTCCTGCCAAACTAAAAATCTTTTTACCTGATGGCCCTAGAATTTTTGAAGACTTGGACTCTGCTTTGCTGTATATTAAAAAAATAAAATATTAGATAAAATAGAAGATATGGAATGGGCAAGTCCTTCGCTAAAGAGGATGGCAACAGGAACTTCTTGGAAGACTTCGGAGAAGCAAAAAAGACTAAAAAACAAATTACATGTTCTATATTTTTTTTTTCTTGTGAACTCTTCAATTACAGTTACTACATTTTCAGAAAGCCACAAATGTTTTAAAGATATATTCAAAGTTACTTTTTTGTGTGCAAAGAACTGTTTTGTTTTATAAATAATCAAACTTTCTGAGGAACAAATAACATGTTATGAATCAACTTGTTTCTCTTTGTGATAAAGAGATCTAAGGTTAGTAATTTGATACATTTCCTTTCTCTTCTTGTTTTAAATAATGGCATTCTTTCTAAACTATGCATTTACTGAGGGGTGGGGGAGGGTAGGGAGAGAAGTTTGATGAAAAATATGGAATAAGTGAAATAATAACTTATTAGCTCTTTAAAACTATTTATGCTGTTTAAACACTGTTGCTAAATATTATACCATGACTTAATTGCTTATACATGATTTCAAATAATATGTCATGATATAATTGCAAATAATTAGAACTAAAATAGTTGTAAGTAATAAGTCTCATGTTTAACATTATTAAAACAAACAGCAAATAATATATCTTTGTAGATACTCTTTGTAGCTTCTTTTTTCTTTCTTCTCTTTCTTTTCTTCTCTTTCTTTCTTTCTCTCTCTCTCTTATATATATAGTTATATACTTCTGATAATACTGATATATGTATATAATAAGATCTGTATGAGAAAATGAAATGGGGCATATAAAAATAAGTTGTATAATATGTTAAATAACTGTAGGCTTGGTTTCACTGTCATAGAGACTGTAATGACTGGTAAAATACTTAGAAGGTTTTGCACTGTTTAGATTCATTTGTATTACTAAATGAATGTCAGTCACTTGCTTTTACTAAAATTCCCGCCAGAATGTTATGGGAGACAATCTGGGATGTGGGTTTCCTCGTGAATAGTGTCCTCGAGTTGTTTTAAAAGCTTCAACACTCAGAATACGCAGAGAAACTGAAAGCAGTCATTTTGAACTTTGACCCCTGATTTCACACTGACACATCGCAGATTCATGAAGAATGCTGTTTCAGGAAGTAGAACTGCTGTAAATGCGACTTTGTGATGAAAAATGAACTTTATGACACCTAAATGTGAGTTATTCCTTATAACAACTTATTTATTTAAGATGTATTTTATAAAATATAAAAGTTATAATGATTTTAAATGATTTAGTATGCCATAGTAAACAAGTGAGATATTTTAGAAGGCATAGAAGGTAAATCACATATACACTTGTTTTTGAAAGCTTACATGACTGCAGCACACTAATGTATATAAATACTTATGATTTAAACATATATAATGTTATAAATCATTTGCCTTGACTAACTGACAAGCATAAGTATCATTATGATTATATTTAAGAAGAAATTGTCAGGTGACATATTTTAAAGCTGCAGTTCAGATATATAAAATACACAAGGCTTTCATCACAATGATTTATGTATAACTAGGAATTAACATTGCTGTGCAGTATGATTTTTTAACTTATGTATGAGAATAAATATTTTATTTAATTGGCAATAATAAGTATGAGAAGTAAGCTTTTGGTGCAAGTAATTTAAAGTTTTTAAAACTGTTAATTGCATTTCTATGGCAGAAAGTAGGAATACTCTAATATATGTAATGTTTGAACCATAACAGCCTAAGATATTGAATTCAAATGAACATAAGAACTTATTCTTACAAACTTTTAATAAACTAACATATGGATATGCCCCTTTTTTTTCTCTCTCTCTCTCTCTTCTCTGTTCCCATTATCAAGATTGTTAGAATACTATTTTGATTATGAGTGTATTATACAGAATAGATGTACATAGTAATATGAGCTGTTTCTAAATGTTCTTACTTGTTTATATGAAGCTGATTTATAAATTGTTTAGCTTTGTCATAATAGATAATCTAATTAAAGGAGGTTAACTTTAGTTAATAATAGTTAGTATTGAATTAATTTGGTGGCAGCTGAGGTACTGCTGCTTAGGACTGGGGAATAACTTGAGTGGTATGAGCTACTCGAAGTTGGAGTTCTTAACTCCAGGCTGGGTGCAATGTTTAATCCTAACATTATTTTCACCTGATCATAGTTGTATGTATATAGTTCTGACATCCACATCACATTTTATGAACTCATTGTTACTACGAATAAAAGTGAAACTTACACAAAATTCCATAAGATTTTCATTAAATACAGTTATAATTAATGGGACACCTAAAGGAGGAGATATAATATCACTTATTTTGTTAATTGTTATTCTGATTATATGTCTTATATGTTTATAAAAGCTAAATGATATCTCTAAAAGGAATTTCTTTAAACATTAATGGATTGAATAACCCATGTAAAAGGGCAAGTTTAATGAGATATATTAATTTGCATAGAGCCAACTTAATATTCCTTCAAGAAACACATCTCCTGAAAAAGGATATATATAAATTAGCCACTAATAAATATACAGTCTTGGTTAGTTCAGAACACACACAGAAAAAGAGAGGAGTGGCTATTTTATGGAATAAAAATATGCCCATACCTAAAACTATTAAGTCTTATAAAGATGATAAAGGAATGTTCTGTATGGTTACAATACAGATTAATGGGAAGATATACACATTAATCAATGTATATTGGATACCAGGAATCGGCATTAATACAGTGAAACACCATCTCAATAAGATCATATAATTTTCTATAGGAGATATTATTTTAGCAGGTGACTTTAATTGTATCCTACATGAAAAAGATACTACTACTATAGGAAAAAGGAAAATTACATCTAATGCAAAACATTTAAAGGATTTTATTAATTTATATCATTTGAATGATATTAATAATCAGATAGATTCAAAATCATTACCATACACTTTTTTTTCTAACAGATATAAAACTTATTCAAGAATAGATAGAGTCTTTATTTCTAACCAGATGGTAACAGACTTAATTAATTCCAAAATCATTTTGTGTCCTATATCAGACCATAATTCAATTGTCTTTGAACTTATGGTAAAAAGTACTTATAATGTTCAGATCAAAAGAATATCAGCATACTTAACTCAACTAAAAGACTATAAAGATTATATACTTTCAGAAGTGCAACATTTCTTAGACTTAAACACTACACCTGATGTCTCCATTGTTTACATTTGGGATGCTTTAAAATCATATTTATATGGACAAAGTATCAGATGGTATAATAATAAAAGGAAATCTTGAGACAAGGAATTACTAGATATTCAAAGCAAATTAGACTCATACAAACATAATAATAAAGAAAATATTATGGACAAAAAAGAGGAAATAAATAAGAAATTTTAACCCATAAAGTCAAAATAACATTAGAGAAATATAAGTTTTTGTCTTACTCAATAAGTACCAAATACTTACATAAACTTAAAAATAAAACAAAAGGTTGAATAAGCAAAATCATATCAAAGAAATTTTCTCCAGGGAAAAAGAAGAATGTTTCTAGTTTACCAGAAATTTTAGATGAATTTAGAAATCACTTTCACAAAATTAATCATAATAACATTAACATGGATCCTAAAGATAAAATAAAGAAATTTATAACTACAAACATGAACAAAAAACTTAACAAACAACAGACTAAACTAATAGATAAAATATCTCATATACAGAGGTTATTACACAAATAAACAAACTTAAATCAAACAAAGCACCAGGTAATGATGGTATTATACCAGAGATTTATAAAATTCTTCCTAAAAGTACTTACTCATTAATACATAAAGTTTTATTTTGGCTCAAAATGAGTTAACTTCCCCATCTTGGCAATACACATTTATTTCACCAATTTTAAAACCCAATAAAGACCCAACCAGATGCACTTCATATAGACCTATTTCATTACTTAATGTTGACTATAAAATGTTTATGAGTATTTTTGCTGATAGATTAAAGACAATCATCCCAGGCATAATAGATATAGATCAGACAGGCTTTATTATAAATAGAAATACTTTTGATAATATAAGGAGAACTTTAACGTTAATTGATTTTGCAAACAGGAAAAAGAAAGATTTAACACTTATTAGTCTCGATATAAGTTCAGCATTTGATTCAGTAAGTTGGGACTACTTGTTTATCTTACTAAAGTGCACAAATTTCTCTGATGCATTTGTAAATCTAATTGAACATCTATATAAAGGAGCACTGGCTTATATTAAGATAGGAACATATGTCTCACAAAAATACCCATTTTAAAGGTACAAAACAAGGGTGTCCACTTTCACCACTATTATTTACTTTAATAATGGAGCCTTGGGCTAATTTGATCAGAAATAGTACTGATATAGAAGGATTTGATATAGATGAAAATACAATATCTAAAATTCAACTTTTTGCAGATGATGTTCTAATTACGTCATCAGGAACTAACTCTTCTATGCAGTCCTTATTTGATAAAATGCTGGATTTTAAAAATATCTCTGGTTTGATATTTAATGAAGAAAAAACTAAAATATTACCAATATACACACGAAAAAATGTCCTCATTAATGATTTTAACAAATATATATCCAACTCAGCTCAGATAACTTACTTAGGTATAATATTAACTAAAGATATTAAATCCATTATACATAATAATTATAGTAACTGTCTTCTTAATATACAAAATCTTTTCAATAGCTGGAACAATATGTTTTTTACCATGGAAGAGAGACTCACAATTATTAAAATGATAATATTCCCTAAGATATTATATTTAATACAATCAATAATACTCTCACCTACAAAAATAATTATTAAGAAATTGAATTCATTAATGTTAAATTTCTTATGGGCACCTAATAGACCTAGGATTGCATTAAAGAAACATACTAATAGCTGGTCTCACGGGGCATTTCATTTCCAGACTTTAACTTATATACTATCTCTTCTATTATAAAAGTTATTACTTTGTTAATAGATCAGTCATATGTTGCAAGATGGAAAGATTACTGGGAACTAATTAGCATTCACTTCATGAAAATCTCTTTAATACATAAAAATATTATTGTAAATAACCCCATGTTATGGTTACTAAAAGAATTTTGTACTTCATCTATTACACCAAAATATATAGTTAGTTACCCATTAAACATTATTATTAGTTATCGTAATTTTATATTTATGCATCCTAGGTATAAGGAATGGAATTTTATCCTATTCCTATAATGTATACACAAGGTATTCTTTTGTCAACCACCTCTGAAAGAACTCTTTTAGTCACTGAGAATGATTTAAAGTATTGGTATCAGTTGCTGTCTGATAATAAAGTTAAAAATTTAGACTTCTTAAAGCAAGAATTTGATTTGAGAGAAACATGTTGGTTAGAAGTGCAGACTTTTAGACAACATCTTATTAATAAAATTGATTTAATGTCTTTAACAGTTAAAGAATCTGTTCCAATTCTGATTGATTACTTGATATTAAATTTACAACATAGAGTTTCTGATAAAGGTAAGCTTTCACACATACATAAAATTATTAGAGAAGAAACTCATTACAGTTCAGATACCTATTGGAATTATTTCATTTCCATTAATGGTGAATCACCAAAACAACAACATAAACAATATATATTGGAATCTGCTTATAAAACTACTTCTTCCATTAATTGGAGACTTTTTACTTCGAAATTTTTACATAGATCTTTCTATACACCTTTAATGATGAATAAAATAAATAATAAAGACAACTTATGTAAAAGATGTAATGTAGAAATAAATGCTGATTGGGCACATATGTTTTATGACTGTATAAAATTGAAGGAATATTGGAAGTTAATCAATGATTTTTTGCAGGCCCTTTTCACAGATAATTTCATTGTTTCTAAATCACTTATATTATTTAACACTCCTGTTCCTAAAAGTGTTAAAAAAGTTAAACTTCCCTTATTATGGTCTATTCTAGCAGTGGCTAGAAAAATAATAACTAGAAATTGGGTTTCAGATACTCCTCCTTCATTTAATGAATTTAAAAATGTTATGGCTGAAGTGTGTCATATGGAATTGATGACAATAAAATCAAGAACTACTAGAAAAACGTCTTACTATATTATATGGGATACTTTACAAAACCTGTTAAAAAAATCTTAGTTTCAATAATAAGACATTACAATTTAATCAATTGATTTGATTTGTAGTGGATGTCTCTGTAAATACTTTGGTTATTTTATTAAATGTTATAACTATTTATATTTTAACTGCTTGTATAAGATTGTTATGATATTTATTTTGTATGTTAAAAACAATAAACTTGTTTTAAAAAAAAAAAAGAAAAATGTGGTTTTAAGATTAAGGACAGTGACAAATACTGTAAGGAGCTATTCGACTGAAGAGCTGGGAAAGGGTACTTGGTAAAACATGTAGCTTATATAAGATGATTGTATACATTTCTCTTTTGTGATGTCCCAACATCAATAAAGAAGAGAGAGAAAAAAAATATCTGCGCTACATAGGGATGACTGTGAGAATCTAAGGCAAATTTAAGGAGTGATTAAAAAGGGGCACATAAGAAAAGAACTGCAGCATTAAAGTGATCAAACCTCTCCTGTCACCCCTAAAAATATACATATAGCCTAGTGTTTCTTACCCTCTTAATATGGCTTAGCCATAAATGCAAGTTGAAAAGGACAGTTTACAGGGAATAGGAAAAACTAAAGAAAACGAGCTATAGATTCCATTGCTCTGGAGAAGGTGCTGGGCTCCAAAAATGACCCTAGGCCACTACAGAATATGACTGTTAAGCGTTGCAAGTCACCTGTCTCACTAATACTGTTACAGTTTGGGTAGCCACAGACAGCAGAGCACAATGGTACCATGCAAAACTGGCAACACATTACCAAAAGGATCCATAATATGCATTCAGTGTGCAAACATTTCAAATGACAACCACTTGTTCAACTTTCAATATTTTCAAAGGAAAGAGAGGACAGAGAGAGAGAGATAGAAATGCCTCACCTGTTATCTTCATGTGAACTCATTCAATTCTCCTTTTATTAATACTGATACACAGAAATGTACATCATTCCCTGACTAAAGCCCATGACATAGAAGAAAACAAAGCTAAGACTGTGCTTGAGTACATCACTTCAGTTGTAGGTATAAACTGAATGGTGACAAAAGTAGGGTTACGTCAGAGATACATCACATGCACCTCACAGCAGCAATATGCAAAGCAAAAGGGTTCCATGGATGCCATATCAACAACAGAACCAAGAACTGGTGACTCAGGGAGGAAATGTCATCTCAACAACATCAGCTAGATAATAATTCTTGTAAAGGAAAAATGTGTAAAGTTAGTGCTACCAGTTTCAGCAGTTAAAACAAACATTTTAAGAACTTAAACAGTCTGTCACTCTTTACCACAGATAACTAACGACAGAGTCTCCTCTCTTTCCTTCACTCTCTCTTTTTTTTTTTGCTTTTAGAACAGCCTCTGAATTCTTAAAAGTGATCAGAGTCTTGCCAAGGTACTAATTCACAACAGCTTAGTAGCAAACTATGTGAAGAAACAATGAAACTATGCAATACACAAGCTTGGAAGTAACAGGTTCACACTCGTAATACATTTACCCACTGCAGATGTCCTTTCTTTTACTGAGAAAAACATTAACCGTTTGCATCAAAACAAAACAGACTCACCAAATTATGTGATAGCGGAAAGGCATATTTTGTCAGGATATCAAATATGTCTCTTCTACTGTGGCCTTCCTGTTTCAGTGCAAATTTAAGATTTCTCATATCCTAAGAAAGAAAAGTTGCACAATTACTACACCATTTTTATAAATGTTATAGAACTGAAAACATTTTAGAAAAGCAGAATTTGCAGTTAACTAACTCTAATGACTGATGATAATTTTCTATTTTTAGTAAAACCTGAAAGGTAATTTTGCAGCAAAACATATCCTGTGTGATACATCCTAAATAAAATTCATCAGTGACAAAACAGTGTATACATCATACATACTACTATCAGACTCATTAAACACTGACTATACTCAGGTTTGGGATGTCATAAGAAGTTCAGAAAAATTAAAGAATATGAACGTTGGTTTCTTAGAACTTGTATTATTGTACAGAATACCTTCTGAGGTGATAAACACAGCTTAAAAGCTGTAGTCATTTCACACCTAGAAATATAAATTAACGTGCCTCTGTCATACAAAAAGTGTTGCACAAACAAATCTATGTAAAACTCTGTTCCAGACATCCAGACTTAACAATGCTAATTCACAATAATCTGATTTGTAGGAGTGTGGTTTCTCAAAAGAAAACTTCAGGAGGAAAATGAAAATATATACATTTTTATCATACAGTGAGATTCATATTCTGTGCTGTGCTAATGTATCAGAAATATTCTATGACTTTCATATTACATTTTTATCTGTTATACTCCAAAATGGCTATGATGAGGACCGTCAGACTGAAGTGATTTTGTTTTTTTATCCCATTCCTACAATATAGTTTGTACTCTCATAATATGGCACAGATTAGACAAATAAAATGTGGTACTTTTTTCTTCAAGTAACTACAAAGACAGTGTTGCAAGTCAATTCCTTTGGCTATCCCTGGAAACAGCATCAGTGTTACCTTTTCACTATATTACCCTAGTTTGTGAAAACTAAAGGCTGCTAAAAAGCCTTTTGTGATTACTTAAACATATTTCAATATGAAGTAGGTAAATTATAGCATTCCGTTAAATATCTGAAACTGTGGTTTCTAGGTGATGTTCAGAACATTCATACTACTGCTAAGCTATTAAAGTTCTTAATATTTACGTCTTGTGCCAAGGAAACCTTAATGTGACATGTTGGGCTTTTGAAAAGTATGGTTATTAAAGGCTGCACTTTTGATATGTTGATGACATTATAATTTATCGTTCAATGAGATGAGGTTTATCCCTACTACATACTATAAGCTTATAAACTGCCATTCTGAAATGCATGCACCAAACTGCATCCAAAAATGAATGGTGCAGGATATAGTGAGAGAGTAATTTATGTATCTATGGAGAAATATGACAAAGTTAGAAAGTTATGTACAGGTGTAAAAGGATGATAAAGAATCTAGTGAAAGGGAGTACAATAAAACTAGAAAAAAAGAAGAATTTTAATTGTATTCAGGCAATGAGGAAATGGAGGTCAATGTTTTAGCAACTACAGAGGATGTTAATGCTAAAATGCACCTCTCACTATTCAGTAAACCACTGGATAGTTAAATGTTAAATAAAATCACTAGCATTTAAAATTGAAGAGGCAAAGAGGTCTTCTTTTTAGGGATAACTCTTTAGTAAAACAAAAGCGATACAATTATAGGTAGGTTATGTTATGTCTGGGGTGACACAGAATGCAATAAACAGTGTAAATCTTGTGGCTAAGGAGTTTATTTATACTTGTTTATTGGGGTAGTGCACCGATCAGTAATACTGATCAATGTCATGTTCAGCCTAGGAGAAATATAAAACATTTCACAAAAAAAATACAGAAATGTAAGCAATGACAGAACAGTTCAGAGTAATTGCATATGACAAAAAAAACATGTATATACCTTCCAGTGAACAAACACAGTACAATATACAATCAAGCAGAGTATAATGTACAATTATACATCAGTTTTTTTAAAGTCGGCCAATCTTCAGAGAATCTTTATTGAGGAGAACAGACTTGGAAAGGAGATGGGTTAGGTGATATACCCTGTGTTGAAGTAGGAGCATTTGGCTTGGATGAAGAAGTGCTTTTTGAGTTGCATTCTGAGTTTGGAATAAAGGCTGATTTCCTTAATATTGATTGGGAGAACTTGACAAAGAGTAGGTGCCTGAGAGGAGAAAGTACATGCAGTGCTGTGGAGTTTGGTTCTACTGGTAATGAGAGTTGGAATAGCTTGTGAGTAGTGCCACAGAAAGTATGGCAAGGCTTTTTTTGACAAGCCTAGCTGCAAGGGGGGGGGTAAATGCGTGCAGATGAAATAGTTTATAAAGTTGGGATCCTCAAAGTAGGTTAGATCTTTGTTTTATGAGTAGCCATTTGACTTTTTCTGGAGTGACAGAGCGATGCTCACAGAAAGGTGAGTTTGTAATGAATCGACAGATGTTGTTAGATATAGTCTAGAGCGTGGCAATGTTATTCTTGAGGCAGCAGCAAAAGCTGGGATCCCATAAGGCGAACTCCTTTGCCAATGGCTGCTCTGGCTGGTTGGGATAGAAAAGGAGACATCTTTATGGCCCAGAAGAGGATGGAGATTATTTTGTATCCCATTTTTGTCTATGTGGAAATGGAAGTTTAGTGACTGATCAAGCCACTAAACAGGATTTTTCCCATGAGGTAACTATAATCTAAGTAAGTTTATTTTGATTCAAGTAACTTTAAACATTTGCTCACAAAGGAAGAACATATATTCACCAATGTTTTAAACTTCAGTTGTACATGCACTGCCCATCTTGTCCTAAATTACTGCAAGTGAGTTCACAGACAGTTGCTAATCATTTCAGGAACACAGCAAATGGAAAATGCAATAATGACTGTGCAATACAAAGAGTTAGGAAAAGTCTTCTTTTTAAACTTTTGAGCCTATGATATTTAGGTAAAGAGCAGGGTTACTGATTAGCTTTATCAAGTTACTGCTGTACATTACAGCATATACATTGACACACTGCAAGTAAATTCATATTTTTTTCATACTGATGACTCTTGAAATAACTTTTGTAATTTAAACTGCTGCTGTTTTTTTTTTCTATTTTCTATTCAACTTTTAAGAAGGTGCAATTCTGGGGGTAAAAAAAAAATCACATGTTTTAATGCTGTATAGTGACTGAAGAAAGTACCAATGAAGAAAGGCATTAAGTAGTATAACAATGGCATAATACATTTTTTTACTGTGAGGTAAAATGAATAAAAACATTCAGGACAACTCTGTTAAGTGGTACTTTTGCTATTGGGACATCTTTCCACTTTTAGTTAATAAGGCTACTGATGAAAATACAAGCACGTAAGCTGCAACAAATACCACCACAGTCATAAATCTGACACCAGTAAAACTACTATGACCATCTGACAAATGTATTGCACCAAATACGTGCTTTCTGTAGCTACTCAATTCCCTACACACTTAACAGAAGTGTTATGTAAGACTCTAATGAAATGGTGCACCTTTGATGTAACAGAAAACTTAATTTCCTAGAATCAAACCATTACTTTTTTGAACTTTGTCTTATTTGCCTTGTCCGCTTATTGATCCTCCTCCAAGTACATGCATATTTCACCAACAGTAATCCATATGAGCTGAAGCCTGCAGCTCTAGATCAGTTACATATACAATGAGAATCTAGGAGGCAGCTGGTACACACCAAGCGGTGGCTGCTTGTGTTTTCAGTGTTACTGTTGACCTTTAACAATAAAATACAGCTACAATAAACAGAGATGGCTGTTTTAAAACAGAGCAGTTTGTGACTTATACTGAAAGAATTTGTTTTTAACCATACTAATATAAGAAAAATCATTTACATCTATGACACCTTCAGTGTGTTAAATGCTATGTATTTAACTATAAACCATTGCACAATTTTATAAATGACAGACACCTGCATTACATGCTGATGCAATTAATTTAATTTGAGAAACATTTCCATTTTTGAAATGATTGATGCTACATACTTTAAAAAAAAACATACTATACGTTTTATTTCATTTGGTGAAATTCTGAAAAAGCTACAAGCAGTCAAATGACATGCGTGACTGCTCATCTTATCATTGGGTCCTCTGCCACAGGTGCAACACTTCCTTGTATCATTCCTGTACCTACACTTGTTCAGGGCTCTTTTTAAAATCTTAAGCTTATTCATTAGGAGACTGCATGCATGTCAGTCCTAAATGTACTAGGGTTAATGACTGTGTGTACCCCTAAGATCTCCAGCTCATGGTTACTATTAAAATAGAGTGCTGTACCTGCAACAAAAGACACCAAATGGTAAAGGCTGACATACAAGATGCAACAGGTAAAAGGAATGGGGGGAAAGCTTATGCCCCTAGTGCAACAGATTCTCAAAGACCAGTAAATGTGTTGAGTTATTCACATATGTTATACCTTACTCTGAATGGCCCTCTGAAGATGGTAATATACACAGGCATCATTTCAACCAGTTTGCTAGAAGTCTGTAAGCAGATAATCCAAAGGACAGAAAGTGAACTTCACAACAAAATGCATTTTATAACAGCAGTCCCACGAAAAAAAAAACTAGTAGTCTGCAGTGGAAGACCAAACTATACTACTTGGTAAAGGCAGGCATACAAGTCTGCCAATGAATGCTGGACACAGCCACTAAGGAATCACGCCACCCCAGATGGAATGGCCAATTACAATTTAGGCCAATGGCTTACTAGACTTCTGATGACAAAAGGTGAAATTTAATCCAGTATGATATATTTTGCTCACCAAATGTAAAACCTTCCAAGCAAAGAGCAAATAAAATGGCTAATCTGTCTTTTTAGATGGTGTAACTTACTATGGTAGCCTACAATTCTGAGATCTAAGAGACAAAGGCGGTGGAAAAACAGAACTGCATCTTTCAGGACAGAAACATCAAACCCATTCGAAAAGCTGATTTCATAGATGGACATGTAAACCTCTGAGTATGAATTTTAGGTTCTAAAGCAAAAATGGATTCTTAAATGGGAGAAACGTTTCCCCACAGAAATGCTGTCATCATTCTGTGGTAGACTTCATGGCCCTGTCCTTCCCACCAGTTTATGATAATCTAACATGGTCAGATGGCTGAATAATGTAGCCTGATGGTGCAATAACTGTGGCCTAGACTTAAAAAAGTGCCCCAAAACAGGGCAGACAACCTGGATATTTACAGACAGAAGTAGAAGAGGTCACATCTCAGCCTAGAAAGAAAAAAGTAGTTCACCTGGCTTTTTTATGTATGCTGATTGACATATTTCCTAGCAGCCACTCTGAAATCTCCAAGATCTGGCATTCATAATGACAAAGTCTCTGGAGGATCTGGCAGCTGGAATGTTAATGGCAGCAGCTATTGCCTTCAAGTGGATGCAATCATTTTGCTAAAGCAATGGATCACTCAAAGTTAGAAATGAAACTCCCAAGATTTGAAAGGTTTAGAAGCAAGCTCTTCCGGACCACTACTAAAAGTCAAAGTAAACTTTATTGTCACTCCAATTCATACAAGTATGAACCGAGCGAAATTACATTTCTTCAGACTCAGTGTACATACAATACATAGACTACATTTAAAACGACGATATTACACAAAATTCTATTGACACAGACAAACACAACAACAATAAATACATGCATTATTGCAATAATTTAATAGATTGTCACTCATTACTAGGTTATTAGCTTATTTTCACTGGAAAAATTGCACTTAAGCGATTGAGTTAATGCCTACACTTACATTGTACAGTAGCAGTTCTGCTTGATTACTGCTGACTTTGCTGTCTTGGGTGGGTAAGGCCTTGTTAAATATTGCACTACAGAGACTTTCAGTATTGTAGGATTACTGCCTTATGTCCACTGTGAAGGGTACTGTTCTAGAGTTCACTAAACTGATGGCTAGTGGAAAGAAGCTGTTTCTGAATCTCGTGGTTTTGCAGCGTATGCATCAAAAGCGCCTTCCTGATGTTAAATGTGAGAACAGCTTGTAAGCAGGATGAGAGCTATCCCTGGTTATTTTCCTTGCCCTGCTGAGACATCTGGACATGTGCAGTTCTTGTATGGATGGGAGGGAGTTCCTGATCATCCTCTCAGCTGCTTTCGCTACCCTCTAGAGGGACTGGTGCTCGGAAGCACAGCAGCTTCCATACCATACTGTAAAGCTGTTTGTCGGTACACTTTTGATGGTGCCCCCATAGAAGGTTGTGAGAGCCATTGAGGGTAGGTTTGCAGTTTTCAACCTTCGCAAAAAATGAAGCTGTTGGTGTGTTTTTTAACGATGTCATTTGAGTTGGTTGACCATGTCAAGTCTTCTGCAATGTGCAACCCAGAAATGTTGTGCTTTTTACTCTCTCAACTGTTTCTTCATTAATTACAGGTGGAGAGTGCTCTCTGTTGCTCTTCCTGTAGTCCACAATTATTTCTTTGATCTTGTTTGCATTTAGTGGAAGATTATTGCTATAACACCCACTTATGAACTGATTCACCTCATCTCTGTAGGCTGCCTCATCATCATTCTTGATGAGGCCCACAATTGTTGTTATTGTCTACAAATTTGATGTTATGGTTTGAGCTGTGCTTGGCAGTACAGTCGTGGGTTAGTATAGTGAAAAGCAGGGGGCTTAGGATACATCTCTGTGGGACTCCAGTGTTCAGGGTGATGCTCTCTGATGTATTCCTGCCTACGCACACTTTCTGGGGTCTATTTATAAGAAAGTCCAGAATCCAGCTGCATAGTGGAGTGCTGATGCCCACTTGAACCAGCTTTCTGATCATTTTTTTGCGGGATGACTGTTATGAAAGCTGAACTGAAGTTGATGAAAAGTAGCCTCATCTCCTGTGGAGCAACTTCGTCTGTAGGCAAACTGGAGTAAATCGAAGTCTGCAGGTGGTTTGGATGTTATTACATGTTACTAGGCAATGTAAGTACAGTGGATATAAAAAGTGTACACACCCCTGTTAAAATGCCAGGTTTTTGTGATATAAAAAAATGAGACCACAATAAATCATTTCAAAACTTTTCCCACCTACAATTCAACTGAAAAAAAAACAAAAAACAAATCTGTTAGGGGAAAAAAATATAACAAAATAAAAAATGTACAATAAGCTGGTTGCATAAGTGTGCACACCCTTAAACTAATACTTTGTTGAAAGACCTTTTGAGTTAATTATAGCATTCGGTCTTCTTGGGTAGGAGTCTATCAGCATGGCACATCTTGACTTGGCAATATCTGCCCACTCTTCCTTGCAAAAGCACTCCAAATCTGTCAGACTGCGAGGGCATCTCTTGTTCACAGCCCTCTTCACATCACCCCATAGATTTTCTATTGGATTTAGGTCTGGGCCATTCCAAAACTTTAATTTTCTTCTGATGAAGCCATTCTTTTGTTGATTTGGATGTATGCTTGGTGTCACTGTTGTGCTGAAAGATGAAATTCTCTTCATATTTCTAGCAGACGCCTGAAGGTTTTGGACCAAAAGTGACTGGCATTTGGAACTGTTCATAATTCCCTCCACCTTGACTAAAGCCTGAGTTCCAGATGAAAAAAAGCAAACCCAAAGCATGATACTGCCACCACCATGCTTCACCGTGCAGATGTTCTTTTGGTGAAGCGAGGTGTTGCATTTGCGCCAAACGTACCTTTTAGAATTGTGGCCAAAAAGTTCAACCTTTGTCTCAATCAGACCATAACACATTTTCCCACATGCTTTTGGGAGACCTGGTGTATTGTTTTACAAATTTTACCCGGGCCTGGATTTTTTTTGTGTAAGAAAAGGCTTCCATCTTGCAACCCTATCCCATAGGCCAGAAATATGGAGAATACAGGAGACTGTTGTCACATGTTGTACACGACCAGTACTTGCCAGAAATTCCTGCAACTCCTTCAGTGTTGTTATAGGTCTCTTGGCAGCCTCCCTGACCAGTTTTCATCTTGTATTTTCATCAATTGTGGAGGGACGTCCAGTTCTTTGTAACGTTACTGTTGTCCCATATTTTCTCCACTTTCTGATGACTGTCTTCACTGTGTTCCATGGTATATCCAATGCTGTGGAAAATTTTTTTTGTACCCTTTTCCTAACTGATACCTTTCAACAATGAGATCCCTTTGATGTTTTGTAAGCTCTCTGCGAACCATGGCTTTTGCTGTAGCAGTCAATTGAGTAAATGTCAGGAAAATCCTACTAGGACAGCTGAACTTTATTTAGGGTTAATCAAAGTGTCTTTAATTGATGGCAGGTGTGTACCCAAGACGACTGAATGTTGTAATTAAAGCAAAAGGTACTTCAACAAAGTATTAGTTTAAGGGTCTGCACACTTACGCAACCAGCTTATTGTATGTTTTTTATTTTTTATATTTTTCCCCTAATGGATTTGTTTGTTTTTCAATTGAACTGTACAGGTTATAGGCCACATTAAAGGAGGAAAAAGTTTGGAACTGATTTATTGTGGTCTCCTTGTTTATATCACAAAACCCTGGCATTTTAACAGGGGAGTGTACCCTTTTTATATCCACTGTAAGTCTTGAACTTTTCATGGAACTTCATCAAAAGATAACGAGTAAGAAGGAATGCATGAAAAGATACTTCCTCTCATCTACCAAGAACGTGTCACTTACTCCCTCCCACAAATGAAGAAGCACCATCTTCCCTTGAAAGGTAAACAGGCCTACCTCCAGAATGCCTCATCTGTAGAAGATAGCTTTAATAGTATCCCAGTGGAGTCAAAGTTACATGGGGGGAGGGGGATTAGCTGCAACTCAAAATAAGTGCACCACAACATTTAGTTTTCCACAATGTACACCACCATGAATCAGATGCCATAGTTAACAGCTCAGTCCCACAAAGATAACAATGGAGGAGCTGGGAGCAAGTTCCTCCTGCTCAGATGGCACACTAGCTCAGTCTGAGCTTGACAAATAATTCCATAGACAGAAAGACAAAGCAGCGCAGCCCTGAACTTAATGAGGATGATATGGCAACACATTTTGTGATACAGCAGAAATTGGCATCTGCATCACAGAGGTTAGAATAAAGGGAACCTAACCCATCCATCTCCTCATTTCGGATTCAGACCTACCAATCCAGGGGGCAGTAAGTAGACCAGGGAGAAACAAAAATGTCGGAGAGATGATGGCAACTGCTGCTACTGGAAGTAAACCCCATCAATGAAGACCTGAATGTGGAGTATGGCCAATAGAAACAAATAACTCTTGCAACTACTGGAAGGCTTAAAGGAAGACAGCATTGAACTTGTTTATGTGGCACAATCCAGGTTAGCCAGATATCTAAGCTCCTGGAGTCCATAATCATCACTATAAAGAGAATTTACTACAGCTGCAGTAGGGTATACTACTCAGACAATGGTAATGCCTACTGAAGCAACATCACTGAGAGCCCTAGGTGGAGGTCACTATCAACCAACTATCACAAAAGGAAGGACCAAAATGTTTAATTACTAGAAGGCCACCAATACACAAGAATTACAAACACATTGCACAAAAAAAGATTAAAAAGTAAAAGTCTATAAAAAAGACTTAAACACTTCTAATACAATCTGTCTCATGCCAGCTAGTAAGGATAGGGTTGCCACCTTTTCAAATGGCCAAAGTGGTTACAAGACATATAGGTGAGCCTAAGTACAATACATATGCAATCAACTGCACAGAAGAAAAAGTAGGATAGATAATTACATTGAGTTAATACAACCGAGTTAATACAGCTGGTGATTCACTTCTCCTTGACTCAACATTTCAAAACATAAGGGACTTCCAATATGGCTGCACACTGATCAACAGGTTGATTAGAGCTCTACCTGAGTGAAAACTGCAAATGTGAAAAAAAACAGCACTGCATGGATGTCAGCAAGGAAGACATTTAAAGAAATGTAACAGAAAATCAACCAGGAAGGTAGAAGAGAAAACTTCAGCCAGGAAGAATCTTGCATCTGTTCTTCAAAAATTAGTTCAAGTTTCAGCTTTTACACAAGAAATGGCTTCTAGCAGTTTATTGGGAAAATCAAAAGAAAATGCATACAAATATGTTTAAAATAAGTAAAAAAAAATGAAGGAATATATATGTATATATAGTCAAAATAACAAAAGGCTGGAAAAAATAGAAGAAACTCAGGGTACTAAATGGCATGACCCCGACCCATATCCTCAGTCTTTCTTGCCCCAGATGAGTAGCTGCCTCCAAAAATCCTCCTTTGCCACCCCCCTCAGAAATGCTGTTGCAGTAGCAGTAGGCGTAGAAACCACCTTAGGCATAAAAGGAAGGATTAGTACGAAAGATACTCTATCCTTATGAAAAATCCCATAAGGGCCTGCAACTCAAACCCTTCTTGCAGCAGCATGGCCAACAAAAAGCAGTCGTAGTAGCCAAGAGGCTCAAAAAGTGAGTAAAGTTTCCTGAGACAACAGGTGAATCAAGGGTGGTAAAGGCCATGGGCTTCTTCCAGACCTCTCAGTAATGGGTACTACCAGCTGCCCGAGGCCCATCAATCTGCTAAAAAAAATCATCCTTTTGGCTTCTCTAGTCTGACCTAGAAGCACTGGAAGAACAACTGAAAGAAAGCATCCACACTTTCCAAGCTGTGATGAAACCTCTTGTGAAAAAAAAAAGCAGCTGGTGGTTTAGTGAAGAGTTAGTTGCAAGCTGAGCGCAGTCTCCCATAAAATCATTGCTTGCCTGCACAATGGGTAAGAATGTGTCCCCTTGTTTGTTGATGTTAGTCTTATAGGCACTGAAGGGGTAAGCTTCCTTTGAGATCTAAAGTTACCATCCAGAGTCTTTTGCCCAGCAGAGGTAAAGCTGTTGTAACGCCAATGTTTTGAACTTGGGAATGTCAGATAAGTGAGGATAAACAAGATTCCTAAGCCTTTTCCTGGAATCAGAGAAATCTTGACCTTCCCATTTAAAAATGCTCCCATGTGTGGGTGCTGTTCTGAAAAAAAAATCCTCAGGAGGAGAGGTTGAAGAAAGAATCATCATCATCATCAGAATCAGAATCAAGGAAAATCAAGTCTTGTCTTCAGTCAAGACGAAGACTCTCCGAGCCGAGCTCTCAAACTCACTCACTCTCAGCTCTAGGTTCTCTCTAGAGGCTATCCAGAGGGCTTTATCATAGTAATCAAATCCTCTGCCATTTAAATTTATAGTATTTTAAGCAACTTAGGCAAGGGCACACCCAGACTAGGAGAAACCAAACCTGAACAAAGGCCCCTCAAAGCCCTGCAAACAAAGCCTTGGAAAGGAGGGGAGGCTCTGAGGGAAGAACAGCCAAGAGAGGAGCCCCCCCTAGCCCCCTCAGCCTGGCCCTACTTCCTACTTCCTGTCAGAGTAGTAACAGCCTCTCTCTCTCTCTGAGAAGAAAAGAAACACCCTCTCAAAACCTCCGGCGGAACCCTGTCGGTTCTTCCACTCTAGCTTTTGCTGTTTTGTCTTGGCGTTTTTTAGCGAAGCCGGGCGCCGGAGCATCCGCGGCATTTTATAATTACAACGCTCCAAACACTAACCTGGCACAGTCTAACCTTCTAGTAATAGTGTGCGCTTGTTAAATCAGCACAAGAGCGGCGGCATCAACACCGGTCGTGCTCAACAAACAAACACAAACAACACAAAGTATGGTAATCCCTCTATTTCCTACAAGAAATACAGCAGAAATACAGTTTCTCACTTTTTCGTGACATCGGTTAAAAAAAACCAAAATATTCTTTGATTAACTAGTAAGATGACCTGATGAAACTGCAAAAGTCAGAGGATGAAATGAAAGAAAGGATAGATGAGCATGAGGCATCTCAAGAAGAGTTGTTTCAAAGAAAAAAGTAGAGATGAAACACAGACACACTGAAAACCTGAGATTTTCTGTTGCACCAGGAAAAGTGGAAGGAAAAGACTATATTAATTTTATGAAACTGTTTCAAAGGAGAATTTAACTAAGGGGTACATAGTTCGCAAGGGTGTAGCCAGGCATATTCTTTGTACTCTACCGAGCACATTTTTTCTGAACATCATATCAACATGGCTTTTTCAGGTGATATTATGTCTACAACTGTCTAAATGAAGGTCTAACAACAGATACAATATTCCT